>NC_068355.1:37544128-37916628 GCF_020536995.1 Dreissena polymorpha | reverse complement strand
CGACTCGGCATCATGTCGCGGATCGCGGCATGCCTCGGCGGACAGATGCGAAGTTTCGCAGCGAAATGAGACTTGCCGCCGCATACTGACGCGGCTTCAACGACTGACGCGGCATCGACTCGTTTCACCTTGCGGCCGGGGATCGCGAAATACGATTGTTCTGCTTTGGCTGTACTGTAGTGTCACTGTTGTTGTTAGAATAAACAGACACAGGGCATTCCAAGGTGAGCAGGGATGCTCCATATAAGGCAAAAGTTATAATTAGATCTGATGTTTAGGGGTCATTCTTGAACGTCGATTGGTCAGGCCTAGAACTCATGCATATTAATTATTTGAATTTCTATTGCATGTCGCCCAACTCTTCAGGGTACTTAGAACCTTGAAACAAGTAGGTTGGTCACTAATGTGCCAGTAGACTCTGAAACTAGTGGGTCTGGCACGACTGTTAATCATTTTTTGGGGACTACAGATAGCAATATGTAGTAAAGTAATATTTTGTTACCTCATAATTGTCAGTTTTATGAGAGAAATAACTTTCCTTATCGATAGTATTCCTAATATTTTATCAGTAAATTTTTTATATCTAGATAAGCCAGATTTTTTGGTAAAGGGCAGGAAAACCACACATTATGTTATATGTTAATTGATTAATTGTATAAGTGTGATCTGTATGAATGTACAATTATGTATTTATGAGATATTGTTAATGTATCATGACCTATACAACCTTTTTAAATCATGTATTTTATATAATGCATGTGTCTGATTGAATGTTGTATTATGTCTTGGTAACTTTGTTATTTGCAGATAACCGTCTTAACGTCTTCGAGTCTTAACGTCTTAACATCTTCGTCGTCTGTACGTCATTTAACATCTGTTGGTGTCAATCAATAAAGTGAAGAATTTCATTATACAAGATGCGCGTGTTGTGTTGTCTTCTAAGCCCCCAAAAGGTGATCGCGCCAGGAGTTGTGTCTCTATACTCCGTGGCACAGATGTTGCATAATTTAAAGTAACTGCGAAAGGAACTTGACAATTATTGCATAGGAAGAGTTACTGCCAACCTCAGTTTTCCTGCACCCTGATGTCAGCTTACAATTAACAATAGCAGAAAAATAAGTGATTTTTTTATTGTCAAGCTATGTGATACGCGCAACAAAAGGATTGTTAAATGAAACTCAAACAGTTTCCTGGAAAATTCATGAATTGAATCAAGTATATCAAACATTTAAATGAACATATTTAACTATGATTTCTTAAGAGCTCAAAGATGGGCACTTTTTGAATTGCGTGTTTATAGGCTGGTAAGTACTTATCAAAGTTATGAGCAGTCAGCGCTAATTCGTGAACTATAAGTATACATATTTTAATAAACAATTAAACCAATAACAGTTCACCCACGTAAGTTATTTTGTAAATTAACATTTATTTGTGAACTACATTTAAAGAACATTTTAAAGCTAGTTCTTAAATGGTTCTCAATGAAAAGTGCATATTCACTGAATATTAATTTACTCAAAAACTACTTTTTGGCGGTTAATATATTATTTCTTTATTAATTTGACACACATTTCAAGCATTAAAATTAAGAGTACTATTAATAATTTAAGCCGAATTTTGCTGAATTCATTAATACATTAACATGCTCATGGAAAATTAATCATACCATTATATTGAGATATAAAAATTGTCTTTATTTTTCTCCATTTTTTTCTTTTCTCCAACCAGATACAAAACGAAGCAAGTTTGTGCATAATAATTGCGCAGCCATGTCTGCAAATTTTGCAGAAAAAATTGCCTAGATAATGTCACTCACATACAAGTAATTTGTTTCTTCAGAAGCACAGGGTTTTTTTTTCAAATAAAATGGATTCCAGTTTTCTATCTATGTTTATGTCAGCAATTTATTCAAGTTTGTCCTACATAAAAATCTATATAATTACCAAGAACAGAACCAGTGAATGGATCATTAATTTAATTCCTGATTTGAATTGTTTTTCCTGATGTTAAACTTGCACACTTGTCACGTGATTTTCTGCGCATGCGAGAACAATTAACCTCAGCTGAAGTTGTTCATTTGAAATGTGTTATGCCTCTTCTATTCAACCATCTCCATTTATTTAACTTCCAAAGTCTTCAAAACTTTCAGAAAGTTAGTCAAGAAAAAGTAAATGCAACATCTGTTTAGCCTGTTTTTGTCAACTCTTAAGATTATAGGCCAACCAATATAATTAACTTATATGAGACGCTTTCACTGACGAACATCCTTTCCTATTATGCTGGGAGTCCGCAAGGAAGGCCAGGGCTTTTCATCAGGAAATTGGGAAGAGGCCAGGGGCCTTTGAAATTGGGAATTTCATGCGCGATATTTTTACTGCTCATTTTGAGAAGACCGTGTTTTAAAAAGTTTTTGAAACAGGGTCTTTCCATTAAGCAGAAGTATTAAAAGACACATTGTGGTGCATTCTTAATAATATAAGAGATCATTGCTTTCAATTTGGGAGATGCCCAATATGTCAAAGTAAAAAAAAAAAAAAAAAATTTTTTTTTTTTACAATTTGGGAAATTCCTCTATCAATTTGGGGGAAAAAATAGCCTTATTTTCGATTGGGAAGGGGCCGAATTTCGGCCTCCGTTATATAAGGGTGAAAGCCCTGAAGGCCATCTTATTCTTTTATCCTACTGCTGGGAAGGCAACTGGCTATTAAGCTAGACTTAGCTTCATTCTTGACATTGCCCTTCATCCTGAAGCTTGGTAGATGAATGTAAAAATGTCCACCCAAGAGTTTCATTATTGTCAGGAATACCTTTTTCAAAAAATAAATAAACACACGTTTGAAATGCTTTCAGACCTTGACAGCCTTATTAAAAAATAACAAGAGCTTTGTCACAGGCGTGACGAATACCCCCACATGCCACATTGACACATTATATTTGCATGTCGTCTTCACAAAAAACAGCGGACACCATGCTCAATTTTTTAAACGCACTAAGTGACCCCTTGACCTAGTTTTTGACCCAGAAAGGCCCATGTTCTAACTTGGCCTTAAGATCATTTTTATAAAACTTCTGACCAAGTTTGGTGAAGATCAAGGGTAAACTACTTGAATTAGAGAGTGGACACCATGCTGAATGTTAAAAAACGCACTTAGTGAACCTAGTTAGGCCCAGAATGGCCCATGTTCAAACTTGTCCTAGAGATCATATAAATAAAACTTGTGACCAAGTTTGGTGAGGATTGGATGAAAACTACTTGAATTAGAGAGCGGACAACATGGTGAGGTTAAAAACGCACGAAGATACCCAGTGACCTAGTTTTTGACCCAACATGACCCATATTCAAACTTGACCTAGACATCATCTAGATACAACTTCTGACCAAGTTTGGTGAAGATTAGATAAAAACTTCTTGAATTAGAGAGCGGACAACATGGTGAGGTTTAAAACAGACTAAGCGACCTCGTGACCTAGTTTTTGACCCGGCATGGCCCATGTTCAAACTTGACCTACACATCATCTAGTTACAACTTCTAACCAAGTTTGGTGAAGATCGGATTTAAACTACTTGAAATAGAGAGCGGACACCATGCTCAATGTGTAAAACGTACTAAGTGACCCTGTGACCTTGTTTTTGATCTGGCATTGCCCATGTTCGAACTTGGCCTTCAGATCATCTAAATAAAACTTCTGACCAAGTTTGGTGAAGATTGGATGAAAACTACTTGAATAAGACAGAGGACACCATGCTGAATGTTAAAAAACGCACTAAGTGACCCCGTGACCTAGTTTTTGACTTCGAAAGGCCCATGTTCGAACTTGGCCTTAAGATCATCTAGATACACTTTCTGACCAAGTTTGGTGAAGATCAGATGAAAACTACTTGAATTAGAGAGCGGACAACATGCTGAATGTTTAAAACGCACTAAGTGACCCCGTGACCTAGTTTTTTTCCCGGCAAGGCCCATGTTTGACTTTGGCCTAGACATCATGTAGATACAACTTCTGACCAAGTTTGGTGAAGATCGGATTAAAACTACTTGAATTAAAGAGCGGAAACTTAATACAGACGACAGCCAGACCGACCGACAGACAAGTTTGCTCCTATATACCCCCCTAAACTTCGTTTGTGGGTGTATAATAATTATCATTGATGCATCAATCTTATTAGCATCACACAGTTGGATATGGGGACAGGAATAGCAGTACCTTAGTTGAATAGCTGGAATATTTCAGTACTCTAAAACTACTGAGAATAATTTGTTATTTTAATGTGTTTAGACGTTTATTCAGATACAATATGCTGAATTTGAAGAACACAGTCATATGCCCTGGCAGACCCTTTGTAAGTATTAATTAATTGGAACATTTAAAGTAGGTCAATGTCATGGTCATAATGACGTCAGGTGATGAGTATGTGCTGAGTCTTGCATTAAAGTAACAAATCTTTAAAGTATTTTCAGTATGGATTTTAAGAAAAGGGTCGATTAGTAGGTCAATATCAAAGTGAAAATGAGGTCAAATGATGAGAACGTGCTAAGTGAACAATAAAACTTGACAAGGCTTTTGTATTACAAATTAAACAAGAGCTGTGTATGTGAAACACAATGCCCCCTATTGTGCCTTGAAGTCATATATTTGACCTTTGACTTTAAAGGATGACCTTTCACCACACAATATATGTGCAGCTCCATGAGATACACATGCATGCCAAATATTAATTTGATATCTTCAATATTGCAAAAGCTACGACCAAGATTAAAAGTTTTGGGACAGAATGACAGACGCCCTTCCCAAATAAGTGTGTAAAACTCGAGTTAAACACGAGTTTTATCCGTGTTAAACCAAGCGGTATTGGCAGTTGGTTTTTAGTGGGTTTTGGTATGTTGGTTTTTGTGAGTTTTGGTAAGTTGGTTTTTTCTGTGTTTAAAGTGGGTATTTTTACCAACTTGGTTAAAACTGAGTTAAACACAGAAAAAACTCACTTGTTACATAAATGTGGGCTTTGGTAAGTTGGTTTTTTGTGAGTTTTGGTAAGTTGGTTTTTTGTGAGTTTCGGTATGTTGGTTTTTTGCGAGTTTTGGTAAGTTGGTTTTTTCTGTGTTTAAAGTGGGTATTTTTACCAACTTGGTTAAAACTGAGTTAAACACAGAAAAAACTCACTTGTTACATAAATGTGGGCTTTGGTAAGTTGGTTTTTTGTGAGTTTTGGTATGTTGTTTTTTTGTGAGTTTCGGTATGTTGGTTTTTTGTGAGTTTTGGTATGTTGGTTTTTTCTGTGTTTAAAGTGGGTTTTTTACCAACTTGGTTAAAACTGAGTTAAACACAGAAAAAACTCACAAAAACCAACATACCAAAACTCACAAAAAACCAACATACCAAAACCCACAAAAAAACCAACATACCAAAACTCACAAAAAACCAACATACCAAAACTCACAAAAAACCAACTTAAACACACTTCTGTCTACAATAGTGTGTTTAAGTTGGTTTTTGTGAGTCTTTTGTTCGCTTAAGGGATCATAAAATTTTGCTTGTTTTACCCGTAACCTTTGTAAAAAAAATATTTACACCTTAATGGTAAAAAGGTTATTTGAGATAAAATCACATTAGATCATTACAAGCCCCATGTGATTATAAATAAAAGACACACACAATTTGCAAAAAACAATGTTAATATTAAAAAAAACAAATAATGTGAACATTTTTACAGTGCATTTTTAACAAAACCTGGAAAACATCTACCCAAGATACATTATCACAATATGCGAGCACATTTAACATAATAAATTAAAATAAATAACATTCTCCTCTTTGGGCTACCACAGGCAAAAATGGGAGGAAGGGTATGAACCATGATTATATACAGTTTCAGTTAGTGAGGGGTGATACAGAGGATAAAATTAATAATAATTGTTTTTAAATGTGTTGGTGGTACCGGATTTATAAAATGACAACATTAAGGAATCCTTCATCCTATCTTTTCCTGGAATAGCCCTTTACACATATTTACACCTATGAACAAAGGAACATATTGCTCAGCACTAAACAGTTTATATATTCTCCCCGCAGTACATGACACGAAGACTCCTCGAGGCCCATCTCATGTTCTCTTCCACTGTTGATATGGGCAGGGCAAACTTTTTGGAGATGACAACTGAAATGTATATGAACAATCAATGCAGGATTTTACTGTACATTACAGTATTAAAAAAACATGTAGAAGTTTATTCCACCCAAATCAAGTCTGATCTGAATGACTTGATTTTGGTGGAATAAACTTTTACATCAATATCATCAGTTCAGATATCCCATTTTAACATCATCTACATTAGAAGGATTTCAAAAGAGGTTTTTGAAACAAGGAGGCAAATTACTGTTGCTTGAATTTTTTATATCGTTCAAAATAAGAGCTTGATCGTTAACTTTATACTGAGGTTATTTTTGTCTGCCTATGTGTTAAATTCTCAAAACTTTTATACACAAACACAATTTTTAGTAACTCTTAAATTTTAGCAGTAGTATTAAATTAATGCAAGACAGATTATGTGCTGGAGTCAAATTTGAATCAATTGCATTATGTTTGTTTCAAAATGAATATGGAGGCAGTAGAACACCTATATATTTAAATCCCCTTTTTCCCTATAAAAAAAGAATCATACCAACCATGGCGTAGTGTTCAGCAATCAGGAGACCCTCTCGAATCTCCCCCTTAGGGGAGGTTGAACAGCACTTCATAGAGCAGTCACCAGCTGATCAGGTCTGAAAACTATACTGTCATGGCCTTTGCGAGGTGCGTCTTGTGCATGATCTCATTTGAGATCAGGTCCTGAAAGATATTTTATAATGTAAGTGATAAATATTGCTGTTATGGTATATCTTGTTACTATAAATATTATTAATTTAAATCAAAACAAGTTTGTTTGCTTGTTGTTTTTGTTTGTTTATTTTTGCAATTTAAATCCTGTGATCACATGTGACTTAACGCTTGTCATAAATAATTAAAAGAAATTATGTGTGGTAGAAAATACTGTTTGAAAATGTACCAAGATATGTGGTCTCATTTGGCTGTGTGGACTGGTCGGAAATGTGACGCCTTTCAAATGCTAAAACCTGTATAGTTTTACCTCTCAACAAATCCAACTTTCCTTGGTCAAGGACAGGGCTCGGTTTTCCCACTCCTGATCTACTCAAGTTGGGCTGCTCGTGCAGGGTAAAATCTGGTGTCAAAATCCAGGGCCGTACCCAGGATTTTTTTACTGGGGGGGCCCAACCGGGGAGGGTTTGGGAGGGGTCCCCCCTTCCTATATATGTACTTTTTTAATTTGGCTTTTTGCAAGGTGAATTTCAATGCTTATAAAAAACGTATTTTGTGATATGAATTAATGGAAAATAACAAGTAAATCAGCACATTTCGGAAGTCATAAGCTTTAAACAATGGTATGAATTCACAACAATATTAAAAGCTTTAGATTTCCGAAACTTACAGGTTTAAACTGACGATTATCCACATCAACTCTCGTATTGCTTCCACCATTTTTTTCACAAATCAATAACGTCACAGGTTTTTTTATATCTGATTTTTTTGGAAAGACCTTGCCATTTTTTAGGAAAAAAATTGCGCGAAACGCCTAATTTTTGGCGAATAATGAAAGTCTTAAATAATCAATTTAACATATTTTACTGTTTCCAAACAAATTCAAGGAGAGAGATAATTTAATTATACAATATTTTTCTACACTGGATCAGGTTAAATTATATAATGAGATCGATTTGTTGTTTCAATTTTCATTTTTTTACCAATGAGCCATTAATAGGTTGATATTACTCAATTCTCGGTACTCAATTATTTTAAATACTGAATTCTGCCAAATTCTCATCTGTTGCTCGGCAAATTTATGAATCTGTTTTTCTTTTAAACAAACATGTTAACTATCTCATCGTAGTCTTTTTCAGTGATTTCCTTTCAAAAATTATAAATACTCAGTTTTAATACCTTTGTCAGTGTTTTTGTTCCGGTTCAAATTCAGGGCCCTATTCTCAATGCAAAAAGTATATATTGGGACCTAAAAATTCCCAATAAAAGGTTTCAAAAAACAAACAAAACAATTAAACTTTTAGAAGGGAAAAATACGTCTAGGGCCTTCTCAAAGAAGGAAAAATACTTGCGTCGGCAATTATCAGACCATAGTCTACGAGTTGCAGTTGCTTCCATTCGCTGCACGTATCAAAATACATGTTACATCAACCATCGATAGATGAAGCATTCATGATCACAATGGGGGACTGATCAGGGATGGTTTCCGGACGTTTCACCCCCAAGACGTTTCCTCCCCTAGACGTTTCTCCCCCAAGACGTTTCCTCCCCAGACGTTTCTCCCCCACTTTGGTTTAAGTGCAGACGTTTCCCCCCAATAAATGTATGATTGTTTGGTTGAAGTTTATTCTTGATTTATTATCAAAATAATTATTTTGTTTATGAAGTTTTCAATTAACTTTATTTATGAAGCAGCTTGTTTGATTATTTGTTTGGTTTAACTGTGAATGGAATGCATGTAAATCATAAGTGTTGAGGAACTGTAGTTGTTTGTTGTTTTTAATCCAATTAATCCAATTAAATAGGGTCAATTGGTGAATTGATTAAATGGTTAAATCACATTTATATTAATTTCAAAACTGTTTTCCTTGTAACAGTTAAATATGATAAATAAATAAACTATATAATTGTCAACAATTATATTTTTTCATGCATTTATATGTATGTATATAATAAAATGATTGGATGTCACTGTGAAATACAACAGATGCATCTATGACTACCATAGTTTGGATTCAAAACCAATTATAGCACTGTGGATGCTATTTTCCTACTAAAGGCTTTTATAGATAAACATTTAGTTCTAAAAAGAAACTATACTGTTGCTATATCAACCTTATGAAATGTTATGCTTCAATATATTGAAACGGACTATGGTACAAGCTTATTAAGAGCGAAATAAACGGTAGATTGTTAAAAATTATTCGGTCTATGTATGATGAAGTGAAATTATGTGTAAGACATATGGGGACGTTGTCGGATTTCTTTAATTGCGAAGAGTTCACAGAAGATTTTTGAAACGAATACTGGGTGTCAAAATGAGTACCGCTAATTCAGCTGTATACGGAGAACTAGGGCGATACCCATTATATATAAATCGCTATGTACGAATAATAAAATATTTCATAAATTGTATACTGTTAAACAAACTAATTGTATATTATATATAACACCTTTTAATGTACTAGTTTGGTCACTTTCGCATTACTATGCATGTGCTTATTGCTTATTATATTGTCAGTTTTGTATATGTAACGATGAACTGTAAATGTTCAAGTTATATGAATAAACTATCTGTTCTGTTCCATATATAAAACTATCAATTAAGTCAAATCAAATCTATTCATTAATAATATTTAATACAGTGATAAACTATTTAAAAACGTTTTTTTTGCATAATAATGTGCTAATCTCATCTTATCCCCCTGTCACCTAATCTCATCAATGCTGATTAAAGGGCCTGTATATTGCACCCATAATCTAGCTGTTATCTGTTGTACTACACTTGCTAATCTAATCAATGCTTGTTTATTGCACCCTAAGTGCCTAATATCTTGTATAATGGTAGGTGTGGTTGTTATTTAATATTAGCCAAATGATGAAAATGCTGTAACATTTTTTTGGCTTCAAATTAAATTAATTTTTAAATTGGAAGGTAAATGGTATTAATAAAGATCTATGACACACTGATAGTTATTTATCAAAATTATTTTTGAGAACTACAATTCAATACTGGCTGTAATAAATTATAATTTTAATGTCATATAACAACTTTATTTACTCAAAATAAAAATATGTTATAGTTATTATTCATTCTTAAAAATCATAACTTATGGCTTATTTTCATTATAACACTGCATTATGTGAATTGGGAATAAGACATCAATTTGGGAATAAATTGTGTTTTATCAAAAGTGCATAATATGCAGTTTTATATGTTGTATTTATCTAGTTTTACAAATTATAATTAAAACATATCGCCTACTGACTGTAATAAGTCATGTAACTGACATTTTTATACATTATATACATTTTTACTTTTTTCCAATTTTGTGTTTATTAAGGTGACATACATCAACTGATAAAATATTAAGTCAACCTTTTTGGTAAAAATAATGTTTTTATCCAATTTTCGAAATTGACATAACAAACGCATGTCATTTTCTGAATGTAAAAAGTCGCGTAAGTGACATTTTGTTAAATTTTGTCGAGAAGCACAAAGATGTTTTATTAAAATAATAAACATTTTTCCGTATTCAAATTTTCTGATTATATTAGCATTATTTAAATTGATTTTACTTCAAAACTGGATTTTTTATTAATTAAAACAAAAAATCCTCATAAAATGAAACTGTGTCCATGCCGTGCAAAAATACACTTTAAATGAAAAAAAATCAATCACTGTTAATGAACAAGTAATGGAAAATATCTTATTAAACTTAAATTATAGATTTGTTTGTAGCAACATGAATTCATTAATTCAATAATAGTAATTCTTTACTTTGTAACATACCATTCCACTTAAAATGATCATCAAAAAAAAGGTGTTTGTTTACTCAATTGATTTATACAATAGTTATAATTGTTTAATTTGTAGCATACCATTCCACTTACAATGACCATCAATGACCATCAAAGAACATCAAAGGTGTGCTTTTACTCAATTGATTAATACAATAGTTATAATTATTTTAATTTGTAACATACTTTTCCATTTAAAATGACCATCAAAGAACATGAAAGCTTTGATTTTACTCAATTTTTCAATGAGCTTAATTAATGCAAGAACAATTTAAGGCACTTATAAAATCAAGTATAATTAGATCTATTTAATTGTTAAATTTGTTAGAGGCTTCCCTAAACAACCATATAAAATCATTAATTAATATTTCAATTAGTCAGGACTCAACTAACATCATTTTTTTACACATAAAATGCACTCAATTAAAATACTAATACTTTATTTTCACTTTATTACAAATAACTGTTGCTAATATACATTTACATATTATGCAGACGTTTCACCCCCATCAGGGATGTGTTTACAAGGCGATAAGAAAACATTGCCTAGAGGCTTATCTCGATTGGCGAGCGTTAATCCCCTTGTTTATCAGGGACAATAAAACATAGCTGCTCTTTTGTATTGAGGGAAAGTGTACTGTGGGCCCTTGCACGAGAGAAAAATTTGCAGTGGGCCGATTATTTAAAAAAAATCATAGTTCGACAGCCAGCTGGGGGGGCCCAGGCCCCTGGGCCCATGGCCTGGGTACGGGCCTGAAATCCATACATCAGTTAGTCCCCCTTCTGCTGTCTTTTGGCAGGAATATTCCATCCAAAGAATCTTCCAATCAATGTAAATTTCACCTTGGGAGTTTAACCTTCAAATTTAAAATATAAAAGTTTTCATTGAATATGTGGGTAAGAAAACTGTTCATTAATGACCAGAAATAGGTATAAATAACATTTAAGATGACAATAATCATAAAATACAGCCATAATTATTCAAATGGTGTTGTTTTTCCTTATAATTGCATTACATTTATACTTATCCATTTACATTCCCAGTGACAATACATAAATATGATAATGATCATAATTAATTCAATATAAAACTAAATAAAAAAGTGATGTAAAAATGAAAATACAAACCTAAAACAACTGTTCTTCAGTATTCCAAGATAACAGGCAGTTGATGAATTATGAGACCATATCACTTTAACCATCCACTTTGAATCTCCTTTGCAACAAACTTATTGTTGATTTACACATTGTAGTACATACACATTGTTTTCACCACACAATACTTCATGCTGAAAGTTATTCAAGACATTTTAAACTAGAATTATAAGTCTTAATGTTACTCAATTATACCTTAAAGCTCAAAGTCAGTTGATGAAAACCCCCTTTGTTTTCAAAACATAACTTCCTGTCTCCAGCCAATCAAAGTCGCTTGTTTTCAAATAGATGGTGGCTCAGCCAATCAAAAGTCTATCAACACCCCTTTGTTAGGCCTATAGATGGAGCACTGATACTGTGATAAGAATTAATGTTTATGATTTAATTGGGGGGGGGGGGGGGTGGGAGGGCTAATCTCTTATGTGTGTCAGCCAATTACTAAATCTGAGAAATATCTACTGATTTCAACACCAACATATATGTATTTATTGAATAATACACAGCACCCTTAGCATATTATATTTAATTGTGAATATTTAAAAAAAACATGCTGAATGGTGTTAGCAAATAATATTAATAGTATAAATATTATTTATTTTTATTGCCTTTTAAATTGTATGTTAAAGGTCAATGTGGTAGGCATTAATTGTATTGGGGTTAAATATCAGTATAAGAAAGTTAAAATAGTTATTGTTTTTATGTTGAGGAGATATAATTGATGCTGGCAAGCCCACATAAGTTTCCATATATTAATCAACACTTTCACACTGAAACTAGTTTTATTTATTATAGAAACAGTGTCACTCTCCCCCTCAAAAAATGAATAAAAAAACACACTGTAAGTCTATTGAATTCTCCAAAGAACATGAATTAAATGGAAGTATTCACATTTTTATAGATGTGTGATTGTTCTTGTAATATATTTAATATTTATGTATTGATTCAAAGTGAAAGACAAACAATTTCATATTCAGGTATAAAACTAAGTTTGAACATTTTAACATTTTTATAGTATCTGTGAACCTGTGATGTTCTGAAAGAGCAATTTTTATCCAATGTTTCCTTAAAATTATGGGGAGCCCATAAATGTACAAAAGGTGCAATGGCAAACAAGCTGTAAAAAAGCCCCTTTACAATTCACCTTGATAATATATGGCTATAAACATGAAACAAAGACCTAGTTGAAGAATTATTGTTTTATTGTTGAGTTATGTTAATAAACAAAAGACCAACTTATTGATAAGTGTGTTAAAGTGAGTCTTTTAGCCTTGTTGCGGCTTTCAAATTATTTATAAAAAGACCAACTTAAACTCGCTTTAACCCACTTCTGTTTATAAAAAGACCCACTTCTGTTGTAAAAGACTCGCTTATGAAACAAAAAGACACACTTAAACACACATAAACCAACTCATAAATAAAAAGACTCACTTTTGACACATAAAAAACCAACTTCTTACAGCAAAAAAACTCGCTTTAACACACATCTACTTTAAAAAACCAACTTTAAACTCAGTTTAGCACAGTTTAGCTCACATAAAACTCGCTTTTATTAGCAAAAACCAACTTCCGCTCAGAAAAACTTAGAAAAAACACAGTTTTATGTTGGTTTAAGTGTGTTTTGGTATGAAAGTGGGTTAACTTTTTGCAACGTCAGACCAAAAACAATATACCCTCCGACCATTTGATCCGGGGGCATAATTACATGTAAATATTATTCAGACTTCTAACATGGAATAATTTTATATGTGATAACAATGTACACCAAATGGATGTAACAATTAACGCAATAAGGTAGGTACATAGCTTGTTTTGAAATAGTCAAACTATGCTTATTCATACATATGCATGCATGAATGACCTGACAAGTAATATCCCGATCCAGATATATTGCGAATGCGATCCGTAGACCCCGCGATATAATATAGTTGCAGTGTATTAATAAAATTGTTATTATCATTATAGTTATTATTATAACAAGCAAATTTGTTGAATTGATATCCCCGGCCAATATGCTTCTGGACGATCATACCAAATTTCAATGAAATCGACCAAAGCACTTCCAAGATATGGCTCCAGACGCACACAAAAGCATTTTTTCAAGATACAAAGGGCCATAACTCTGTTATTAACAGATGTTGCACAATGCGATTTGGCATGCATCATCCTATTACCCATTTATAAACTCGTACCAATTCAATGAAATCTGCCAAAGCACTTCCAAGATATGGCTCTGGACAGACGGACGAAATAACGGACAGATGGACAACGCCAAAACAATATCCCTCCGCCTATGGCGGGAAATAATTATTATTGAAATTTAAACCAAAGCTATAGTAAAATCATTTTTAGCACCTTAAATAAAATTTAAAACTGCTTTTTACATATTGCATTAAAACATTGCCTGCAAAATAAAATATCAATTTTCAAGTTTTGTTTGAAATTGAATTTCCAGAAATGCTTTCGAAATGTAACCTTCTGAAATGTGTTTTCACAATCACAAATTTTAGTCTACAGTACATAGCTTTTTTTGTTTTTGAACAAGTATTATAACATCTTTATTATGTGCAATTCTTTGCTGTGCTGGCTGCCAATCAATTCACATATCTGGTTATAATTAATTCCAAGTGTTTTGCAGATCAAACATTCTTATTGCTATATAACAGATGTTCATGTTCTTCAAAATGATTAGAGAATGTCAGACACCCAGTGGTCCAAATATATCAACACATGAAGGTGCTATATACCTGATGTGCAAGGTAGATCTTTGTATTATATTCTTACAATTTGTCACTTTTCTTCAAACATATTGAAATTTGCATTTTACTGTAAATTGTACGATTCATCATTAAAAAAAAAACCAGTCCAAGAATTTGACGTCAATTTATCCCTTTCTGCAACACTCATTTCATTGCAAAGACTGATCAGAGCAATCACAGCATGTACTTTGTAAATCAAAGCGCTGAAGGCACTGAAGATGTTCGCTTTTGCATAATTCAACACGCAATTCATTTTTGAAAATCAATCGCAAGTTTGAAATGAACACACGCCATTCATTTTTATAAAGTGTGTGTCATAGCGCACGAGTCATCCTTATTATTTCATAGAAATAACTAAGACAAAATAAAAACAACATGCTTTTTGGAAGTTTTGAAAGCATAGAAAGTATGATGAAAATGGTAATGATAAGTTAATATAAAGAAAATTTGCAGTCACCATATTAAAGGAATATTTTTTTCTTATATCAAATGACTATCTCACCAAGAATATAAATTCATAATGAAAGTTCCGTGTACAAAACTTTTGATTTTTGACACCATATACAAATTCAAAAAAAACAACAATCTTCGTATCTTGTATATGGAGGAATAAAAGTATATAAACATTGCTGTTTATGCTTTACTTATTACCCGAGCAGTTCACACGGTGTCAACAACGCTAACATAAACATAGGTATAGAGCACTCATGCGCTTTTAGGCGTAGCTGTTTCAGTTTTCATCTTAGTGACTTTTACATAACGCCAACAGACACGCATGAATATTTTCGAATATTTAATAAGCTGATTCGAGATACAACCTCTGAATTTTTGCTACATCACTGCGTATGTGCTCAATTCAAAGGATGTAGCACTGTTAAGTGTAAGGAATTCCGGACTAATCTCTGTATGCTCAAACGACACAAATTGTGGCCCTGTTACAATTACGCGTTACAATCCATCTCGCAGAATTTCACTTTCGCCTCCAAGATGAGAAAACAATCATTAGCGAAATAGTATAGTGTCACGATAAGAGAAAATCGTTTAATTATCATACCACAATGTTTGCCGTACTTGGTCAGCACGTCTGGAAATCATTCCTTAATGTGTGGATAGGCTGCCATTATTAACAAGTTTGCTATTTTCAATTCAATTTTGTATCAAAAAGCATTGTTCTTAAATGTGGCATTTTCAATTCGCAATTAGATTTGTAATGACCCTCGTCATGTGAAAATGGGTCTTATTCCATATGCGCCCATCATATAAATAGCCCACTCAGCTATCACTCTTTCTGGTAAGGAGAAACATAACATATTGAGTGATTTTAAATCGAACAGCATCGCCTATGGCCTGACTGCGCAAAAGCACATGTTGGGTTTAACAAACGCTTGCCGAAACGCATAATACCCATTTTCGCATGACGGCGCTATTGACGTGTGATTTAAATGTGTCGAAAGAAAACTGCGTTTAAATCAAATATAAACATACGATATATTTCGATAGTGAAGAAAGATACTCATAACAAGGCATATGAGGACACATATGAAGTGCTCTCCCGTAGTATATTTTTTATTTTACTCACACTAATGTGTGGTTTGACAATGCTAACACACATTTCGTGCGGTGAATATGCAGCTTACAAGTGAAAAACACAACACAATAGTTAAACTTTTGTTTAATTGTATTTAATTATTTAGAAAAGTAAATTGCTAATTTTATTTCAAAGTCAGCGTATACGCCGACTACATTTTTAAAAGACATTTATTGTTATAAATATATTTAATATAATATATTAGGTTGTTTTCGGTTTTAGCGATTAAAAAGCATTTTCGAGGTTGCCTATAGTATGCCTGTAGTAATTCATGAACTCATATCCAACTGTCTATGTATTGAGAACTGTGAATATAAACAAGCTTAACCTTCTGCTATTGCATTCGTATTATTATTATAAATTGTTTGTTATATTCAGGTTTAGCAATTATGAAACTTTTTTTTGTCTATCGTATCGCTGAAGTTATTGTTGAACTTATGTTCAACGTTTTATAAATTGAGAATATAAACAAAGACCTATAGATAATATGGGTCTTTGATATAAATAAGCGTTAACTTTTTCCCAAATCTCTCATTTTACGACCTGTACTACGTCATTGAGTTGTATGCGAGAGCGTAACCTATTGCGTTGTTATAACCCGTAAACTTTCCTTTGTTTATCGACAGACGCATCTATTAATAGCCTCATATATCATGAATGCCAAAACAACCGGGAAAAAGAACCACGTGACCAAATAGGACGCAAAACGCAAATACCATGCGACTACGACTTTTATTATGTAAGAAAGCTCCGCAATTCCTTTGAAGTCGGAGCCTTGTGATTGCTATTACTTAAATAATTGACCTCTAACTGACGTAAGCAAAGGAAACGCAGCACCTAATTGACCCATTCCTTCTATGTGCGAAGGCAGATTGAATTTTACTAATGTATGGTTTGCCTATTATAACACACATTATAATGAGGTAAATATGCGACTAGTAAAAAACACGATAATTAAACTTTTGTTTTGAATTAAGTTATTTAGAAAACAAAATTCCAAACCTTATTTCAAAACAGCAAGACTACATTTTTTAGAGAATATTATTGTTATATTTAAATGTTTTTTTTAACAGTTTCAGCGATAATGGAACATTTTTTTATGTTGTCTATCGTATCCCTGTAATAATTGTTGAACTCGTGGTCAACGTATTATTAATTGAGACCTGTGAATATAAACAAGCGTAACCTTATACTACTGCGTTATTCTCACACGGACTCCCCTTTGTTTATCGCCAACCTCAGATTTATGAATGAGCTGAGCGAAAATACTACGTCACGCACACGCAGCAGAAAGTGGACTATTTTAAACATTCATAAACAATCTCCTCCGCGACACGTACAATACGATCATTGTTTATTGATTCTTTTCTATAAAACACCGTTCGAAATTATTGAATGTAACACGATATTAATATAATGTTGCCATTTGTGAATACACATAATTGGAGAACTCAAACCTCTTGCATAAATTATACAACTGTTTCTTGCGCGGATACGCAAGCGGGTATTGGGTTAATCATACCTAGTCGTATCGACCTGAATTTCACACTAAGCACTTTAGACGGGCGCTAAAGCGCCCATCTAAAAATTGCTCCCTTGGTGCAAAAAGTACCATGTCACCTTAAAATAAGAAGGCTAATATTACCTTTTTGCACCAACGGGGCAAAATATAAAGAATTGTTTTTCCTTTTCCAGTAAAAACTTCAGTGGCCAAAATATTGTTCAATTGTTCACTTAACAGTTTTTTATGCTGCTGTGATTTTGAAACTGGAATGGTCTCTTACAATCTTGAGATCAGATAGTTAAGGCCTTGTTTTATCGCTAAATACATTATCATTTTTAGTCAACATAGGTAGCCTATTTCGGAAATAACTTGAAATGACAAAGTGTCTGTTTAAGCATAAATCCAATGCCAGAACTTGTCAAAAGTGACTTTTTTACATGAACATTGATAACAAAATATTTTTAAGTTTGCAAATAAAAGAGGTACAGGTGATGTGGGTGTGTTGATTAAGTTCATAGATTTCATCAAAACAAATATTAAATCTTTGTAGCTTGCAGTATTGAAATTGGATGCAATAAGTTGTAAAGTAGGTCAATTTCAAAATGAAGTAAGGTGTTATGAAGTGTATTCTGTTGAGTGTATTCAAAGATAACATCCATGCAAGTATCAAAGCTAATTAATATAGGGTTACAGTTCTCTGGTTAACATCGAAAGCACAAAGGAAATGATAGGCAATTGTTGTAAGCCAATCTTTGCACTGCCTATTTGCACTATTTGATGGTTGGGAAATAGGAACAATTGATCTCCCAAAATAAATTTCAAATGCTCATGCACCAAATAAAGAGAAGTTATATTATGTGTTGATGCTGTCAATAAGCCGTAAAATACACAGATGAAAATAAATAGAGAATATAATGTGAGTTTTGCATAAAGATCAAGTTTATCATGCAAGGCTTAGAACTGATGTAGCGCGAGGCTTGCAGATCTCGAGCGCTAACATGGTTCAAGCCGAGCATTATCCAAAACTCACATAATATACTATTTATCCTATTATTTCCTACATATTGTCCATTAATAATCAAATGTCGCATTTTTTGACGAATTTATGTTTCCGTAGTTGACAAAAACATATTCTCCAATTTTTTAGAAAAAACCCAAATCTGATCTATAAATGGCTATATTATAAAGCTTACATTTACACGATTGTTGTTATACTATCGATTTTTATCTGGTAATAGGATAAAACTAATTAAGGAGCTAAGGACCAAGATGGACACTCTTGAGTCCTCTGTCTTCTATATCGGATTAACCTAATGGGGTCAGGAATTTATTACTGGTAAATGAGATCTGTTTTTAATTAACGGATGGACCATACAATCTTATGAGAAAACTGTTAAGCTTTTACAAGTTTTTCTTGGAAATATCTATTAGTGCACTTATGCCACATTGAAATAATAGTAATGGTGTCTTATTTTGGAGCATAATAAAAACAACATATTAGTCTGCTAAACAAGATTGATCAAAGCCTTTTAATAATAACTGAGCTTTTTTGCAGTAATGTATGGATAGTGAAGAAAATAGAGTGTATACTTTACATTTGTAGTGACCCTATATTAAAAATCTCTATTGAGAAAAAAGTTCATGAATTTACTTAATTAACATGTTTTATGTTTAACACTGCTCTTTGAAAAAAAGGTAACTAAGTTTTGAGCGAAATTGCAGTCTATTGAGACAGGAATCTTATAAGAAGGTGCTTTTTGACAATGCTGCGAAGCATCGTCTAAGTTATAATATCATGAACAAATTCTTCACAATGGCAACCTATGTAAAAGACCGAGCCAGTCCAATTGAGATAGCTCGATTTTTCTAATCGGCATACCTCGCTGATTATCATTGATAAAGGTATAGGAAGCTCAGCTACAAATAGGACAGCATATTCTGGAAAAAAGATTTAATAATAATTTGAAAACGTTAATTTTAGATCAGTTATATTCAATCCATTATATGTTTATAGATCAATGAAACAACTATGCATTTTCTGTATTGTATTTGACATTTGTCGTGATTCAGTAAATAAATTACGAATTAAAACGTGTATAATTAACTTTCAACGTGATCATGAGTGTAAAGAAAACTAATTAACCTTACCATGTGTTCATGGGCGATTTCCCGTATTCAAGTGCTCTTACGACTATGTGCCCATACCCACTTTCGATCGGGAATCATCATGAAATTATTGCTGTACTTAACGAACAAACATGCCTAAGCTTATTGAATTAGAGAAAAAGAGCAATAATCAAAAGAGAAAAAGTATATGTTCATGCACATGGGATTGTGAAATCACGTCCGTACACATAGCATCATTTACATAGGAAAAGAAACAACGAAATATAAAGTTTGGAAGGATATACATGTGAAATTAAAGAGCATGGTGTAATAAAAGAGCATGTCAAGTTTTGAATTTATATGCTGAAACGTAATGTTATAACCCACAAATGTTTTTCTGTAACAGACAGTTTTTTAAGATGAGTGGTACAGAAAATACACGTTGAATACCTTTTTAAAGATATTTCTTGTTATATTTGATCGAGAATGTAACCCGCCTCCCAGTTTCGCTGATAGGATCAAGTTCCCCACGGGTACTACTTCCCCGTACCCCCATTTTTTTTTCGTACCCTACATTTTTCGTACCAAATTGTTTTCGTACCCAAATTTTTGCACGTAACTAAAAAAATTTTCGTACCCAATTTTTTTTATTTCCCAAATTTTTTTCGTAACCAAATCTTTTTACGTACTTAACTTTTTTTGGCATAGTTTTTGTACCCAAAATTTTTCGTACCCACTTTTTTCCTACCCAAATTTTTCGTATCCACATACACAATTGTGGTGATGTAGATAAACTTAAATAGATGCTTTTATATCAATCCTCTTCAAAAGCATCGTCACACCAGTACTGTCAGTACTTTGATTGTATGTTTGTTTGTATTGTTCACGTGTTCAACAGTCTTTAAGTTTACAATTCCTGTCAGCCTACTCTCACTTCTGGTGGGAATGCTGGCCTACCTGAGTACTATGCCATAATCTGCTGCCCTACTGGAATCAGAGGTTGAGGAGAATTACCATGGCAATGGACAATCCCTTAACAAGTGTTGAAGAAACAGAACAATTCCCCACAAATAATATTTTTCTTGCTGTACCAGTAACAACTTATTACAATTAATCTGCTAATGCTTGGAACAAAAGCTGACCTTACAAGGATAATCTCCCTTGGGAAAAACACTTCCTGTGCGTGACAGCATTAAAATACACAATGTCTAAAGCCAGACAACAATCAATTTCTGTTAATGTTAAATCTAATGTGTTTGCTCTGAAAACTAGACCACTGCTGTTTTCTTCCATTATTGTTGAGATATAATGGAACATATAAACCACCTGAAAAAATATATAATATCTTTTCCATAAAGGAGAAACTCATTCCAAATGCATTTTTTTTTTTATTAAAGTTAAGAATGTTCTCAGGGATAAAAAAAACTCTACCAAAACATTGTTTGTTATTAGCATCATCAATGTCTATTGAAATTACTGTTTCCAAGTATTATTGGTAATTACCTTATAAATGGTTGTTGAGGTTTCCTTTTTAACCTCACCAATGGTTTACTGCTAAAATCACATTTCCATCAATACAGCAATCATGCTGATGCAGTAAATGTTAAAATATAACATTAGCTTTCACAAATTATGAAAAATGTATTTTCACTGTTTGATCAATATTGCATTTGTAGATTCAATCCATCTTCAAAATAAACACATGCAAAATGATAACACTTTTACCAACCAAGCTTATTTTTGACATTGCAAAAATAAAAACAAGAGCAATGCATAACAGGTGCCGATGCTCGGCTGTGGGTGCAGTTTTGTATAAATGAAAGCTTGTCAGTTTCTTTTTTTTAGAGGTCACAGTGACCTTGACCTTTGACCTAGTGACCGAAAAATGGGTGTGGTGTGTAGAACTCATCAAGGTGCATCTACATATGAAGTTTCAAAGTTGTAGGTGGAAGCACTTTGATTTTAGAGCAAAATGTCAAGGTTTTAGCACGGCAGATGCTGAGCTGGCTATGACAATACCTCAGGCTTTCTCCGAAAACAGCTGAGCTAATAAGGAAAATATAAAATTCCTATATCTGTTTCTAAATAAATTTGTTTTAAACATTGCTCATTTTCCTTAAATCCTAAAAACTCTGTAAATTTCTAACATTCATAAGTATAAATATTTTTCCCTATCCTCATTCTTAGCTTACTCCACCATATACATATTTATTTTTGTTCAAGAGTCGATATTTACATGTCATGAATATGTTTTAAAAAAGCTTTATGTTTGTCATAATTTGTTGAATTTTGAGAGAAATGTAACATAACTTAATGTAAAATATTTTTTGCCTTTTAAAAAGTACACCAATTCAGAGTTATAACCAGTGTTTTGTAAAAAATATTGCAAATTTGGAAATAATTTTTTTAATTGAAGCACACCAAGTGAAGCTTTTTTGTGCCCTTTTTTAAAAACAATAGCTGCAAGGTGGAAACACAGGATGCCATGGATAACAACTGTTCAAAATGAACTGCACAGACAAGTGGGAAGTCAAAATTAGCAACGAATATATGCATAGGGGAGCAGACTTTAATCTGAATCTTAAAGTACAAAAAGGCTTTAAATTCATTTCACATGACCCTGAAGACATATGTGGAGTTGTATATCGAATATCTGAAGTCAATAACTGTAGTAGTATGAACTGAATGCGCACAACTCTTATGTGACTTGTATGGATTCCAAAAAGGTTTATACAGTTGTCTTAATTGCAGACTTACCAGAGTTACAGGTCATTAAACAAGTAAACATTAAGTCCTCCAATTGTACACATGGCACCGTGTTGAAGATTATATTGTTTTCTGAAGAAAACATTAAGTGGCATAAAATTGCAGGTAAGAAATAGGCCTTGCAGCATGCAACCTTAACAACATTTAGCACACGTAAATCAATGAGTGCATATACAATAACTTGAGCTCCTTGGCTATAATAACTTGAGCAGCTGCTGTTTTTTTTTTTAACCCTTTGCATGCTGGGAAATTTGTCGTCTGCTAAAATGTCTTCTGCTGAATTTCTAGAATTAGCATTTTCTTGGAGTTTTTTTCAAAGAAGACTATCAGAAAAGCAAACAGTTTGGATCCTGATGAGACGCCACGTTCTGTGGCGTCTCATCTAGATCCAAACTGTTTGCAAAGGCCTTTAAAATTCGGTTCCCGCACTGAAAGGGTTTACTAACTCTACTGTACTCACTGAGCTGTACTCCTCAAGCCTGTTCAGCACACTGCGTAAATTGTCGCCCAGCTGGCACTGTTTCTAAAGAAAACAAAAAGAACTTAATGTTATAACAAGAGATGTGTTTGTCAGAAACACAATGCCCCTACTGCGCCGCTTTGATAAAAAAAAATCCTTTGACCTTGAAGGATGACCTTGACCTTCACCACTCAAAATGTGCAGCTCCATGAGATACACATGCATGCCAAATATCAAGTTGCTATGTGAAGGGACATAGATGTTATGAGCATTTTTCAAAACCTAAACGCGAAACCTAAACACAAAGTGTGACGGAAGGACAGACGGACGGACGGTCCGATCACTACATGCCCTCATTCGGGGCCTAACAAAATATTTTAGAGGTCCTACATATATAATTATGTATATGTACATTAAATACTGACAAAAATCCATGAACAGTAATTGGGTGCTAATACAAATTGCTAGTTACAAGACCATTAAATTCATAATCTTATGTTTGCAAATTGATTTGTAATCTCTTATTGCACACAACTATGCTGATTTTACTATAATAATACAAAAAATAAAAAAGTATTAGACTGGATTAATTGCATGTCTTTTAAGCCATTGGATCCAGTGTAATGTAATTTACAACATATCTACTTGTTTATGACATGATTTGAGCTTTTTTTCTTTCATTTGTGACTGGTAACATTAAATTTTCTGGAAATATGCCCCAGGACTGCTTAAAAACAATCTAACTATACTCAAAAAATAAAATATATGTGAAATATATTTAATTTCAGCTTCAATTTTCTAGCAATTTTAGTTTCATTGAAATATTTTCAAAGTTTACCTTGTCTGGTGTAGTTGCAAGAAACCCTACCAGTATGGTAACAACTAACCAAGCTCACATGTTATGGGAGTGGGAATTACTCAGTGTTGCAAACATGAGAAGCATTAATACAACCCACTGCTATAACTAGACATGCTCTGGTTAAAGGCCCGGTCACATTGAGGTTACAGAAGAAAAACGGACATAAAATGATTTTATCTGTTTGTGTCCGCTCTTATCCGTTTAATGTCCGTTTTATATCTGGCGAATCCGCTCCTTGTTCGGCGATGTCTGGTGACATCCGTTCCGTCAGTTGAGAAGTTTTGAGCACGTTCAAATTTTTCCACTGGATAAAACAGACAGAGACCTCCGTTTGATTTGAAGTCTTCATAGGTTAGTTTACAATTTGTTCGGAACTTGTGCGTTACACCTCCTGTACGTATCCGGTTTATGGCAGTTAATGTCCGGTTGTCCTCCTAGCTCTTGTGGATTCTGACTACAAGTTGGTCTGGGCTGACATTGGAGGCCATGGTGCTGCATCTGATGCACACTTGTGGAACGAGTCTGACCTGAAGGCAGCAGCTGAGAACGGAGACCTTGACCTGCCAGAATTTGAAGCTTTGCCACATGATACTAAGGATGTACCCTACTTTTTCATCATTTAACGTTGTACGTTGGTGTTTGGTACTTTTTCGTTTCTCTCACGTTGGGAGAACGTTTTATCCGGTAACAATGCGTCACACTACCGTTTTATCCTGTAGAAGTCCGTAACTCGCACGGCAATATTCGTTAGCTGACCGTAAATTATGCTGTAAATATCCCTTAAACGTACGTTTTTTCGGGTTACATCACCGGTAGTTGTGCGGTCATTGTGTGTTTCCGACACCTCACACACCGATTGCGAGAGTCTTGAGCGGCATTGCAGGTAAATTTTATCACCGGATAATCAAAATCTGCATATTTTGTCCATTTTCTCTCTGTTACCTGTTCATTAGTCGGTCTGACCGAGCATTAAGAAAGAACTCACTCACCTTGAGGTCAACTGCCCGTATTCCAAGCTCCCTGTTGTCAGTGATAATGTCATACACCTGATGGCATTGATCCACATATTGGTCACTGGCGCCTGAAGATTTCAGTTCCTCCCACATCCGATCAGTATTAATCTGAAGTTAATAGAGACAATATTGTCAATATAAATAAATTTGCCCCGTTTTTAAAGGAGAATATTTGGTATTTTTTTAAAGCATAGGTCTATCAAAGAGTTAACACTTTCTTGGTCATATTGCTTTAAAAATGATCTTTTTTTTTTTTCACTAACACAACTTAAAAAAAAAAAGCAGAAAAGGCCACTTTGAACTTTTCAAGGGCAGTAACTCTACAATATCAGAGAGATTTGACTGATTAAAGGGATCTTTTCACGTTTTGGAAAATTGACAAAATTGAAAAAAGTTGTTTCAGATTTGCAAATTTTCGTTTTAGTTAGGATATTTGTGAGGAAACAGTAATACTGAACATTTTCCATGGTCTAATATAGCCATTATATGCATCTTTTGACGATTTAAAAACCTGAAAATTATAAAACGTTGCAAAGCCAACGATTGAATAATTTGGAGAGTTCTGATGTTGTCGTTTAATTTTTCAAAACTATGAAGATTGCTTATATAAACTACAAAATTCGTCTCTCATACATAGATGGCAGGATGGCCGAATAGTCTAATTCGTTTTTACTCCAGGATTCCAGGGGTCACTGATTTGAGCCTTGATGTGGGCTACTTTTTTTTCCTTTTTTGAATTTTACTCTGGACTGTTTACTGGAGCTTTTTAGATCAAATGTTTACATATATCAATATAAAGCATTTCATGACAAACTTCAAAACATGCCACAATCTGTGAAAAGGCCCCTTTAATAACAAGGCTTGAATATTATACTCATTAACATTTTTAATGCAGTTTAGTAAAAGTCAAATGAACTTGGATTAACTATCATTATGTAGAGGGCCAATAAAACAAGAGCTGTCAGAGGACTATTCGAGTGCTTGACAGTATAAAGTAAGCCATCATTGAGACTGGGGGGGGGCTTTATAATGTGTGTGTGTGTAGTCATTTAATAGATGATGTTTCAAAAATAAATAAATAAAGAAGCAATGGCAATTTAAGCAAAATGTTAATTATCCAAGTATAAAAGGGGCCATAATTCTGTCAAAATGCTTGATACAGTTGTCTGCTCTTGTTTATAGATTGGGGTCATGTTGGTTAAGAAGTTTGCAAAATATGAAAGCAATATGTCAAGGGACAATGAAAATATTAGAGGTGGTAGGCAAACTTTAACATAGATTTATCAATAATATGCATATTGTAAGTGAAAAAAGGGCTATTATTCTTACAAAATGCTTGATACAGTTGTCTGCTCTTGTTTATAGATTGGGGTCATGTTGTTAAAAAAGTATGCAAAATATGTCAAGGGACAATGAAAATATTTGGTGTGGTACGCAAACTTTAACATTTGCACACAAACGGGAACGCTAACACTAATGCCGATGCCGGGGTGAGTAGGATAGCTCCACTATATATATTTCATATATAATAGTTGTGCTAAAAATTGCCTGCCAGCCCACACATAAACCAACCAACATTTGGCAACCAAAATGTAAATTTTTTTTTACAACAAAATTAAATGGGTGCCACGAAAGTAAAGCTTTTTTTTCCCTGTTTTACATTCATTTGGACAAGGTACATTTTGTGTAATTCAAGGGCCATACTTCAAGCAATCTGGCTGGCTATGGAACATGGTCTATAAACATCATAACAAATATTCAATGGTCAAATCAAATCTTGTCGAGTTATTGAGCAGACATTTTTTCCCTGAATGCTGCATGACCCCCTCCCAGCCAGTGGTGTTCCTATAATACGACCTTTCTAAATTTTGCAGAATGCCTATTACAGCAATCTGACAAACACTGCCAAGTAAAACATCATGGTTTATGATGCAATGATTACTCTGTTTCTCTAAATTATTTCCTATATTTTAAACTAACAGACTCCTGGGGTTCTTATCAGAGAAATAAATCAAATTAAGGAAGACAGTGTTTACCTTTGTGAACTAGCAAGAAAGGAAAGTAATTAGGGCTAATCATGTTATTGAGATTGCCTAAAATGGAAATATTGAGATATTAGAAAGAAGCCAATTGTACATGTATGTCTGATGTATTTTACCTTGCCTGCAGCTTTGAGGGTCGACTGCTGAATAACACAAGCATGCAAAACACAGTGCTTTGGATTTTTCGTCTTAGTAGACAGAAATTGTGCCCTCAAACAAAAATGTATTATGTGAATTGTATCAATTAATACAATTAGTCTGGCAAACCAGATTACACAGAAAGTGTGAGGTTTACTGGACACTGTAAAGTAACTGAAATACGGTTGACAACAAGAAAAACAAGAGGGCCAAGATGGCCCTAGTTCGCTCAACTTTTTTTACAAGGCCTTAATAATTGCTTAGTTGAAAATTTAGTACTCTAGAGCAGGGATCATATTTTTTTAGGTTTTGTCGGTCCTAGACCAATTTGGGTCATGAAAGTCCGAATGAAAATCCTTAACAGTCGGTCCGAGTCTGTTTGCTAAAATTCATGAAATCGATTACACAGTGCACATGCTTACACACCCTAATGACATTCTTATCTTGATTAGATGTGATAAACCATTCGCTGCAATATCTAAACCGGTCCGGACCGGTTTATTGCACGTCAGGCCTGTGACGTACATATCGATCAATTATCGGTGTCATCGTGTGTCTATTGATAGTTATTATTGTTATAGCAATTTCTCTGTTTTGTCTGCTAAGGTGACTGCGCGCACTGGTTTAATTATAATCGGTCTTCGATGTTAATTGACGTGCATGCGATACAAAACAATATGTTGCGATTGTAATGTATTGTTATCACTGTAAACTGTAATACATTTAATAATATCTGAGATAGAAGTACAAAACGATTCTAACACGGAAAGAAACTTTCATATAAACAAAGAATTGTCTATGGGTTATTCTGCAATAATTATTAATTGGCGGAACTTTTACACTAAAAGCACGCGCTGTAACTAAACAAAACATGCCGATACATTTTCCACCAGCGTAATAATCCGGTAATAATAATAATTATGAATGAAGGTCGCAGATCTGATTGACAGAACAGCCGAAAGTTATTATTATGGGCGGAACTTCACATAAATAGTACACAAGAAAACTAATATACATTGTATAAATCTTTAGTAAAAACCGTGTTAGAATTGAAATAATTCGTGTACTTTATAGCTTGTTGTTGAATAACCCACGACCGGAAAATTAGATCAGTGGTTTCAAATCACTGGTGCTTCGCAATCGTCATTTAATCCCTACGCATCTTAACTATCGGCCGTGGTTTATTTAACAACAAACTATAACGTACACGAATTATTTCTTAATTATTTGGTTTTGTTCTTGTCAGTAGCCAACCTGCGCACAGATATTTGATTGGTTCAGTGCTGCTGACAGTGCATGTTTATAAGCTATAATCGAGTCGAGAACGATTAAAAAAATCGGTATAGACATACACAGATTAATAATATTGACAACGATGAAAAAAGTGATAAAACAGCACACGAAACAAAAATGAAATAGCAAATGATAAAACCAGTTGAGAAAACTCATATGTTAAAAAAATGCCTAAGGGAATTTTACTTGTACATTTATTACCTTCATGAATGGCAAAATCAAAGGGTATACATTTTAACGCAATTTGTCATGATTTCGGATATAAATTTTTGGAAACTTTTTCCCCATTTATATCCAGACCGATTCATGTTGCGGGAAAATATGATCCCTGCTCTAGAGCATATTTGATTGGTTCTCTTCTAGCGTTTACTTTTGCAGTGTGAGCATTTGATTAATTCTGATTGAGTACTGTCCATTTGCTTGTTTTTTTTTGCAATGCAAACATTTGCAAGGAATGCTAATTCTATATGTGTAAACAAGGTTTTTGTAAGACTTTGTGACTGTTTACTAGCCTATTTTACTATATAAATATAAGGAAAACTGCCCCGCCCCCTAGTGGCCATGTTTTTTCACCAATCTGGACCATTTTTGAATTGGTTCGAGATATCAATAAAACCAATGCTTTGAAGAAGTATCATGATGATTGGGCAAAAATTGTGGCTTCTTGAGTGTTCACAAGGTTTCTCTTAGCCAAATAAGGAAAACTGCCCCGCCCACTGGCAGCCATGTTTTTCAACGGAATCACTTTTGAATTCAACCATTATATCATTAAGACAAACATTTTGACAAAGCAACATGAAGATTGGGCATGAAATGTGACTTCTACAATGTTTACAAGGTTTTTTCTTTTTTTTTGACCTAGTGACTGAGTTTTTGACCCAGCATGACCCAGTTCAGTTTCCAACTTGATTGAGGCATCATTGGGACAAATCTTCTGACCAAGTTTCATGAAGATTGGACAAGAAATGTGGCCTCTAGAGTGTTCACAAGGTTTCTCTGAAGCCAAATAAGGAAAACTGCCCCGCCCACTGGCAGCCATGTTTATCAACGGACCAGAACCACTTCAACCAACATATCATCAAGAAAAACATTTAGACAAAGTAACATTAAGACTGGGCATGAAATGTGACTTCTACAGTGTTCACAGGGTTTTTTTTTTTTAGCTCACCTGAGCACAACGTGCTCATGGTGATCTTTTGTGATCGCCTTTTGTCCGTCTTCCGCCGTGCGTTGTCCGTTGTGCGACGTCAACATTTGCCTTGTTCACTCTCTATAGGCCACATTTATTGTCCAATCTTCATGAAACTTGGTCAGAGCATTGGTTTCAATGATATCTTGGATGAGTTCGCAAATGGTTACGTTTGCTTGAAAAACATGGCTGCCAAGGGGCGGGGCATTTTTCCGTATATGGCTATATTAAAACCTTGTTAACACTCTAGAGGCCACATTTATTTTCTGATCTTCATAAAACTTGCTCAGAAGATATGTCCAACTGATATCTTTGATAAGTTCAAAATGGTAACCTTTGCTTGAAAAACATGGCTGCCAAGGGGCGGAGCATTTTTCCTTATATGGCTATATATGGCAATAGTAAAATCTTGTTAACACTCTAGAGGCCACATTTATTGTCCAATCTTAATGAAACTTGGTCAGAAGATTCATTCCATAATATCTTGGATGAGTTAAAAAATGATGCCGGTTGGTTGAAAAACATGGCTGCCAGGGGGCGGGGCATTTTTTCTTATATGGCTATAGTAAAACCTTGTTAACACTCTAGAGGCAACATTTATTTTCCGATCTTTGTGAAACTTGGTCAGAAGATTTGTCCCAATAATACCTTGTTATCTCAGGTGAGCAACTTTGGGCCTTTCTGGCCCTCTTGTTAGACCTAGTGAACTAGTTTTTGACCAAGCATGACCCAGTTTCAAACTTGATTGAGGTATCATTGGGACAAATCTTCTGACCAAGTTTCACAAAGATCGGACAAGAAATGTGTTGCCTCTAGAGTGTTTACAAACCAATTATGGACGACAGATGGATGGACAGACGACGGACAAAGACCGATCACAAAAGCTCACCTGAGCAATCAGGTGAGCTCAAAAGAAACAAATTAAATTAACATCAGAAATCTATTTCTTTCAATATGTAAAAAAGAATTGAGATACATTAATTTGAGCAATAAAGATTTTATGTTGCTGTTAGCATAATTACTCTAAGTTTTTGGACATTTAAAAATAATTATTTTTGTTTGTGTCCAAAACTTCAGAAAAATATTGAAACAAGTGTTTGTGAAACACTATGTCTGCTACCCATATATTTGACCTTTGACCTTTCACCACTCACAATGTGCAGCTCCATGAAATACACATGCATGCCAAATATAAAGTTGCCATCTTCAATGTTGCAAAATTTGAACATTGACCTTGACCTTTGACCTTGAAGGATGATCTTCACCTTTCACCACTAAAACGGACGATGGACAAAAGGTGATCACAAAAGCTCACCATGATCACATTGTGCTCAGTTGAGCTAAAAAGTGAAACTCCAGTTACATCAGCAGGAAATCATTCGTATCATCAATAAAAAGTACCAAATTTGAGGAAATAAAACTAGTGTCGTACACTTATAAAACAAGAGCACCGCCTTGTGGGTGCAGACCGCTCATCTATTTTCTTTTTAAAGGTGAAGAGACTCTCAATTTCAATCACAAAGGAGGGAGGGGTGGAGTAAAGAGGGTGTATAGTGTGGGGGTGTGGACATTTATTACAATATCTTCCAAAAATCAAAAAAAAAATTGCAAAAAAAACAATTTTTCGTGGGTGGGGGATGGGGGGGGGGGGGGGGGGGGGGGGGGAGGGGATTCTTGGGTGCGATGGTTGGACGGTATTTCAAAAATAAAATAATAAAAATAAATATTTGTGTTTGTTAACGGTTTAAAAAAAAAATTGGGGGTGGGGTGGGGTGGTGGGGGGGGGGGGGGGGGGGGGGTGGTAAAGTGTGAGGGTGTGGTGGTCATTTGTGAGATAGTCTTAAAAAAGAAGTAAGTGGATAGAAACACAAAATTTAACCATATATTCAAAGTTACTAAGTCAAAAAAGGGCCATAATTCTGTAAAAATGACAACCAGAGTTATGCAACTTGTCCTTTTACTGTACCCTTATGATTGTTTGCGAGTGTTCCAAGTATGAAAGCAATATCTATGATACTTTAGGGGTAAAATGGACCAAAACACAAAACTTAACAAAATTTTCAATTTTCTAAGTATAAAGGGCCCATAATTCCGTCCAAATGCCAGTCAGAGTTACATAACTTTGCCTGCACAGTCCCCTTATGATAGTTAATAAGTGTTGCAAGTATGAAAGCAATAGCTTTGATACTGTAGGAATAAAAAGGACCTAAACACAAAACTTAACCAAATTTTTAATTTTCTAAGTATAAAAAGGGCACATAATTCTGTCAAAATGCCAGTCAGAGTTACATTACTTTGCCTGCACAGTCCCCGTATGATATTAGTAAGTGTTGCAAGTATGAAAGCAATAGCTTTGATACGTAAGGAATAAAATGGACCTAAACACAAAACTTAACCAAAATTTTCAATTTTCTAAGTATAAAAAGGGCACATAATTCTGTCAAAATGCACGCCAGAGTTATCTAACTTTGCCTGCCCAGTCCCCTCATGATAGTAAGTAAGTGTACCAAGTTTGAATGCAATAGCAGTGATTCTTTCTGAGAAAAGTGAACCTAAACACAAAACTTAACCGGACGCCGACGCCAAGGTAATGACAATAGCTCATAATTTTTTTTTCAAAAAATAGATGAGCTAAAAAATAAATATATATATAAAACTGGGGTCACTGCCTTGGAACAGTCAATGAAAAGCTTGACATTGGGTGTTGAAAACAGGTTTAAGGGTGCCAAAACCCAACACTTGGCCTTCAAATATCAATTAAACATTTAACTATTTATAAAATTTCACCATGAAGTGTAACACTTGAAATAAAACTGCAATACAAGAGAACAGAAGATTACCATATTTTGTTGTGTAAAGCGCGCAGTTTTTTACCTCAAAATTCAAATAAAAAGTTTGTGCGCGCTTTACATTGATACATCGCTATCCTGGCTGCTAAATTGCAAAAAAATCATTTCGAAATCATAAATATTCATTATAGCCGTCATTTTTTATTCCAGAAAACTTCACCCTATAATCTTACAGACTGAAGGGGTTGTTGTCGAAACAACAAAAAGTCGGTAAAGGCAGATATGAACCAGCGTTAGTTATTTACAAAAAATTAAATTTTGAATAAAGTATGCGAACATTAATTATATTTGTCTGTTTTTGTGCACTTCTACATTGGCAGCTTACGTTAGACTGGTAAAGGTATTCGGTCTTTTTTGCAGGTAACCGTAGGTGTGAAAAGGGACTTCTTTTAAGTGTTTTCCAGTTTGGTCCAGGTTTTTGGCGCCTTGAGTGTTCATCACATTCACGCCTGTGTAGTGCAACAAACAATAACCCAACTTGTCCAACATAATAGATTAACAGCTTTATTTCAATACTGACATATCTCAACAACTGTAGCCCTTTCTCCCATGCGCCATGAAGTTTTTATTCAGGATTCAAATTTAAAGCCCATGCTTTCCCAGAGGGAAAATGACATGATGTACATGAATTCTTATTTTCTCACGTTTTACACGAAATGCACGTGGACTGTTACCGTAAAACGTTGTGTATAAGGCGCATATTTTACCCCCAAATTTAAGTTAAAAAACTTGATGCGCGTTATGCACAACAACAGCCATGCCAAGACATTTTTTCCCTGTCAGTTACCCAGTTACAGTAACTCGCATAATTCTGGTATCCGTTGTTTTAACTGTAATTATGTTAATAATTGTGTTATATTTACAATCTGAATACAGATGGACAAACATTAACATTTATATTTTCTATCTTTTTCAGGTACATACAGAGCATTGAAATCAAATAAATTTGAAGAAGACAAGAGGGCCATGATGGGCCTGAATCGCTCACCTGACTAACCAAATACAATCCCAACCCAGATTTCATCAAGATAAACATTTGATCAAATTTTATAAAGATGGATGAAAACTGTGACCATCTAATGTCTACACAAGTTTTTTGAAGGATGAACTTGAACTTCCACCACTCAAAATGTGCAGCTTTATGAAAACGCCCCTTTGAAATGTATTTTTTTTACCTTTGACCTTGAAGGAAGACCTTGACCTTGAAGGATGACCTTGACCTTCCACCAGTCAAAATGTGCAGCTTCATGATAAAGCCGCTTTGAATTATTTTTTTTACTTTTGACCTTAAAGGATGACCTTGACCTTGAAGAATGACCTTGACCTTGAATTTCCACCACTCAAAATGTGCAGCTTCATGAGAACGCCGCTTTGAATAAAAAAAAAAAATTGACCTTGAAGGATGACCTTGACTTTGAATTTCGACCACTCAAAATGTGCAGCTTCATGAGATACACATGCATGCCAAATATCAAGTTGCTATCTTCAATATTTAAAAAATATGGCCAATGTTAATGTTTTCGGATGGAAAAACACCATATATTTGACATATTACCTTGAAGGATGACCTTGACCTTCACCTTTCACCACTCAAAATGTTCAGCTCCATTAGATACACATGCATGCCAAATATCAAGTTGCTATCTTCAATATTGAAAAAGTTATGGCCAATGTTATAGTTTTCGGACGGACAGACACCATAAATTTGACATTTGACCTTGAAGGATGACCTTGACCTTACACCACTCAAAATGTGCAGCTCCATGAGATACACATGCATACCAAATATCAAGTTGCTATCTTAAATAGTGAACAAGAGATGTGATTGTCAGAAACACAATGCCCCCTAATCAACGCTTTGATTTTTCTTTTGACCTTTGACATTGAAGGATGACCTTGACCTTTCACCACTCAAAATGTGCAGCTCCATGAGATACATATGCATGCCAAATATCAAGTTGCTACGTTCAATATTGCAAAAGTTATGAAGAAGGTTTAAGTTTTGGTTAAAGTTTTTGATATTTTTTTTGACCTTTGACCTTGAAGGATGACCTTGACCTTTCACCACTCAAAATGTGCAGCTCCATGAGATACACATGCATGCCAAATATCAAGTTGCTATGTTCAATATTGCAAAAGTTATAAAGAAGGTTAAAGTTTTGGTGAAAGTTTTGGACACACACATGGACACATACAATGACAGACAGGCCAAAAACAATATACCCCCAATCTTTCTATCCGGGGGCATAACAATTTATGGCCAATGTTAAAGTCTATTAGACATTTGACCTTGAAGGATAACCTTGACCATCACCTTTCACCACTCAAAATGTGCAGCTCCGTGAGATGCACATGCATGCCAAATATCAAGTTTCTGTCTTCAATAATTCAAAAGTTATGGCAAACGTTAAAGTGTTTTTTCGGACAGTCGGACAGACTGACATACAGACATACTGACATACACACATACTAACATACTGACTGACGGACAGTTCAACTGCAATATGGCACCCTAAGGGGGGCATAAAAACAACAACACACAAACAAGTTGTATCTTTATCGTTATCGTCTTTAAGATAATTCATTATTGAAACAATAAAATAACACATGAGATCGGCAATGTAAATAAAACGATTTTCAATTTTTATTTTTGCCTCAAAAAAAAAATTCCCAATTTTTTTGCTTCAAAAAGTAGATGCGCGTTATACACAGCGTTTTAGGGTTATCTGTTTTTAGAAAATTACAAAATTGTCAGAAAAGTATAAAGCAACCCATGCTCCTAATCATAATGAAGCTTTCAATTTTGAATGCTTAATTAAGCTTTCCAATGCCCCGAATTATTGGATTGCGCAATAATAAAATGGCGGCCATTTTTAGTCCGATTTGGTGGTTTTATTGTCTTTAAACATTTTTTTCTCCATTTTTGCATAAATAAAAACAGCCTGTGGCTATAATACATGGTGGCGCTCTTTACATGGGAAAATGCTGTATACTGCAGAAAGCATTGGTACTTCCAGCTACTTACAAGCACTTAATGCTAAGGTTGTCCTACATTTTCATTACCATTCCAGAAGAATCTAGAGAAACAACTATAATGACTCCTACGGAAAACGCACAAAGGTTCAAGACATTGTGACAATTATGTCTTGTTGCCTGCAAGTTTTATCATAAAGTTACTAAGACAAGCTACATAAACAAATGTTGGGTCACAATAACGCATAAAGCATCTTGGTGTCAAAATTTCCTCATTCATTCAACAAGAAGGGATTTGATGATCCAATCAAAGTCTTTTATGAGTTATTTAGCACTGATCCTGGATGCCATAATTCCATGGCCACTGGTGCATGTTCCTATAATACATGCACCCCGTCTATCTAAACATTGCAGACTGCCATTGACAGCAATCCAAAAACACTGGGCAAGTAAGTAAATATTATCAGAACATTGTGTTATGAAACATTGATTACTCTGCTGCACTGTATCCTTTCCTGCATTTTAAATTTATAGACTCTCACAGTTCTTTGCTATTAGAAATAAATCACATTTAAGAAGGCAGCGTTAATCGTTTTGACATTCAAGGGATTCCCTCAAGAATTCCATCTGCAGGAAAACTCCTTAAATGTCAAACACTTGCTGAAGGCTATTAATAGCTTATGTCATAAACATGTGAGGGTTATTAATATTAATGGTGCTTCCATGTTGTTTCAGGGCAACTTGGTTACATCTTGAAACTTTCATATGTCTCAAAACTACACTAGATTGACCATTTGTGTCATGAATTAACAACATGGTATTTGCTTTATTCCCAAAGCTCCTGGTGGAAACCTTAAGGATAGGCAAAATGCATCACAGACTATTTAGTGACACTTTTATTATGCAAAACAAGGCAATTGACAGAAACATATGCCCCTCATAATAAAAATTGACCCAAGGGAATGTCATAATGTTGTCTGGTTATCACACTAACTTTAAAAGCGAACAAACATATCCGGAAAGTTTAGTAAAGATTCTGTTGAAGGAAATTAGTTGAGAGAGCTGAAACAGCAAATTTATCTTTTTTTTGTATCAACAGAATGCAATAAATCATTGCACATTTAGGCTGCGTATCACATTTGGACTCCATTTTATGTGAAGAAACATTTGGAGGAAGTTTTCTGAAGATTCCATGTAACTTGTAACCTTTATAAGTGAGAAAGAAGACACAGCAAATGTTGAATCGTTTTGTATAAATAAATAAAGGGCAATAACTCTGTAGTGCCTGGTGCAAGATGGCTGGTAATCAACCTGGCCTTCATTTTATGAAAACAAGCAATCAGAATTTTGGTGATGATAATAATGTATAAACAAGAGCACCGCCTTGCGGGTGCAGACCGCTCATCTATTTCTTTTTAAAGGTGAAGGGACTCTCATTTTCAATCACAAAGGAGGGAGGAGTGGAGTGAAGAGGGGGTGTATAGTGTGGGGTTGTGGACATTTATTACATTATCTTCCAAAAAAGCGAAAAAAAAAAAATAAATAAAAAAAATCGGGGGGGGGGGGGGGGGGGGGGTATAGTGTGAGGGTGTGGTGATAATTTGTGAGATGATCTTAAAAAAAAAAAAAAAAAAAAAAAAAAAAAATAAAAAAAAAAAATTTGGGGGGGGGGGTGGGGGGGGGGGGGGGGTGGGGGTATAGTGTGAGGGTGTGGTGGTCATTTGTGAGATGATCTTATAAAAAAAAAAAAAAAAAAAAATTAGGGGGGGGGGGGGAGGGGGGGGAGGGGGGGGAGGGCACGGGGGATGGTTTGGGTGAAGTCTATTGTGGTATGTCAGGTAAGAGTAGTTTCATCAAAGTATCAATCAAATCTAATCATAAATAAAGAAGTTATGGCAATTTTAGCAAAATTTAATAATTTGACCTTGAGAGTCAAGGTCATTCAAAGGTCAAAGTAAAATTCAAGTTGCCAGGTACAGTAACCTCATGATAGCATGTAAGTATTTGAAGTTTGAAAGCAATAGCCTTGATACTTCGAGTGGATCGAAACACAAAATTTAACCATATATTAAAAGTTACTAAGTCAAAAAAGGGCCATAATTCCGTAACAATGACAACCAGAGTTATGCAACTTGTCCTTTTACTGTACCCTTATGATAGTTTGTGAGTGTTCCAAGTATGAAAGCAATATCTATGATACTTTAGGGGTAAAGTGACCAAAACATAAATCTTAACCAAATTTTCAATTTTCTAAGTATAAAGGGCCCATAATTCCGTCCAAATGCCAGTCAGAGTTACATAACTTTGCCTGCACCGTCCCCTTATGATAGTTCATAAATCTTGCAAGTATGAAAGCAATAGCTTTGATACTGTAGGAATAAAGTGGACCTAAACACAAAACTTAATCAAATTTTCAATTTTCTAAGTATAAAAAGGGCACATAATTCTGTCAAAATGCCAGTCAGAGTTACATTACTTTGCCTGCACAGTCCCCTTATGATAGTTAGTAAGTGTTGCAAGTATGAAAGCAATAGCTTTGATGCTTAAGGAATAAAATGGACCTAAACACAAAACTTAACCAAAATTGTCAATTTTCTAAGTATAAAAAGGGCACATAATTCTGTCAAAATGCATGCCAGAGTTATCTAACTTTGCCTGCCCAGTCCCCTCATGATAGTAAGTAAGTGTACCAAGTTTGAATGCAATAGCATTGATACTTACTGAGAAAAGTGGAACTAAACGCAAAACTTAACCAAAATTTGCAATTTTTTAAGTATAAAAAGGGCACATAATTCTGTCAAAATGCACGCCAGAGTTATCTAACTTTGCCTGCCTAGTCCCCTCATGATAGTAAGTAAGTGTACCAAGTTTGAATGCAATAGCATTGATACTTTCTGAGAAAAGTGGACCTAAACGCAAAACTTAACCGGACGCCGACGCCAACGCCGACGCCAACGCCAACGCCAACGCCAACGCCGACGCCGACGCCAAGGTGATGACAATAGCTCATAATTTTTTTTCAAAAAATAGATGAGCTAAAAAAAGTATGATTTGGAGAGCAAACATGGAAAAATTAAATTTGTTTTGTATGAACCGTCATTACTTTGAATTGCTTCATGTGAATGGACTGGTTATCACACTAGGCCACAATTGTATGTCAAAAAACATTTGGAGAACATTCTATGAATGTTGTGTGACTTTTTGAGCAGATATAACAAGAAACCATCTGAGAAGTTTTTTTTTGTCACAATATTGCACTATATATTCAGATAAAGGAAACGTCTTGAGGGCACAGTAGCTAGGAGGACAAGTTTTTTTTATATAAAATTTCAAAGGGCCATAACTCTGTGAAAAATCATCCGACCAGAACCCGTTGATAATATGCACATCTCCTCTTGGTAGTGAAGCTTCCCATGAAGTTTCATTGAATTCCGGTCATTAGTTGCTGAGAAATAGCCCGGACAAGAATTGCACTACATGTAAAGTTAATGGAAAATTTCAAAGGGCCATAACTCTGTGAAAAATCATTCGAACAGAACCCGCTGAAAATATGCACATTTCCTCTTGGTAGTAAAGCTTCCCATAAAGTTTCAATGAATTCCGGTCATTAGTTGCTGAAAAATAGCCCGGACAAGAATTGCACTATATGTACAGTTAATGGAAAATTTCAAAGGGCCATTACTCTGTAAAAAATCATCCGACCAGAAACCGCTGATAATATGCACATCTCCTCTTGGTAGTGAAGCTTTCCATAAAGTTCCATTGAATTCCGGTCATTAGTTGCTGAAAAATAGCCTGGACAAAAATTGTGCACAGACGGACACACAGACGGACGGACAAAACGAGGACTATATGCTCCCCCCAATATTTATTTTTTTTTGGGGGGGGGGGGGGAGCATAATAAATGTGCCTCCCTATCCATTCATTAAGGATGTTCAGATTATAAATCTCCTCAAGAGACAGACATATAAAAACAATTGCAGCTACACAAAAATCCTCCACTTCAATAACCAGTAAAATAGCATTGTATGGTATTATGGACACAATTCTTGTTTGGGCATAGTCTTTTCATTTGATTTATTGTTCTGAGGGAAACTGTTATTGCTTACAATGATCCCCATTGAACAAAGAAAACATACCATTTTAGTTATCAGATTGGTTATTTGCACAAGAATTTCAAATGCAAAAAGTAATCCCATCTACAAGACATTGTCAGACTTTTAAAACACTCATTAAAGGGACCTTTAAACTTTTTGCTAAATTGATAAAAATAAAAAAAATGTTTCAGATTGGAAAATTTCCGTTGTAATTATGATATTTATAAGGAAACAGTACAACTGAACATTTAACATGCTCTATATACATCATTCACTGTATGAGTACAGATGGCAGAGTGGTCTAAGAGTTAGACTTTTAATCAAGTGGTCAGTGGATCCAGCCCAGTTAAGAGTTACTTTTTTTCTTTAATTTTATTCTTGCTTTTTACTGAAGCTTTTTAGATCCAATGTTTGCATTAATCAATATAAAGCATTTAATGACAAACTTCAATACATGCCCGAATCTCTTGAAGAGGTCACTTTGAAGGTTAACCTGGGCTTATATCACTTAAGGTCCTGTCACACTAGGCCACGGTCATGAAGACCGCGCTGCGTCCTGAACAGGATACAAATTGTAAAAAATGCATTTTTCAAGTTTTTGCTATGCTCATACCACGTTTGCGCTAAGTTCTAACTGCCTCCAACACGTTCCCACTATGTTCTTATTGCGCGTGTATTCAGGCGGGTACCAAGTCCGATACGTTCTTGCTATGCTTTTACTACGCTCGCACTAGGTTGCTACTACGACCGCCAAGATAGCACTGCGTTCTTTCCACGCGCCCATCACGTTATAATCGTGTTCTATGTCTGCACGAAAATTCAATGAAAGAGGAAAGTGGTGTTCCAGATTAGCCTGTGCGAATTGCACAGGCTGATCCGAGACGGCATTTTACGTAGGTATCACTATAACAGCTTTTCTCATAGAACGACCCAATTTTAGTGTATATCAACTGCAGTATGACCTATGAATCAACAAAGTTAAGATTTATAAATATAGTTGTACATATTAATGCAAATTTAATTACATAACCATTTAACAAACCATAATTGAATTACCAATACAAAGTAAATTATACACATCACATAATGTCAAATGCAATCATTAGTAAAACCAGGAACACCTTAAGTTATCAGTCTTAGTAGGTCCAAAACGCTTATCCAACTCTATTAACTTGTTACGATATGTTCTTGCCATGGCACCGATCCTGCTGGACTGTTGAAGTACAACTCCAGTTGCCTTTTTCCTGCTACAGTATCTCTGTTAGGTCCGTTGATTGCTTCAACTTAATGCATGTTTGCATTGGCTCTCCAGAGGCCTGGTACTTCATTATGTTGATCATCCTCCGCGTCAAGTTGGGCATTCTGCGTAACGGGATACCGTTTTCTCATTAGATTATGAAGGCATATGCAAACCTCGAGTACAGTTCTCACTATGTCAGGTCCTTGCATCATTGTGGTCAATACTATCTGCCATATCTGTGCCAGTATACCAAAAGCGTTCTCTACTACACGTCTCTCTCTTGAAATTCTATAGTTGTTTATCAACTCTTGCTTCCAAAGTTGGTGGGAGTATGGTTTCATCGAGTGGGTTCGTAGTCCAAAAGCGTCATCATCCAAGATAAAATGTGGCCTGTCCTGATCATCATTGGGAATTGGGTCTGGATCTGGGAATCCGATTGTTCCATTTTCCAAACACTCCTTCAATTCGGACTTGTTGTATATCTGAGCATCAGACATGGACCCATATCCACCATTATCTGTCCACACAAACTTATAATCGGCGTCCATCAAAGCCAGAACAACCACCGAAAAGAAGCCTTAAATTTTGTAATTGTGATACAATCATCCAGTGTTATTTGGGCATCTGATAGCCACATGTTTGCCATCCATTGCTCCGCAGGCATGTGGCACATTCCACTTTGTCTGAAACTCTTCAACAATAGTGCGCCATTCGACTTGTGATGTTGGGCATGATATGACTTCGTCCTTATATTCGTCAACGATTGCCCGGCACACTTCACGAATAAACAAAGATATTGTGTTCCTAGCAACTCTAAAGGCGTACTGCAAGGACAGGTACTTGTCGCCAGATGCAGAGTGTCGTAGCGTAATCGCAAGTTTCAGACCTGGATCTAGCGCTTTCCTGAAGGGGGTGTCTGGCTTCTTACATCTTGGACCAACTCGCTTGAGAAGCTCATAAAACATTTCAGGAGGCATTCTCAGAAAATTAAAGAATGATTTCTGATCTTCCATTTTTAATTCTGCCATAAGTTGATCATAATGGCCAAATTTGCAGGCTTCTTTCTGCTGACAGCCAAGGCCGCACTCAGCAAGACCTGGGCTGTCTTTTATTTCTTCTCCGCCTTCTCCTTCTCACAAGCAATATTGCAACCTGTCCATCTTAAAGAACCTGTTGTCCAGCCAATACAGCAACATGCTGGGAAAGTTCTTGGTTGTCCATTCTAAATTGAAATGGAAGTGAAAGAGAAATGAATCCAGTTTTTATACTCTACCACCAGAACATGACATGGTCGTGGATAGAGCCTGCTGCAAACGTACCTTAGATGTGATAAGCACCAGTAGAACATACAAAGAACCTAATGCGGTCTTATGAAACGTAGGAGGGACGTATATCATTGTCGCAACACTAGCTTGGAAGGGTCGTAGTGAGAACCCCAAGGACGTAGCAAGAACGTAGTGACAATCTAGAGACAACGTGTTGCGAACGTCACACACTCGTCCACGTCTGCACTATGCGTGTATTGCGTCTATGAGGTTCTTACTAGGTTTTAGCTACGTCATTACTACAACCTTGCCAAGTTCTTACCATGTCCTGATTTGACCATGTCCTGAGTTTTAAGTTTTGAACATGTTCAAAGTTCACCCACGTCCTAAACGTCCATGAAGACCGAACCACGTGAAAAGCCGTGTCTACTGCTTCGTCGCTATGTTGTACACGTTCGCACTGCATCCTGGCATATTTTTTAGGACATAGTGGGAACGTGGCCTAGTGTGACGGGAATATTACACAACAAGGATATAAACTCATCATTTTACCATGATAAGCCCAGACTTGTTCTTTAAGTAGGATTTGCATGGAGAATATTAGGGTATTCTCTGAAAATATTTGAATTCAGCACACAGTTTATGGGTTTATAACATGTGGGCTAATATGGCGTACCAATTGGGTCGAAAGTCAACAAGACCTTATAGGTAATAAGAGAAATGTACTTTGACGTACAATATGTATGTCGACTTACAAAAATTGTACTGCTACATACAAATATGAAATAAACTTCGACACATATATTTGTACGTCAAAGTACATTTTGTACTTCGACGTACATTTGTGTACGTCGACATACCCATTTCTGAACAGCCAACCAAAACACTTGTCTCTTGAGCCGCTTTTCCTTCAGATTTATTCATAATAAATGTTTAAAATCTCTTTTTAATTTTGAGGACAAAATGAATAAAAATTCAAGGCGTTATCATTATTGAGTTATTATTTGGAAACCATTTTACTATTTCGAGTCACTGTGACCTTGACCTTTGATATAGTGACCTGAAAATCAATAGGGGTCATCTGCAAGTCATGATCAATGTACCTATGAAGTTTCATGATCCTAGGCCTATTAGCATTCTTGAGTCATCATCAGGAAACTATTTTACTATTTAGAGTCACTGTGACCTTGACCTTTGACCTAGTTTCATGAAGTTTCATGATCCTAGGCCTAAGCCTTCTTGAGTTATCATTCGGAAACCATCTGGTGGACAGACTGACGGACCGACCGACATGTGCAAAACAATATACCCCCTCTTCTTCGAAGGGGGGGGCATAAAAACGTATCAATAGTCTGAAAAAAAACGCAGTGAATGTTAAACATGCGGATCAAAGCAACAGATGTAAGGGGTCTTCTGATTGGCTAACACTCAAGGGTCAGTAAAAATTGTACATAGATGTACAATTTTGTATGTCAAAGAACAAAATAATGTACGTCGACTTACATTTCTATTTTCAGATAGTAGGTCTTGATGACTTTTGACCCAAATGGTATGTCATAGGCTAAAGCTAATTTATATCCCTGCCACATACTGGTGTGCATTTAGGTTGTCATGGGCTAATCTTTATACTGTAATGTCTTCAACCTCTGTTTAATGTAAAATTAAAACAGTACATTGTAAATGAACCACGTGCAGCGATTTTTTGGCCAATTGGGAAAAGTACCGGTACTTGCCAAATTGGGATAAATATGTGCAAAATAACTTTGAAATTGGAAAAATTTGTGTTGTGAAGCTGAATATTGGGTGGTGTTTTTGTTTTTTTGCTCCCAAATACTTAAAAATTGATAAGTGTTTTCAAGTTGTCATTATTATTTTTACCTATAAGGTTCAAGCAATTCTGTGAGCTGCATAGGGAAACTAACTAAATGTTGCAATAAATTTTTCATTTTTTTTGGGGGGGGGGGGGGGGGGGGGGGCGAAAACCTTCAGTTGGGATTTTTTTCGACAGCAGTTGGGAAATGTGTTTGTTTTTCCTGATTGGGAAAGTGCCGTTTTCATGTTTATTATAAAGAAGAATAAAAATCGCTGACTTGGTCACTGTCATGAATTGTGACATACATTTATGCTGTTTTTTAAAGGGGTGTATCCTAAATGACAGGCACAATGTAACAAGACTATTTCTCAAAATCTCATTATGCAAGCACCATTGTTATCAATTATACCCTGTCACAAATCACATATGATGTTTTGGATGCAATTGTGTTTTAGCATACTATTCACATAAGTGTTCTACAATAAGCTGTTCTTTTCCTGAAAGGCTTTCAAGTGAATGAAGGAAATATATTTTCAGCAACCATGATATAAGCAAAACCTTCGAAAGGGGGCATAAAAATTGAGGGGGGAGGGGGGGGTATATTTTTGTATTTGAAATGTCATATTTGATACAAAGTGTTGTTTTTTTTCTCTAAAAAACACAATTAGTTCACCTTTCAAATGGGAAAAAATAATAAAGGCTGTTTGAAACACAAATCTTTCATAGTCAAATCAGTTTTAACAAGAGATTGACAAGCAACATGGTCCCCTACCGGTGAAACTCCACCATTGTCAGTTTTTTAATATATATTTGTTGCTATAGCAACCAGAATTCTTGACGTAGGAACAAATGAAATGACATGCATAATCTCCATATTGCCATTTATCCATGTTTCAAGTTTCATAAAAAAATATGAAGAACTTTTAAAATTATCGCAGGATCCAGAAAAGTGTGAGGGACTGCATGACAGACAGACATGTAGACAGACAAAGCGCAAACCATAAGTCCCCTCCGATTTCACCGGTAGGAGACAACAAGCAACTTAACTGGTGAAAAATTTTCCAGAAAGTTAGGACTTATAGCTTGGGTAATACTATTGTTATTGCTCAAAACAGACATCTTGCATAGTCAAAGTTGTAAAGTCAAAATCTAGGTTTATATTTAAAGCTTTCGTACCAAAAATTGCACAATGTAAAGCCCTTACTGAGTTTTGATAAGCAGGGAAATTAAATACTAAATATTCACACAAAATGGCTATTCATGTCATTCATACATCAAATTAAACACAATGGATTCATCAGTTTTAAAAGTGATTAGATAACGAAATGTTCAATGTCATGCAGTTGCAGTCATGCTGTGGCTGAAAACCCATTTTAAACCTTTTTTTCCTGTTACATGATCTCTAAATATTTTTTAATTTATGTTGTTGTGTAATTTCAGGGAGAACATCATGTTTTGTTGTTCTTTATTTGATTTAGGTACAAGCATACATTAAGTAAATTGTACTTCAGGTTCTTTACATATAGAAAAATTCAATAAAAATAAAATGATCTAAAGACAATAAATTTGTTTCAATCAAGTATTTTATTAGCGAAAAGTCATTAATATCATGCAAGTTGATGACAATTTAGCCATGCAAAATATTTAAATCATTTAAGAATGATTATATATAAGCAGGGATCATATTTTCCCGCAACATCAATCGGTACGGATATAAATGGGGAAAAGTATCCGAAAATGTATATCCGAAATCATGACAAATTACGTTAAAATATATACCATTGATTTTGCCATTCATGAAGGTGGCATAATACATGTACAAGTAAAATTTCCTTCGGCATTTTTTTTTAAACGGAACGAGTTTTCGCAACTGGTTTTATTATTTGGTATTTCATTGTTGTTTCGTGTGCTGTTTTATCAGACTTTTTTCATCGTTGTCAATATTATTAATCTGTGTAAGTCTATACCCATGTTTTTAATTGTTGTCGACTCGATAATAGCTTACAAACATGCACTGAACCAAACGAATGTCTGTGCGTAGGTTGGCTACTGACAACAACAACAAAATATTTAATAAATAATTTGTTGTCAAATAACCCAATGCCGATAGTTTAGATGCGTAAGGATGTATAATCACGAGAGCCAAGCATTTGAAACCACGCATCTAATTTTCTAGTCGTGATTTATTCAACAACAAAGTATAAAGCACACGAATAATTTTGATTCTAACACGGTTTAACTAAAGATTTATTCAATGTAAATTATTTTTCTTGTGTACTATTTTCTGTGAAGTTCCGCCCATAAAAATAACTTTCAGCTGTTCTGTCGATCAGATCCGCGACTTTCATTCATATTATATTACCGGATTATTACGCCGGTGGAAAATGTATCGACATGTTTTGTTTAGTTACAGCGCGTGCATTCAGATGCGTCTTTTCGGATGCGTCTTAAATCCGCTGTTCACAAGTTTTTGATTCTTGGTCTGACTCGCAATAAACCGGTCCTGACCGGTTTAGAGACTGCAGCGAATGGTTATCACACCTAATCGAGATAAGAATGTCATTAGGGCGTGTTAGCATGTACACTGTGTAATCGATTTCATGACATGGGAATTTTAATAGCAAACAGATTCGGACCAACTATTTGGGATTTTCAATCGGTCTTTCATGACCCCAATCGGTCTAGGACTGACAAAACCGAAAAAAATATGATCCCTGTATATAAGTCTATGCAATTTATATTTGGTGGATTGAAGGCCTTGAGCTAAAAACCCAGATGTTGTGTGTGACATCCCATCTCCACATTATGAGCTTTACAATTCAATTAATGTTTAGAAATTGTTGTTTTTAATAATAAATATATTATGTATATGTATTAAAAAAGCAACCTACTTTAGGATGGAATAAATCTGTAATTACCTGGAATGGTATCAACTTGTGCAAATTCTCCCAAATCTTCTTCATTCTGGATTTCTCTAAGACAAGATCTTTTATACCATTCTCCACATTTTTTGTTTCAATCATTTTATTTCCAGCTTCTACATTAATATCTGACATTTCATTTCGGTTTCCTTTAATTTTAGAATCTGAGTTTTGTGCGTTATTTTCATTATTTCCACTGGCAGCATTTAGAGCAGAATTTTCATCATTTTTCCAAACTATTTCACCAGTCTCAACATTTTCATCAAATATTTCTACACCATAATTCTTTTTATTTTCATCTATTTCACCATCTAGCAACCTCAGTTTTATCTGGCAGGACTTAAGCACAAAATTATCCTGGGCATTGAAAACCCGGATATCTTCAAATGAGCAATCCTCTACTCTCCTCAGACAAACAAAAGTCCTCGAGGCAACAGATGAAGAACACATAGGATCAGCATTTGTGAAATCCGTGTCCGGTTTTGGCAATACAATTTCGCTTCTGTTGGTCTTAACATGAGTAAACTCTTTAGCATTTACCATGTATGATTCATCAACATCATCCACAGACTCTGCTGCAGGGATCTTCTTCAAAGCGCTTGTCTTCTTTGACAGAGTTGTGGACTTTTTCTCCGTGATTTTCACGTTACCTGCCTCAGCTGAGCAGATCTTTTGTTTTTCTTTTAAAGTCATCTTTCTGCCAGACCTCACTCCAACCTGTTCAACATTATTCAGAGACTCCCGACTTTTGTCAGGCTTGTCATCTCTGCCATCACCAGTGATATCCCTCAAAGTTCCATTCTCCCACTGCAACACAATCTCATCAGATCCATCACCTGTCTCAGCCAGACTAGCAGCCAACTCCTTGTCACCAGCACCCTCCCTCACTGTCAATTCATTGCCACTTTCCCCAGTTTCAACTATGACAAGATCAGTGGAAGCTTTTGACCTTTCAGTTGCCTGATCATTGATATTTGTTTTCTCATTATCTAATTCAATACTTTCCTCTTCCTCCACATTTCTACTCCGCTCTTTCTCTGATTTATCCAATCTCTCATTGTCATTATCATCAGCATAATTGCAAAGATCAGTTTCAGATAGATGAGATATGTTTTTGCCATCATTGCCTTTCCCAGAACTAGCTTCAGACTGCTTCCCTTTGCTAACCTTTTCACCATCTTTGTCAAGACCTGCTTCAGGCACCATAGATCCGCTTCTAGCATTATTATCTTTGACAATCCTGTCAGGACCTGCTTTCCATTCATCATGAGCATCACTAGCTTGTTTGGAGGCCTGTTCCTTATCCAAGTCTCTCTTTTGCTTGGTTTGCTGCAGGCTTTTGTCAGCCTTCGTTGTGAATCCATGTGTCTTTCCTCTGCCCCAAGGGAAGCTGTAAAACCCCTTCATGTCAATGATGGCAAGCTCCTCAGGAATCCTCATTTCTAGCTTCACCTGGAAACATAACAAACACCTGAATATCCACAAGAATTTGTGAAAAGTATTCACGCTATGGCCAATTGGGGCTTAATGCATGTAATTGGCACAGGCTAATCAGAGACTAAACTTTCCTTCTAAACTGTATTTTTACTAAAAAGAGACTTCCTTTTAACTAGAACAAGCAACTTCGTTCAATTGATATCCTCCGCTAAATATCAATTTTGTTTATGGATGGATGAAAATCACTTAATATTAGTATAATCCTTAAAAATTAATTAACTCTAGGGTAATTGATTTTTATGCATTGCAAATCTCCTCATTGATATCTATACACCCATGAAGTTTTATTTTGAAATTTGAAGCGTATGTGCGATGAAGCCTAGAAAAATTACATCATACAAAACAAAAAATGACAATAACTCTTATTTAAGAAAGAATAGGGTTAATGTTTATAAGCACCTCATTGATATCAAGACACCAAGTTTCATATTGAAATCTTGTATGGTATCTGAGATACAGCTCTAAAACATTACATCATACAAAATAAACAAAGAGCGATAAATCTTATTTAAGAAAGTGTAAGGTTATGTTTCTTGTGCATTACACTTCTCCTCATTGATATCTATACACCCATGAAACTCCACAATTATATTCTATATAGTTTCTGATAAATAGCCCTAAAATGCTTGCAACAGACGGACAAGGCCAAGTCTATATCCCTCCGCCTTTTGCGGTGGATACAAAACAAGAGGGCAATGATGGCCCTGAATCGCTCACCTGACTAACCTTTCTTCATCAACTTAAATTCTATCAGACTATGGCTAGCTATATCATGAAGTACAAAAGGACAAATTTCAGGACCATAGCTTAAAAAAAAGAAGATGGCCCTAGATCGCTCATCTGGGAAAACTGGTTTAATACATGAACAGAAGCTCCTACAAGCTCTTTATAATATTATACATGAACAGGAGCTCCTACAAGCTCTTTCTAATATTATGTCCATTTTGATTCAAGATGGCTCATATGCAAATGCAACCTGATCACATCATATCAATTGTATGGCTATACTCGAATCAACATTCTAGAGCACAAACAGATGACCTCTTGACTGTGTTTTGACCCCAGTTGTTTTGTATGCAATCCAAATTTAGACGAAAGAAAGACAACACCAGGAGATGTGATACCTAGTTGAGCTTGGTCAGTTAATGTTAAAAGACAACCAATGGTGTAATAATATATACAGATGGACGGACATTTACAAACCAGTATGCTTTTTAGTGTAAATGTGAATCAATTAAATGTCAGGATATTGGCTGGAATAGCCACACATATTTTTGTAGTAATCTTGATAGTAGTAGTCAATTAATACTAATACTTCATTATGTATAAATTAAAATCAATAGACGAAAAACCAATTCCTGTCTAGAAAAGATAAACATTTCTTTCAAAGACTAATAAAAAATATTGAAGATAGTTATCTATTTTTTATCATTGGGTCCCTGAAGCATTTTTTTACCAAAAGGTAAGGAAAGTAAATTAAAAAAAGTTCTTATATAGACATGTTTTGATATGTCGATCCTGTTTGTTTTTTAGGAAGTGTTAATGGAATTTGTTATACATTAAAATGATTTAACGTTATGTGCAATAAATAAATGGGTCAAAGACAGAAACATAATCCAGAATAAAATGTTATGTAACACATCATCATGAAAGAATCCCAAATTGTTTACCGCTGACCTTCTTCGCATAGTACACTTAAATATTAATAAACTAAAGTTATTATAGTATGTTAAGTAATGAAATCTCTCATTAATAGAAAATATAGTATAATTAATTCCTTTATCAACTTGATAACTCATATTGTTCATATCAATAAATTAAGTTGCACAAGTGGTCAAAAATTGAAGGTCATCAAAGTCCATAAGTACATTTTGAGGAATTGAGTTGAATTTCATCTCCTGCATAACCCCTTAATGAGCCCTACACTAGAGATGATGCAGTCACCACAGCCGAGAATATCAGGACAAGGCTTATCAGCAGTCGAGAACACATAAAATTAAATTTCTCTGTATTAAATCTAATTAAATCGGATTCAGGAAATCACATAACCAGGGTAAGTTTGTGAAAATTGGGTAGTAAATAACTTACTTGTATGAAGAAATTCCTTTTTCAGATTCTCTGATGCTAATATGCTGCCTTTTGCAGAGGGAGGATTTGACAAAACAAAACAACCGCAAAACAGGAGGACTGTGGGCCATTGATGAACAAAGTTTACATATGAACTTAAAGCATGCCAATTAACCATTATGGTGTTTTGTAAGCATCTTGTGGGGATTCATGTTAAAAATTGTATGGACAACACTAACAGTGTGGCGTATATACAAAATTATGGGGAAAGAAAAGACATGCTGCATGACCTAGCAAGGGATCTATGGTTATGGTGCATAGAGAGAAAAATTCATTTAACAGTAGCCCATATACCAGGGACTGATAACAAACATGCTGATGAACTTTCACGAAAAGCATACAATGATTTAGAATGGTCGCTATCAAAACATATTTTTGAAAGAATGTTACATTTTAATCCAGACATGGAAGTGGATCTGTTCGCTTCAAGGCTGAACAAAAAATTACCCCTATATGTATCTAGATTTCCAGATCATTTGGCATATGCCATTGATGCCTTCACCTTTCAGTGGACTAATTACACATTTTATATGTTCCCACCTTTCAGTCTACTACCAAAGGTTTTACAGAAAGTGGTGTTGGATGCAGCGGAAGCAGTTCTAGTTTGCCCAATTTGGCCAACACAGCCGTGGTGGCCCAGTCTTCTTCCACTAATCAGCGAACCATGCCATCTACTTCCTGTGCCACAAACAATACTCTCTTTGAAACACAAACCAGATATCAAATACCCTCTGCCAAAAATGAGACTAGGAGTTTTTCCATTATCAGGAAAGCACTTAAAAAACAGGGAATATCAAAACAAGCTAGAACTCTCATATTGCAATCATGGCGATGTACAACAAAGAAACAATATGACATATATCTTAAACAAGATGTGTTTGTGAGACACAATGTCCCCCTATATGATGTTTGACCTTGAAGGATGACCTCGACCTTGTGAAGGATGACCTTGACCTTTCACCGCTCAAAATGTGCAGCTCTATGAGATACACATGCATACCAAATATCAAGTTGCTATCTTCAATATTGCAAAAGTATTCATAAAATAAGCGATTTGGGCCACATATATTTGACCTCTGACCTTGAAGGATGACCTTGACCTTTCACCACTCAAAATGTGCAGCTCCATGAGATGCACATGCATGCCAAATATCAAGTTGCTATCTTCAATATTGCAAAAATATTTATAAAATAAGCAATTTGGGCCACATATATTTGACCACTGACCTTGAAGGATGACCTTGACCTTGACCTTTCACCACTCAAAATGTGCAGCTCCATGAGATACACATGCATGCCAAATATCAAGTTGCTATCTTCAGTATTGCAAAAGTATTCATAAAATGAGTGATTTTGGCCACATATATTTGACCTCTGACCTTGAAGGATGACCTTGACCTTGACCTTTCACCACTCAAAATGTGCAGCTTCATGAGATACACATGCATGCCAAATATGAAGTTGCTATCTTCAATATAGCAAAAGTTATTGCAAAATGTTAAAGTTGGCACAAACAGACCAACAGACCAACGGACCAACAGACCAACAGACAGGGCAAAAACAATATGTTCCCCACTACTATAGTGGGGACATAAAAATGGTTTTATTACTGTGGAAAATCGACAAATCCCCTTAAACCCAATTTGAATAATATTCTGGACTTTCCATCAAAATTATTTGCAGATGGTTTAAAATATAGTGGTTTAAATACAGCTAGAAGTGCCCTCAGCATGTTCCTGAAAGTATGCAGCAACATGAATATTCATGAGAACGAAATTATATCACGTTTCATGAGAGGATGCTTCAATGCCAGACCATCGCTACCAAAATACAGCACTACATGGGACGTAAATGTAGTACTAAATTACTTGCATAAAATGAATACTGACACATTGTTAAAACTACCTCAAAAACTTTGCATGTTGTTCTTATTGATCACGGGACAGAGGTGCCAGACAATTCATCCTACTAGCAATCAAAACCAGGAAAGCACTTCAAACCTATTGTGTTAAAATCATTCAGGGGAAAATGAAACCTTTGTATTGTGAACACGTTACTAAAATACATGGACCGTACAAAACATCTACGCAGTAGTAATTACTTAATGATTACAACTGTCAACCCATATAAAGAAGCATCACCAGCAACAATAAGTAAACGGGTAAAATCAGTGTTAAAAGCTGCTGGTCTCGATGACAAATTTAAACCTCACAGTACGAGGGCAGCTTCAATATCGAAAGCTAATCATTTAGGTTTTTCTGTGCAAAATATTTTAGACACGGCCGGATGGTCGAATGCAAAAACATTTGCTAAATATTATTCAAAAGAGGTTGACAATGTAAATCACCTTTCTCTGGAGTTTCAGTCGGCTATTCTATGTGGAAAATAAACAACGTGTAAATATTCTATCATGAATTCAGGGCAACAGATAAGATTCGTTTTATCGTTTTTACGATTTGTAATTGACAGAAAATGAATTGAAATTAAAAATCAATCGTACAGAAAACAATTATGAAAATGGAAAACGAATTGAAATCGATTCTTTGTCGTTTGAGTAGTTCCGTTTTCCGCTGTACCGCGTTTAATTATAATTAGAGTATTGTAACCTTTAGTGCGGCCACAATATTTTCAGTTAGTTGATATAGACACCGTTTGGGCCAGTGTCAACATACAAAGTTACTTCTGCCGAAATAGTTCTGGAAAAGGTTCTCTGTTAAAGGCAGTCGGGTTAGGAAACTTTCATGAACGGCGTACGCGCCCAATATTCTACAATTTGTTACGAGACCCAAACCGTCTGGAAAAGACATTTGAAGAGTAAAGTATCACATTTAATAGCGCAGGTGGTGACAGATTTTGAAATATTCGGCTCAAAACACCGCTGTGATTCCGTGTCTCAAAAACTAACAACATCGTGATTTCCACTGGCTTGTCATTGATGGAGAGAGTTTGGCAATGTGAGTATGACCCTTGTCAAAAAATAACTCACTTTCATACCAAAACACACTTAAACCAACATAAAACTGTGTTTTTTCTGAGTTTTTCTTAGTGGAAGTTGGTTTTTGCTATTAAAAGTGAGTTTTATGTGCGCTAAACTGTGCTTAACTGAGTTTAAAGTTGGTTATTTTAAGAAGATGTGTGTTTAAGCGAGTTTTTTTCTGTAAGAAGTCGGTTTTTTGTGTGTCAAAAGTGAGCCTTTTTATTTATGAGTTGGTTTATGTGTGTTTAAGTGTGTCTTTTTGTTTAATAAGCGAGTCTTTTACAACAGAAGTTGGTCTTTTTTTAAACAGAAGTGGGTTTAAGCAAGTTTAACTTGGTCTTTTTGTAAATAAGTTGAGAGCTGCAACGAGGCTTAAAGACTCACTTTAACACACTTTTCAACAAGTTGGTCTTTTGTTTATTAATATAACTCATCAATGAAACAATAATTCTTCAACTGGGTCTTTGTTTGATGTTTATAGCCATAAATAAAACAAGTCAATTGTAAAGGGGCTTTTTTACAGCTTGTTTGCCATTGTCCCTATTGTACATTTGTGTGCTCCCCATAATTTTTAGGGAATATTGGATGAAAATGGCTCTTTCAGAACATCACAGGTTCACAGATGGACAACAAGTATCACTGACAAAAACTATAACAATGGTCAAGCTTAGTTTTATACATGAAAATGAAAGAGTTTGTGTTTCACTTTGAATTTTTTCTTAATGTTTGTTTTTATTATAAACAATATCTTATGATTGTTTTATGTCTTATTTTTTTATTTTTTTTAAACAATCTCATATGATTGTTTATATTTGTTTAAAACAGTATTTACTTGTTAAATCTGCATATTTAAATAATTATGGTATTGGAAACATTATTTTGGAAATAATCTATTTATTTTTGTACATAAGTTATGCAAGATTTTGATATTTGCATATGATACCATCATATCCATTTTCTTAATTTGCAATAAAATAATAAAATGCCAAACATGACCTGTGTTACATAAACTGTCAACAAAATAACAAGACAATACCTAAAAACACCCTTATTTCACACCACTAACAATAAACAGATAACAATCTGTCAGGCATTAGAGCTAAACAGGGTACTGATTATCTAGGGGTAGATAAGGCTACTGGTGGGGTTTGCCTAGAGATAAGGCTGTGTGGAATAAGATTTAAGGCTTTTGATTGGCTATTGCACTGAGGAAGTTATCTTTTTGAAAACAACAACTTTTGAAAAACAAGCTGGTGTCAGCAATTGAATATTTAGCTAAATTTAATTCAGCAACATTAATATAAAGAAGTGAAAGACTTATAATGGTAGTGTAAAATGTCTTGAAATTCTGTCAGCATGAAGTATTGTGTGATGAAAACAATGTGTTTTTTACTGCAATATGGAAATCAATAATAAGTTGGTTGGAAAGGAGGTTGAACTGCCTGTTGTTTTTTTTGGAATACTGAAGAACAGTTTTAACAGGTTTGTATTGTCATTTCTTCACCCCTTTTCTTATTTAGTTTATTGAATTAATTATGATCATTATCATATTTATGTATTGTCACTGGGAAATGTAAATGGATAAGTTATTGTATTGCAATTTAAAGGATAAACAACACATTTTGAAGCAAAAATAGATAAACTTACACATGAAAAAGTGTAAATGTTGTGTACAGTGAATAATTATGGTTGTGTTTCATGGTTATTGTCATCTAAAATTTTATTTATATCTATTTCTGGTTATTACTGAACGGATTTCTTTCCCTCATACTTAATTAGAACTTATATATTTTAATTTTGAAGGTTAAACTCTTGCCACAAGGCAAAATTGACATCGATGGGAAGATCCTTTGGAAAGAATGTGCATCATCGCCTGCCTGATGTATGGACTTTTAAACCTGGTTTTACCCTGCACAAGCTGGCAAACTTGAGGGGAACAAGAGTGGGAAAACCTCGCCCTGTCCTTAACCAAGAAAGCTCGATTTGTTGAGAGGTAAACTATACAGGTTATTGCATTTACAATGCCACCAGACCACACAGCCAAATGAGACCACGCATCTTGGTACATTTTCACACTGCATTTTCTACCAAACGCAATTTCTTTAATAATTGATGAAAAGTGCTAAGTCACATGTGATCACGGGATTAAAATTTAAAAAATAAACAAACAAAAACAACAAGCAAATAACTTAAATTTATTATTATTAAAGCAACAAGATTACCATAACAGCAATATTTCATAGTTAAGTGGAACGAAAACATAACCAATCAACATGTTTGAAGAATGCCTTGCCCTTTTGAAAGTGATATGGTATTAATCCTTTGCAGATCAACTGGCGACAGAGATGCTCAAGAGGAGAAGGACACAAGCAGCATCAATGGTACAACTACATGTCGCTCCAGCGCCCGCTTTCCAGGTCTCTACCAGCTGATTTCCAGGTCCCTCCACCCGCCAAGATCAGGTCTAGGTCCCTGCACTGGCTGCTTTCCAGGTCCCCTAGCGGTCAAGGTCTCTCCAGTAGCTGCTGTGCAGGTCCCAACACCGTATGCCGTCAAGGTCCCTTCATAAGCTGAAATCCAGGTTCCTCATTCCACTGCGGTTCAGGTACCTCCAACAGCTGAGATCCAGGTCTCTGCAGCAGCTGCGGTCTAAATACTCCACCCGCAGTGGTCCATTGCGGTCAACCTTTTGCTTTAAAATCTTCCATTAATGTCTATTATTGTATAATGAATTGTAAAAATAATCTGTTTGTATTAATTTGCGGTGTACTATTTTTGTCATATAAACATAATTTTCGTACACATTGTGTTTTTTTCCCTTTTAACCACATGGGGCTTATAATGAACTGTTGTAATTCCTTCACAAAAACCATTTTTTCTAGAACATATCAGTCCAAAATTATTTTTTTTCACACTGCAAAATCCCACAAAAGGCTCTCAAAAAACCTACTTTCTTAAAAAAAACTCACTAAAACACTGTTAAAACCCACAAAAATCAACTTACCCAAACCCACAAATTGCTTTTGTTTTTTTCACAGATAAAATACTGTTAATAACTAGGTTTAAAGCGAGTTAAAAGCATGTTTTCACTGTGAAAAAAAACTAACAAAGGCGTGCTTTCAGCTCACTTTTCGCTCACTTAAAAACCGTGTTTAGCCTGCTTATAGCTCACATACAAAACACACTTTTTACCCACTTAAAACCAACTCCACAGACAGAAGTTGGTCTAAGCATGTTTAAAAGACCTTAAAAAACCAACTTGTAGAAAATCATACTCACTTTAAACCCACTTAAGATGGTTAAAAAACCCACTATGTTGGTTTAAACCGAGTTAAACCAAGATTTAACTCAGAAAAAACCAAGTCGGTAAGCTAAAAAACCCAGTCGGTAAGCTAAAAGCGTGTCTGAAAAACCCGCTTTTAGCACAGTGCAAATACAGCAGAGTTAAACACAGATGCCTGAAAAAAACTCACTTTAAACCCACTTAAGACGGTTAAAAAAACCACTATGTTGGCTTTAAGCGAGTTAAACCAAGATTCAACTCAGATAAAACCAAGTCGGTAAGCAAAAAGTGTGTTTAAAAGACTCGCTTTTAGCTCGGTGCCAATACCGCAGGGTTAAACCCAGTTTAAAACTGGGTTATAACCGGATTTTGCTCACTTTTTTGACAAGGGGATCTGAGACTGAAAGACAGGAGTGTTGAAACTGGTTTAAATAAAATGACTACATCATCAATTTGTCAATATACAATTAGTACGAATATTTACAAACAACCATTGTCACTGTGAATTTATAATGACTCAATGGAAATAAGAATTGCTGAGAATTATCAATATCCAAAAATGAAGCGCTTATCTGATCTAGAAATAGATGTACGTTTTGATCAAATTGTAAAAAACTAATTGACAAATAGTTTAGGAAAAAAACTAACAGTTACAAAAAGCTTACAGTGAAAACTAATTGACCCAAAATCGTATCTGTTGCCCTGATGAATTTTTGTTTATTTCCTTATTCCCTTACAAATTTGCAGAAATTCTCTAAAATCTCGAGTGGGGCTCATTAAGGGGTTATGCAGGAGATGAAATTGAATAATTAACTGAGACTTACCTTCGTAGATGGACTGGTGAAGGTTGATTGTAATTTCATCTACTGCAAACCCCTTAAGAGCTCAACACGCCCTTACCAATCCCACCCATTACATCTTTTCTACAAATTTGTTAAACAAAGTATTCCTTAATGAATACTTTGCTAACTCTAAAGCCTGATATTCTCGGCTGGGGAAGCTGCGTCATCTCTCGTGTTGAGCTCTTAAGGGGTTTGCAGTTGATGAAATTAAAATCAACCTTCACCTTCCCATCTATGAAGGTAAGTCTCGGTTAATTATTCAATTATATATAATCCCAACCCAGATCAAATCAAGATAAACATTCTGACTAAATGAAGATCTGATAAACTGTGACCTTTATTGTCTACAGGAAGTTTTACTATGATTTGACCAGATGACCTACTTTATGACCTCAGATGACCCATATACAATCCCAAGCCAGATTTCATAAATTAGGATATTCTGACAAAATTTCATTAAGACGTGATGAAAAATGTTACCACTTTCATCTAGACAAGGTTTACCTAGAATTCGCCCGGTGTTCTAATTTTTGACCACAGATGACCCATATACGATCTAAAGTCAGATATTATCAAGATAAACATTCTGACCTTTATTCATTAAGATCAGATGAAAGCTATGATCTCTATTGTCTAAACAAGATCTTTCTATGATTTAAACTAGTGACCTAATTTCTGACCCCAGATGACCCAAATACAATTGCAATCCAGATTTCATCAAGATAAACATTTTGATTTTTTTAAATAAAGATCTGTTGGAAACTGTGACCTCTATTGTCTACACAAGGTTTTTCTATTATTTGACCTAGTGACCTAGTTTGTGACCCCAGATGACCCAAATACAATCCCAACCCAGATTTCATCAAGATTAACATTTTGGCCAAATTTTATTAAGATTGGATGATAACTGTGAACTTTACTGTCTACACAAGTTATTTTTAAACTTGACCTAGTGACCTAGTTTTTGACCCTAGATGACCCAAATTAGATCCCAACCCAGATTTAACAAGAAAAACATTCCGACGATATTTCATTAAGATCTGATGAAAACTGTGGCCTCTATTTTCTACACAAGGTTATTCTATGATTTGACCGAGTTTCTGACCCCAGATGACCCAAATACAATCCAAATCCAGACTTCATCAACATAAATATTCTGACCAAATTTCATAAAGATCAGGTGAAAACTGTGACCTCTATTGTCTACACAAGGTTTTTCTATCATTTGACCTAGATATCTAGTTTTTGACCCCAGATGACCCAAATACAATCCCAACTCAGATTTCATCAAGATAAACATTCTGTCCAAATTTCATAAAGATTGGATGAAAACTGTGACTTCTGCTGTCTACACAAATTGTTGACAAACGCACGCATGCACGCACGCACCCACGTCAGACATCACACGATCACATAAACTCACCGTGTCACTTTGTGACAGGTGAGCTAAAAAGAAAAAAAGAAATTGTCATCCAACAAGGATGACATTTTATGTGTATGCATTGAACCCTGTTTTGAAAGAGAGATGTTCATATGTATGTAAAAGTTTAAATTCCAACCACAAAATAATTTTACTTCATGACATTTATCAATTAATTGTTAACTTATAAATTCTACACACTAACCTTACCTTATTCATTTCTGTAAAAATTGAATATAGTCATGTATACCTAGTTTCACATACTAAGTATACATTATTGTATTTTTTCATACATAAGTGCTAAATATATACATTTCAGATAATGGTACACAAATGCATTGAAATTTACTCAAAAGTCCTTGCAGAAGAATATAAGAAAACAAAACAAAAGAGCAATACTTATATGTTGTGTGCGGGTTAATTGTGGAGGGCACTTATTAAAATGACAGTGGACATAACAAGAAACCGTCGGAGACAGGTGATGCTCCCCAGAGTGTTTTTTTGTCACAATATTGCACTATATAGATAAAAGGAAGCATCTTGTGGGGCATAACTTTGGACAAAATAATACTATGGATGGTTTATCAACTTAAAATTTCAAAGGGCGAATAGCTCTCTAAATAAACCTCACAGTACGAGGGCAGCTTCAATATCGAAAGCTAATCATTTAGGTGTTTCTGTGCAAAATATTTTAGACACGGCCGGATGGTCGAATGCAAAAACATTTGCTAAATATTATTCAAAAGAGGTTGACAATGTAAATCACCTTTCTCTGGAGTTTCAGTCGGCTATTCTATGTGGAAAATAAACAACGTGTAAATATTCTATCATGAATTCAGGGCAACAGATAAGATTCGTTTTATCGTTTTTACGATTTGTAATTGACAGAAAATGAATTGAAATTAAAAATCAATCGTACAGAAAACGATTATGAAAATGGAAAGCGAATTGAAATCGATTCTTTGTCGTTTGAGTAGTTCCGTTTTCAGCTGTACCGCGTTTAATTATAAGTATTGTAACCTTTAGTGCGGCCACAATATTTTCAGTTAGTTGATATAGACACCGTTTTGGGCCAGTGTCAACATACAAAGTTACTTCCGCCGAAATAGTTCTGGAAAAGGTTCTCTGTTAAAGGCAGTCGGGTTAGGAAACTTTCATGAACGGCGTACGTGCCCAATATTCTACAATTTGTTACGAGACCCAAACCGTCGGGAAAAGACATTCGAAGAGTAAAGTATCACATTTAATAGCGCAGGTGGTGACAGATTTTGAAATATTCGGCTCAAAACACTGCTGCGATTCCGTGTCTCAAAATCTAACAACATCGTGATTTCCACTGGCTTGTCATTGATGGAGAGAGTTTGGCAATGTGAGTATGATCTGAGACTGAAAGACAGGAGTGTTGAAACTGGTTTAAAAAAAATGACTACATCATCAATTTGTCAATATACAATCAGTACGAATATTTACAAACAACCATTGTCACTGTGAATTTATAATGACTCAATGGAAATAAGAATTGCTGAGAATTATCAATATCCAAAAATGAAGCGCTTATCTGATATAGAAATAGATGTACATTTTGATCAAATTGTAAAAAACTAATTGACAAATAGTTTAGGAAAACAAGAGGGCCATGATGGCCCTGAATCGCTCACCTGACTCATTAAGATCAGATAAAAACTATGACCTCTATTGTCTACACAATGTTTTTCTATGATTTGACCTAGTGACCTAGTTCCTGACTCTAGATGACCCAAATACAATCCCAATCCAGATTTCATCAAGATAAACATTCTGACCACAGTTCATAAATATTGGATGAAAACTGTGACCTCTATTGTCAACACAAGGTTTTTCTATTTATTTGACCTAGATTTTTACCCCATATGACCCAAATACAATCCCACCCAGATTTCATCAAGATTTCTGACCAAATTTCATAAAGGTTGGATAAAAACTGTGATCTCTAATGTCTACACAAGGTTTTTCTATTATTTGACCTGTGACCTAGTTTTTGACCCCAGATGACCCAAATAAAATCCCAACCCAGATTTCATCAAGATAAACATTCTGACCAAATTTCATAAAGATTGGATGAAAACTGTGACATCTATTGTCTACAGAAGGTTGTTCTATTATTTGACCTAGTGACCTTGTTTTTGACCCCAGATGACCCAAATACAATCCCAAACCGGATTTCATCAAGATAAACATTTTGACCAAATTTCATCAAGATTGGATGCAAACTGTGACCTCTACTGTCTACACAAACAAATTGTTGACGGACGGACGCACAGACACACGCAGGCACGCACAACGGACGCCGGACATCACACAATCACATAAGCTCACTGTGTCACTTCATGACAGATGACCTAAAAATATGTGTCGGAGATAAACATGAACAGTTGTGGTTAAAATCCCAGAGAAACAAGAGCTGTTTGTAAAACATGCATGCCCCCTATATGGGCTATAAGTTGTAGTAGCAGCCATTGTGTGAATACGTTTTTTGTCACTGTGAATGGTGGTGGTGGTGTAGTAGTAGTAGTAGTAGTAGTAGTAGTAGTAGTAGTAGTAGTAGTAGTAATAGTAGTTGTAGTAGTAGTAGTAGTAGTAGTAGTAGTAGTAGTAGTAGTAGAAGTAGTAGTAGTAGTAGTAGTAGAAGTAGTAGTAGAAGTAGTAGTAGTAGTAGTAGTAGTAGTAGTAGTAGTAGTGGTGGTAGTAGTAGTAGTAGTAGTAGAAGTAGTAGTGGTAAAAGTAGTAGTAGTAGTGGCAGTAGTAGTAGAAGTAGTAATAGTAGACATGGTGGTGGTGGTGGTGGTGGTGGTTGTGGTGGTGGTAGTAGTACTAGTAGTAGTAGTAGTAGTACTAGTACTAGTAGTAGTAGTAGTAGTAGTAGTAGTAGTAGTAGTAGTAGTAGTAGTAGTAGTGGTAGTAGTAGTAGAAGTAGTAGTAGTAGTAGTAGTAGTAGTAGTAGTAGTAGTAGTAGTAGTAGTAGTAGCAGTAGCAGTAGCAGTAGCAGTAGCAGCATTACAAGACCAATACTTAAGAATGATCAAATGGGAAAAGGTAACATAGCACCAGCAGTAAATATGGGGCTCATTTACAGGTCAGATTTGGAATCTCTGCTGTAAATGAGATTTTGAATGAATTAAAGGGAGGCAAATCTGTAATAAAAAGAACATGCATAAACCGTAGTTGTTTCCCTTGTTTGAACCATGCTAAATTCTTACAAGTTTGGAAAGAATTGGATGAAAAATTTGGACTTTATTGCATAAACACCATTTTCTCAATTCAAGGGGAGGTAATTTTGTACTTCATGGACCAATAATGCTCATTTTTTGTAGGGTTTGTGTCCTCTTTGATATAAAGACACTGTGCAAATTTGGAAAGGATCGGACAAAAAATGTGGAAGATTTTTGAAAGTTTTCACAAAATAGGCAAAAACGAATAAACATGCAAAGTTCAACGAGCTCCTGCGGCCATGTTTTTTGACAAATCAAATTTCTTTGAACAACTTTTTCAGGGGAGCCCTCAAAGGTCATCCCTGTGAAATTTTTTGAAAATCTGATGAGCGGTTTCTGACAAGAAGATTTTTTAAGGTTTTTACCATATATGGTCATGGCGGCCATCTTGGTTATGTGATCAAATTTTTTTTAACAATTCTTTTGTCCCATGACCTAGGGATGCTCCACATGAAATTTAGTTGAAATTGGCTCAATGGTTTAGTAGAAGAAGATGTTTACAAATTTGTATACGGACGGACGGACGGACGGACGGACGCTGAGTGATCACAATAGCTCACCTCGAGCTATCGCTCAGGTGAGCTAAAAACTAATTGTTACAAAAAGCTTACAGTGAAAACTAATTGACCCAAAATCGTATCTGTTGCCCTGATGAATTCTTGTTTATTTCCTTATTCCCCTCACAAATTTGCAGAAATTCTCTAAAATCTCGTGTGGGGCTCACTAAGGGGTTATGCAGGAGATGAAATTGAATAATTAACCGAGACTTACCTTCGTAGATGGACTGGTGAAGGTTGATTGTAATTTCATCTACTGCAAACCCCTTAAGAGCTCAACACGCCCTAACCAATCCCACCCATTACATCTTTTCTACAAATTTGTTAAACAAAGTATTCCTTAATGAATACTTTGCTAACTCTAAAGCCTGATATTCTCGGCTGGGGAAGCTGCGTCATCTCTCGTGTTGAGCTCTTAAGGGGTTTGCAGTTGATGAAATTAAAATCAACCTTCACCTTCCCATCTATGAAGGTAAGTCTCGGTTAATTATTCAATTATATATAATCCCAACCCAGATCAAATCAAGATAAACATTCTGACTAAATGAAGATCTGATAAACTGTGACCTTTATTGTCTACAGGAAGTTTTACTATGATTTGACCAGATGACCTACTTTATGACCTCAGATGACCCATATACAATCCCAAGCCAGATTTCATAAATTAGGATATTCTGACAAAATTTCATTAAGACGTGATGAAAAATGTGACCACTTTCATCTAGACAAGGTTTACCTAGAATTCGCCCGGTGTTCTAATTTTTGACCACAGATGACCCATATACGATCTAAAGTCAGATATTATCAAGATTAACATTTTGGCAAAATTTTATTAAGATTGGATGAGAACTGTGAACTTTACTGTCTACACAAGTTATTTTTAAACTTGACCTAGTGACCTAGTTTTTGACCCTAGATGACCCAAATTAGATCCCAACCCAGATTTAACAAGAAAAACATTCCGACGATATTTCATTAAGATCTGATGAAAACTGTGGCCTCTATTTTCTACACAAGGTTATTCTATGATTTGACCGAGTTTCTGACCCCAGATGACCCAAATACAATCCAAATCCAGACTTCATCAACATAAATATTCTGACCAAATTTCATAAAGATCAGGTGAAAACTGTGACCTCTATTGTCTACACAAGGTTTTTCTATCATTTGACCTAGATATCTAGTTTTTGACCCCAGATGACCCAAATACAATCCCAACTCAGATTTCATCAAGATAAACATTCTGTCCAAATTTCATAAAGATTGGATGAAAACTGTGACTTCTGCTGTCTACACAAATTGTTGACAAACGCACGCATGCACGCACGCACCCACGTCAGACATCACACGATCACATAAACTCACCGTGTCACTTTGTGACAGGTGAGCTAAAAAGAAAAAAAGAAATTGTCATCCAACAAGGATGACATTTTATGTGTATGCATTGAACCCTGTTTTGAAAGAGAGATGTTCATATGTATGTAAAAGTTTAAATTCCAACCACAAAATAATTTTACTTCATGACATTTATCAATTAATTGTTAACTTATAAATTCTACACACTAACCTTACCTTATTCATTTCTGTAAAAATTGAATATAGTCATGTATACCTAGTTTCACATACTAAGTATACATTATTGTATTTTTTCATACATAAGTGCTAAATATATACATTTCAGATAATGGTACACAAATGCATTGAAATTTACTCAAAAGTCCTTGCAGAAGAATATAAGAAAACAAAACAAAAGAGCAATACTTTTATGTTGTGTGCGGGTTAATTGTGGAGGGCACTTATTAAAATGACAGTGGACATAACAAGAAACCGTCGGAGACAGGTGATGCTCCCCAGAGTGTTTTTTTGTCACAATATTGCACTATATAGATAAAAGGAAGCATCTTGTGGGGCATAACTTTGGACAAAATAATACTATGGATGGTTTATCAACTTAAAATTTCAAAGGGCGAATAGCTCTCTAAATAAATCATCTAACCAGAACCCACTAATAACATGCGCATCTCCTCGAGGTAATTAAGCTTCCCATAAAGCTTCATTGAAGTCCAGTCAGTAGTTGCGGAGAAATAGCCCGGACAAGAATTGCACTATATGCACATTCTATAGAAAATTTCAAAGGGCCATAACTCTGAACAAGAGCACCGCATAACGGGTGCCTCGCTCGGCTGCGAAAGCTTGTCAGTTTTTTTTTTAAGAGGTCACAGTGACCTTGACCTTTGACCTATTGACCCAAAAAGAGATGTGTTAGTCAGAAACACAATGCCCCCTACTGCGCCGCTTTGAAATAAAATTTCTATTTATCATTTGGCAGGGGGGTCTGTAGACAGTCAAAAATGACCAAGTCAGACATCACTGACAACCAAGGCCTGTTGTTTATCAAAGAGATCATCCCAGATTTCATTATGTTTCTATGGACATAAGTCCACTGGTATTTAATAACAAGAGGGTCATGATGGCCCTGAATCGCTCACCTGACTCATTAAGATCAGATGAAAACTATGACCTCTATTGTCTACACAATGTTTTTCTATGATTTGACCTAGTGACCTAGTTCCTGACTCTAGATGACCCAAATACAATCCCAATCCAGATTTCATCAAGATAAACATTCTGACCACAGTTCATAAATATTGGATGAAAACTGTGACCTCTATTGTCAACACAAGGTTTTATTTATTTGAACTAGATTTTTACCCCAGATGACCCAAATACAATCCCACCCAGATTTCATCAAGAATTCTGACCAAATTTCATAAAGGTTGGATGAAAACTGTGATCTCTAATGTCTACACAAGGTTTTTCTATTATTTGACCTAGTGACCTAGTTTTTGACCCCAGATGACCCAAATAAAATCCCAACCCAGATTTCATCAAGATAAACATTCTGACCAAATTTCATAAAGATTGGATGAAAACTGTGACCTCTATTGTCTACAGAAGGTTGTTCTATTATTTGACCTAGTGACCTTGTTTTTGACCCCAGATGACCCAAATACAATCCCAAACCGGATTTCATCAAGATAAACATTTTGACCAAATTTCATCAAGATTGGATGCAAACTGTGACCTCTACTGTCTACACAAACAAATTGTTGACGGACGGACGCACAGACACACGCAGGCACGCACAACGGACGCCGGACATCACACAATCACATAAGCTCACCGTGTCACTTCATGACAGGTGACCTAAAAATATGTGTCGGAGATAAACATGAACAGTTGTGGTTAAAATCCCATAGAAACAAGGGCTGTTTGTAAAACATGCATGCCCCCCTATATGGGCTATAAGTTGTAGTAGCAGCCATTGTGTGAATACGTTTTTTGTCACTGTGAATGGTGGTGGTGGTGGTGGTGGTGGTGGAGTAGTAGTAGTAGTAGTAGTAGTAGTAGTAGTAGTAGTAGTAGTAGTAATAGTAGTTGTAGTAGTAGTAGTAGTAGTAGTAGTAGTAGTAGTAGTAGTAGTAGTAGTAGTAGTAGTAGTAGTAGTAGAAGTAGTAGTAGTTAGTAGAAGTAGTAGTAGAAGTAGTAGTAGTAGTAGTAGTAGTAGTAGTAGTAGTAGTGGTAGTAGTAGTAGTAGTAGTAGTAGTAGTGGTAAAAGTAGTAGTAGTAGTGGCAGTAGTAGTAGAAGTAGTAATAGTAGACGTGGTGGTGGTGGTGGTGGTGGTGGTGGTGGTGGTGGTGGTAGTAGTACTAGTAGTAGTAGTACTAGTAGTAGTAGTAGTAGTAGTAGTAGTAGAAGTAGTAGTAGTAGTAGTAGTAGTAGTAGTAGTAGTAGTAGTAGTAGTAGTAGTAATAGTGGTAGTAGTAGTAGAAGTAGTAGTAGTAGTAGTAGTAGTAGAAGTAGTAGTAGTAGTAGTAGTAGTAGTAGTAGTAGTAGTAGTAGTAGTAGCAGTAGCAGTAGCAGTAGCAGCATTACAAGACCAATACTTAAAAATGATCAAATGGGAAAAGGTAACATAGCACCAGCAGTAAATATGGGGCTCATTTACAGGTCAGATTTGGAATCTCTGCTGTAAAATGAGATTTTGAATGAATTAAATGGAGGCAAATCTGTAATAAAAAGAACATGCATAAACCGTAGTTGTTTCCCTTGTTTGAACCATGCAAAATCCTTACAAGTTTGGAAAGAATTGGATTAAAAATTTGGACTTTATTGCATAAACACCATTTTCTCAATTCAAGGGGAGGTAATTCTGTACTTCATGGACCAATAATGCTCATTTTTTGTAGGGTTCGTGTCCTCATTGATATAAAGACACTGTGCAAATTTGGAAAGGATCGGACAAAAAATGTGGAAGATTTTTGAAAGTTTTCACAAAATAGGCAAAAACGAATAAACATGCAAAGTTCAACGAGCTCCTGCGGCCATGTTTTTTGACGAATCAAATTTCTTTGAACAACTTTTTCAGGGGAGCCCTCAAAGGTCATCCCTGTGAAATTTTTTGAAAATCTGATGAGCGGTTTCTGACAAGAAGATTTTTTAAGGTTTTTACCATATATGGTCATGGCGGCCATCTTGGTTATGCGATCAAATTTTTTTTAACAATTCTTTTGTCCCATGACCTAGGGATGCTCCACATGAAATTTAGTTGAAATTGGCTCAATGGTTTAGTAGAAGAAGATGTTTACAAATTGTTTACGGACGGACGGACGAACGGACGGACGGACGCCGGACGCTGAGTGATCACAATAGCTCACCTCGAGCTATCGCTCAGGTGAGCTAAAAACTAGCATTCACAAATTAGAACAGGTAAGAATTGATAATTATATCATAAAAAAACACTTTCACAAAGCAATCATTTGAGTTATAAATAATCAAAGTAATAAATCAATACAGTAACTGTGAAAAGAACTAAATTCTTGATAAGGGAATATATGAGATTTATAATTATATAAATTACTTCCCTTGAAAATAATTGTCTAACAAACGTCTATTTTTAGTAGCAAATAATTAAAAGCCACTACCGTGACTGTAGATATGCAGCTCCATGAGATACACATGCATGCCAAATATCAAGTTGCTATGTTCAATATTGAATAATTATCTCCCTTTAAAGCTTATTACTTCCCTTGAATTTGTATTTTTGATCTTAGACCTTGAAGGATCTTCAATATCTAAAAAGTAATGGCCAATGTTAAGGTTTAAGCACGACGCCTACGGCGGACGGCGAGCTGGGTATGACAATAGCTCGGGTTTTCTACGAAAACAGCCGAGCTCAAAATCATCAGACCAGAACCGGCTGATAATATGCACATCTCCTGTTGGTAGTAAAGTTTCCCATTAAGTTTCATAGAATTCCCGTGATAAGTTGCTGAGAAATAGATCGGACAAGAATTGCACTATATGTACAATGGAAAATTTAAAAGGGCCATAACTCTGTGAAAAATCATCCGACCAGAACCGGCTGATAATATGCACATCTCCTGTTGGTAGTGAAGCTTTCCATAAAATTTCATTGAATTCCGATCATTAGTTGCTGAGAAATAGCCCAGACAAGAACTGCACTATATGTACAGTTAATGGAAAATTTCAAAGGGCCATGACTCTGTGAAAAATCATCCGACCAGAACTTGCTGACAATATGCACATCTCCTCTTGATAGTGAAGCTTCCCATAAAGTTTCATTGAATTCCGGTCATTAGTTGCTGAGAAATAGCCCGGACAAGAAATGCACTATATGTACAGTTAATGGAAAATTTCAAAGAGCCATAACTCTGTGAAAAATCATCCGACCAGAACCGGCTGATAATATGCACATCACCTCTTGGTAGTGAAGCTTCCCATTAAGATTCATTGAATTCCGGTCTTTAGTTGCTTAATTGCTCCACAAACTTGTAACATTTTATGCAGAATGACTGATCAACAGACTAATAGAGTGACTGTAATATAACCTCTCTCAAACTCAATATTTGGATTAAGGTCTGGTAAAAATGGACCATGCAAATGTCCACACAGGCTAATCAGGGAGGACACGTTTGGCTTTTATTGTATTTTCATTTAAATGAAGTCTCTTCTTTAAGATCTTAACAAAAAAATACAGTAGTCAGAAAGTATGGTCCCTGATCAGTCTGTGCAGACTGGAAAGTCTAATCTGGGAACACGAGGCTCATTTGTTTATGGGGTATATAACAAACTCCAAAATGTAATCAACCCACCAATCCACGAAGAATGAGTGGAAATAAGATGGCCATCTCGCCACTTTTGATGTCAAAGGGCAGAGTGACCTGCCCCTGCCCAGTCTCCTTGGCCGCTTGGAGGTTGTGTAGTATGCTGGCGCACTCACTGAACATCGGGCTGAGGTAGCGCTGCTTGAAGCAGTACAGGTACCTGCATAGCAAGGGAAATAACTTGTTTTCCATAAATATGGATTGGAAGCGCAACTACAGTTATTAATAAAAGCTGCGCCATGAGCGCATGATACGCCCGTCGTTCGCCAATGAAGTAGTAAGGTAATAAATAACCCTTTGAATCATTTTTTTACTTCAGTTTATTTGTATTTGAATACATGGTTTATTTTATAAGTACATGAGCATGGAAATCACGAAATTTTGACGAACAAAGTCCCATAACTCTGGAACGACAATTCAGAATTCCGTCAAAAACGAAAGGGGATCAGGGTTTATCAATATTAAGATTGTGTTGAAATTTGAAAAAAATCCATCGAAGGATATTTGAGCTACAGTAGGACATTCAATGAAATCACGAAATTTTGACGAACAAAGTCCCATAACTCTGGAACGACAATTCAGAATTCCGTCAAAAACGAAAGGGGATCAGGGTTTATCAATATTAAGATTGTGTTAAAATTTGAAGAAAATCTGTCAAAGGATATTTGACGTAGCGTACGACATTAACAGACGGACGGACGGACGGACGGACGGACGGACGGAGAGACGGACGCGGGGTATACCATAATACGTCCCGTCATAGACGGGCGTATAAAAAATCCATCGGGGGATATTTGAGCTACGGTAGGATACATGAACAACAATAACATTTAAGGTCACAGTGACCTTGACCTTAGAATGAATGACCTTGAAATGACCAGTGGTCATCTAAGTGTGCTTGCAAACCTTCATGTCAAGTTTGAAGACTCTATGTCCAAGCATACCAAAGTTATAACAATTTTAACATTTTAACATTTAAGGTCACAGTGACCTTGTGTGACCTTGACCTTAGAATGAATGACCTTGAAATGACCAGTGGTCATCTAAGTGTGCTTGCAAACCTTCATGTCAAGTTTGAAGACTCTATGTCCAAGCATACCAAAGTTATAACAATTTTAACATTTTAACATTTAAGGTCACAGTGACCTTGACCTTCAAATGAATGACATTGAAATGACCAGTGGTCATCTTCTAGTACTGGCCAATCTTTATTTCAAGTTTGAAGACTCTAGGTACAAGCATACCAAAGTTATAACATGAAATAAGAACTTTAACATTTTTACATTCAAGGTCACAGTGACCTTGACCTTCAAATGAATGACCTTGAAATGTCCAGGGGTTACTTACTAGTTCTGGCCAACCTTCATGTCAAGTTTCAAGACTCTAGGTCCAAGCATACCAAAGTTATAACAACTTTAACATTTTTATATAGCTACAGTAGGACATTCAATGAAATAACGAAATTTTGACGAACAAAGTCCCATAACTCTGGAACGACAATTCAGAATTCCGTCAAAAACGAAAGGGGATCAGGGTTTATCAATATTAAGATTGTGTTGAAATTTGAAAAAAATCCATCGAAGGATATTTGACGTAGCGTACGACATTAACAGACATACGGACGGACAGACGGACGGACGGACAGACGGACGCGGGGTATACCATAATACGTCCCGTCATAGACGGGCGTATAAAAATTAAGAAACTATACTAGATTTGTTGCCAAGGTAAATACTTTAAACTGTAAAATAATTAGCATTTGTGGAACCTTAATTTTGTATTGATTTCCTTGGTTAAGCAATAAAAGAAAATAAGACAAGCATATAAAGCAAAGTAAATTCCTAATATATTTTTTCTAAAATCAGAAATTCCCAAATTAATGTGTTCACATAAATCATTTTTGAAAAATCAAAATATTTTATGCAGGCAAAAATCAATCATCTGTAAGAACTTTCCAAGACTATACAAAACCAGTCAGACAAATATGATTGAACATTTTGAATGTGTGCCAAACATAAGGGCACTGTGGGACGGTTGTCTGATAAAAACTATGCAAGCTAATTTGATATGCACATGAATATGGAAAGATTTAAACCAAATCGATGTGACAGGTCCATCCAAGGTTTCACAGTCTGTCTTCAATAGTGTTGGGGCAGAACAATTCAGAAAAATATTGTTTATTGGATTTCTTAATACCATTTGGGACAGAAATGTTTAAAATTTTGACTTGATCCATGCACATTTTTTTACAGATTTTCTCAAAATCTTTGAAATCTTAAGTCAGTTTCAAAACAAGTCATAATACAAAGAATTGTTTAGAATAAATTCCACAATTGATTATCCCGTCTGCAGTTTTATAAGATGACAAACAAGAGATGTGTTTGTCAGAAACACAATGCCCCCTATTGCGCCGCTTTGAAATACAATTTCAATATATCATTTGGCAGGTTTACAAATGAACTCCCTTTAAAATCTTATTACTTCCCTTGGATTGTATTTTTTTTTACATTTTAGCCTTGAAAGATGACCTTGACGTTTCACCACTCAAAATGTTCAGCTTCATGAGATACATATGCATGTCAAATATCAAGTTGCTATCTTCAATATTGCAAAAGTTATGGCCAATGTTAAACTTTTCGGATGGACGGAAAGACCGACAGAATGACGGACAGTTCTACTGCTATATGCCACCCTACCGGGGGCATAAAAAGAATACAAATAATAGTTCAGATTAATAAAACCAAAATGTAAATAAATATCTGTGTTCGATATGTGTTATACAAAACTGTATACAAAATATATAAGATAAGGAGGACTATATACCTGCCTTACTATGACTGGATAATCCGACGTTAAATCGCTTGAATATACATGTTACTAATTTGTCATATTCCCTTTCACAAATGATCAAGCCATGCACAGTTTTTTCTTTCATTCATATTTGGGTCCGGTAATCCCCCTATTCCAATTGGAAAAAAGTATATATTTTTCCAAAATGAGAGCTAAAAATTCCCAATTCATATAAATCTTTTTAAGATCTCAATATTTTGTTCATCTCCCATCCATATAAGTTCAACCTTAGTAAATATAATACTGAAAACTCATGTATTATCAATTTTGAAGCCTTGTTTTAGAAAAACAACAAATACATTAATTTCCCAATTTTTAATTTTCCCAATCCAAAGGGACCCGGTCCCATGCCAAAAATGGTGCTTGACAAAACAGGGCTTAATGCATGTGCGTAAAGCCTCATCCTAGATCCTAAACTCTGTCCACACAGGCTTATCAGGGAGGAGACTTTCGGCCTTAAATGGATTTTCCATAAGAAGAGACTTCCTTCAAACAAATAATATTGTGATGACTCTTTACGCACATGACGAGCCCTATTTCCCCAGGGTGTGGCTCAACTCTCACCTCTGAGAACACTTGAAGTTGCGAAGACCCAGACCTGAATGCAGCTGGCTCACATATTCTTTCACATATTGCTGAAACAGAAACAGAACGTATGTTGGGCACATATACACTATTTAGCATATAATCATTTTGAAAGCCCATTTTACACAGCTTCTTTAGCATTGCGTAAGCCTGAAGTCGTTATTATTATTATTTAAAAAAAAAACACTACAAATTTGTTTGTTTGTTAGGATGTCATGACATATCTAATGGTGTTTCAGTCGCATATATCTGCTTTTAATTAACCCTTTCCCTCTCAGAAGCACAGAGACAATGGCTTTGTGCAAACATCATAAAACCAGAACAACCTGAAAGTAACTCGCAGTCTGTTAAGGTATTATGCTGTTTGCTGCTCAACAGTATCTACCATTTGGAATTGAAACCTTTAAAACTTGAATCTATTAAGAAAGGTGTTTAATTATATTTAACTTTCAAAGGGACTACAAATGCATCAAAAAATGTAACTTAGTGTAAAGGGTTAATTTACTTATAAGCTCTCTGGGCTAGCTGGTTAACGAGTACTGACAGTGCATACTTAATGCCAGTAACTGAAAACTGCCCTACTTGAATCTGATGTAAGGAATGAAAGGCTGTAGAAATATTGTACCAACCAATCCCTAAACAAGTTATATACAATGTTAAAGGAATAAGAATGGAACACTCAAAAGTTTTATAATTTTTTTCAAGTGGTCTAAGAACCAAGCTCGATGATCGTTTTAATTGTATTTTTTGACATTTAAGGAACAGATTGATCATGAATGTCTATTGCTGTTAGCTAAACATTCTGCTGTATATTACTTTTGTCTTAAATTCTTTGGTGAGATAAGGCCTAATTTTCAATAAAAATTTCATTTTTCAAGAGAAGCTTTAAACACATTTATTTTAATTAATTGATAGAAATTGAAAATATGAAGCCATTATTGTTTCATTACATTACATGTAGCTCTGAACAACAACAACAACAGCAAAAATTTAAGTGTATGAGAAAGGCTAATTTTGTCATATTAAGCAGAAAGTTTTATATTTTAACAGAGATACTTTTCACTGGATATGAAAACAATTCAGTTTGCTGTAAATGTTCTCAGCATTTGACAGAGTTATTAACCCTAAGAAGATTCATGAGGAAACAAGATTGATGAATCTTCTTTAAGTAATGAAGATTTCAGACAGTGAATAAGTCCAAACAATTTTAAAAGGTCTTGCAAAACAATTACTCAAACTTGCTGCAATAGTGACAAAGAAATACCCACTGACGCTGTTATATGTAGCATGATAACATGAATGTCTATGTTGATTATGTCTAAGACAGATGTCCCCCATTACTTTGTAAAGGTGGGTATTTTATTTGTCTATAACTTAACATGTTACACAGTATTGTTTGTAAGCTGATACTGATCATTGTTAATTCATTTTAAAATTACATGTATTGAGGTCTCCAGCCAAAAATACAAACATGGACAATAATGTGTAGGAACAAACATTAACGTGTTTGACACGTACTCACATAATGGGACTGTTTCATTTTCAAAGGACACTATTTTAAGCAGGTATAGAAGCTAAATTGTTGTTCATGGTTGCTCATCCTCAATCTTTTTCCTTTTAATACTTCTTGTTAAGAGGGGTTTTCTCAGAAACTCTATTGGCCCACCACACATTTTAGGGTCCCACCACACATTTAAGGGTCCTGCCAAACATTTTTAGGGGTCGTTGGCTAGTGTTCCCCTGCATAATTCCATCCCTAGTTGGGTAAAGGCAAAAATAAACAAGAGCACCGCCTTGCGGGTGCAGACCGCTCATCTATTTTCTTTTTAAAGGTGAAGGGACTCTCATTTTCAATCACAAAGGAGGGAGGAGTGGAGTGAAGAGGGGTGTATAGTGTGGGGTTGTGGACATTTATTACATTATCTTCCAAAAAAGCGAAAAAAAAAAAAAAAAAAAAAAAAAAAAAAATCGGGGGGGGGGGGGGGGGGGGGGGGGTATAGTGTGAGGGTGTGGTGATAATTTGTGAGATGATCTTAAAAAAATCAAAAATAAAAAAATCAAAAAAAAAATTTTGGGGGGGTGGGGTGGGGTGGGGGGGGTGGGGTGGGGGTATAGTGTGAGAGTGTGGTGGTCATTTGTGAGATGATCTTAAAAAAAAAAAAAAAAAAAAAAAATTAAAAAAAATTGGGGGGGGGGGAGGGGGGGGAGGGGGGGGGAGGGCACGGGGGATGGTTTGGGTGAAGTCTATAGTGGTATGTCAGGTAAGAGTAGTTTCATCAAAGTATCAATCAAATCTAATCATAAATAAAGAAGTTATGGCAATTTTAGCAAAATTTAATAATTTGACCTTGAGAGTCAAGGTCATTCAAAGGTCAAAGTAAAATTCAAGTTGCCAGGTACAGTAACCTCATGATAGCATGTAAGTATTTGAAGTTTGAAAGCAATAGCCTTGATACTTCGAGTGGATCGAAACACAAAATTTAACCATATATTAAAAGTTACTAAGTCAAAAAAGGGCCATAATTCCGTAACAATGACAACCAGAGTTATGCAACTTGTCCTTTTACTGTACCCTTATGATAGTTTGTGAGTGTTCCAAGTATGAAAGCAGTATCTATGATACTTTAGGGGTAAAGTGACCAAAACATAAATCTTAACCAAATTTTCAATTTTCTAAGTATAAAGGGCCCATAATTCCGTCCAAATGCCAGTCAGAGTTACATAACTTTGCCTGCACCGTCCCCTTATGATAGTTCATAAATCTTGCAAGTATGAAAGCAATAGCTTTGATACTGTAGGAATAAAGTGGACCTAAACACAAAACTTAATCATATTTTCGATTTTCTAAGTATAAAAAGGGCACATAATTCTGTCAAAATGCCAGTCAGAGTTACATTACTTTGCCTGCACAGTCCCCTTATGATAGTTAGTAAGTGTTGCAAGTATGAAAGCAATAGCTTTGATGCTTAAGGAATAAAATGGACCTAAACACAAAACTTAACCAAAATTATCAATTTTCTAAGTATAAAAAGGGCACATAATTCTGTCAAAATGCATGCCAGAGTTATCTAACTTTGCCTGCCCAGTCCCCTCATGATAGTAAGCAAGTGTACCAAGTTTGAATGCAATAGCATTGATACTTACTGAGAAAAGTGGAACTAAACGCAAAACTTAACCAAAATTTTCCATTTTTTAAGTATAAAAAGGGCACATAATTCTGTCAAAATGCACGCCAGAGTTATCTAACTTTGCCTGCCTAGTCCCCTCATGATAGTAAGTAAGTGTACCAAGTTTGAATGCAATAGCATTGATACTTTCTGAGAAAAGTGGACCTAAACGCAAAACTTAACCGGACGCCGACGCCAACGCCAACGCCGACGCCGACGCCAAGGTGATGACAATAGCTCATAATTTTTTTTCAAAAAATAGATGAGCTAAAAATAGGTCCGTTTCCAGTCGCTCGACCATGTCTCCCGAATTGGCACCGACCCTCAACATTTTATTGTGGTCGCCAAAAAAAAATAAACAAATAATAATTATTATTATTACATTTTCGTTCATATAAGATGTAATATCAAGCAAACAAAGCATATATAAACATGTATTTCTTATTAAAAGCTTTAGTAGCCTTCTATTTTAGTACCCCCCCCCCCCCCCAAAAAAATAATAAAAATAAAACAAAATCCCTACCTACCGACCCTGTTTTTTTTTTTCAAACAAGAGACCAGAAACTGACCTATTTTTTATTTTGGCCTAATCCATACAAATTTGACTGCTGGTAATCTGGAACACATTATTTTGTAGATAAGTGTCTATGTTTTTCACATTAATTGGACTGATTGTATCTAATTGTTGTAGAGTATTTTTGGGGTAAAATATGTGAACAATTGTGAAATGAATTGCTTTATGTAAATAACACATCAAGGAAGCAACCTATTGACAGTTTCCCAGTGCTTATGTACCTTCAAAATGAATGTTGTCATTTATTTAGAAAAAGCTAGTACAGAATACAAGATTATGCAAACTGTCAAACTTTACACAATTTTGAAAGGCCTCAATTGTGACACAGTAGTATTTTCCATTAAAGAAAGCCATACAAATTCAACCATAACGTCAGAGAAAAACAAAAAATTACCAAATATGTTATCATAAAACCAGGATATATTATATTGCTTGTCATAACATTTGGACATTTAATCCTGCAAACAGTGACTAGTTTACTACCTTTTTGTTAATGACAAATAATAACAAATGACTAACTGAAAACATTTTTACAATCCAACCTGCCTTAACGACTGCCTTTAAATAGCGACCACCTGTTCATAACAACCACATCGACCCCATCCCCTCCACCCGAACGATTTCACTTTATATTAATTTTACTGCAAACAACAATCAGCGATCGCCATTTTACATTCCCAAAAGTTGATTTTGATAGCTAACAACGACCACTTTAACAACCAGGGACTGTCATTTTACATTCCCAAAGTCGATTTGCTAACAAAATTGTTTTAATTATCATAATATTACATTTTTTAACGAATAATTTGGATTTGTTAAAACAGCATACATTAACTAATTAATACAATGATAAGATATTTTTTGCAGCATTTTCTATTAAACATTTTACGTTGTTATTGATTTGCAAAATAAACAATATTGTATTCCTTGACATTGGATGAACGCACTAAGGTTGTAGGGGAGAGGCTTGTGATCTTATTCTTTTATTTTTTTAAATTGAAATAATACATGTATATATAAATAAAAAACTGTGTTTTGAATCCTTTATTACATTATACATGCACTAGTATTCACACATTTAAACAATACAGCACATACGTAAATAAGGTACCTGTTAAAAGCCTGCTAGCATATTTTGCAAATTTTTAATCGACACTGCCAATAAAGACCACCTGTGAACAATTTGAAGACCACAAAGACCAAATCCCTTGAGTGGTCTTTATTGACAGTTTGTCTGTACTACAAATATTGACTAGCAGACTCACTTTTTACTACAAACTGTATCGAGCTGACTCCCTTTTAACTACACACTGAGACTAGCCGACTACCATTTTACTTCAAACAATGACTAGCTGATACCTTTTTACTACAAACTGTGACTAGCTGATACCTTTTTACTACAAACTGTGACTAGCTGATACCTTTTTACTACAAACTGTGACTTGCTGATACCGTATTTTACCATGTATAACGCGCTACCATGTATAACGCGCATGCGATTTTTTAAAGCCAAAATGGAGAAAAAAAGAATTCAAGACCAAAAACCCGAAAATTTGGCCGAAAATGGCCGCCATTCTTATATTGCGCAATCATTTAATCTGAGTTTTTCGGGCGCTTAATTTTTTGTTTTAAAGTAGGGAGCGTTTTTACGATCAGGAGCATGGGTTGCATAGCACTATATTTTTTGATAATTTTTAAGATTATTCTCTCGTGAACACCGATATGTTCTTATTGCTGCGCACTGCGCGTGTTTTTTCAAGACCCCTACGCGTTAAATTCGAACCACCATTACCTTTTACTCACATTTGAACAGTGTAACATTTTCATTACCTGCCGCTCACAACATCGTATGACATCTTCTTCTGCAGACCCGCAACATCGCAATGTCCAATTTTACGCAAATCGTCCGTGGATCCCATTTTATTTTTCATCGACTTAAATATTTCCCCATTAAGAGATGCTCCCCATTAAATCCAGTTTGACCCGGTATTTCGCGCCTTCACTGCGTCTAGTTGATATCATTTGTTTGTCTCTATTGAAAGAAAATAAAACGAGTCTATATCTCTATTGTTGGTTTGTAACCTACGTAGTATACTCGCACAGTAGCATATTTATGCAGAGATCGGAAAATGATTGATAAACGTATTCGTCGTTTCAATGCTTAGGGCCGAGTAATTTCGGCAAACCGGAACTCAACCTACGTAATACACTTGCTCAATTAACCGTTGAACTCCACCTCCGTTTTCTTCAAAAGGTTCGAAGGCGGAGCTTTGCACGTGCTATTATTTAATTGGACGATTGCCATTGAGGAACAAACACACAATTGGTTCGGCATGTTGATTGCTAGACAAAGGAAGCCAATTTTGTCAGCGAGAAACTTGTCGCTTTATTGCTTCAGACAGGAAGCGGCTTTCCTTTGATGACGTCAAACTGTCAATTCACATAGAGTGCAAATTTTCGGAATTGCTAACATTAAACTTTGGATTAAATTATCAAAATAAAGCAAAAGCGAAGTTGAAAAATATGATTGAAATAATTAGCCTCAGTTCAAATAAGACATTTTGCGTTGTAAATCAACGAGTTTTCATGACAACAAAAACTACAATACCGCGACGCACGGGGATCGATATAGCTCGATTTTTTTAATGAACAATCAATGAAGAAGTGTGAAAACACCAACAAAGACATTTTTTTCATCTTTTAATTTTTGTCAAAACTGTTACTACCCCGTTCATTCCTAACCTTTACCGCTATATGTTGTTTCGACAACGGCCCCTTCAGTCTATAACATTATAGGGTGTAGTTTTCTGCAATAACAAAAATGGCGGCAATTGTGAAGATTTACGATTACGAAATGGATTTTATGCAATTTAGCAACTAGGAAAGCGTTGTGTCAATGTATTACGCGCACTGAATTTTTATTTTGAAATTTGAAGGTAAAAAACCGCGCGCTATGCATGGTAAAATACGGTACCTTTTTACTACAAACTGTGACTAGCTGATACCTTTTTACTACAAACTGAGACTAGCCGACTACCATTTTACTTCAAACAATGACTAGCTGATACCTTTTTACTACAAACTGTTACTAGCTGACTACCTTTTAACTACTAACAGTAACTAGATGATACCTTTTTACTGCAAGCAGTGACTAGCTCACTACCTTTTTGATAATGACAAACATGCCATCAAGTCTCGGTTCTCAACTTTTTGTTGATGACAAACATACCATCAAGTCTCGGTTCTCACCTTTTTGTTGATGACAAACCTTCCATCCAGTCTTAGTTATCTCCTTTTTTTTGATGACAAACATGCCATCCAGTCTCCTTACTCACCTTTTTGTTGATGACAAACATGCCATCCATTCTCGGTTCTCACCTTTTTGTTGATGACAAACATGCCATCCAGTCTTAGTTCTCACCATTTTGTTGATTACAAACATGCCATCCATTCACCGATCTCACTTTTTGTTGATGACAACATGCCATCCATTCTCAGTTCTCACCTTTTTGTTGATGAGAAACATACTATCAAGTCTCAGTTCTCACCTTTTTGTTGATGACTAACATGCCATCTAGTCTCCTTCCTCACCTTTTTGTTGATGACAACCATGCCATCCAGTCTCCTTCCTCACCTTTTTGTTGGCCATCCATTCTCAGTTCTCACCTTTTTGTTGATGACAAACAAGCCATCCAGTCTCCTTCCTCACCTTTTTGTTGATGACAAACATGCCATCAAGTCTCAGTTCTCACCTTTTTGTTGATGACAAACATGCCATCCAGTCTCAGTTCTCGTATGACGTTGGAGAGGAGGACGTCCGGATACTGAGTGAGCAGCTTAAACATCTCATGAGTGCGACCCATCTTGTCTTGTAGCAGGACGGCACTCTGCAAAAAAGAATCTTGGAGAAATAGGCTCTGCCAATGATAGCATGAGCGCTAAGAGCGCTAGTAAAATTTACATAAAACTTGAGAATGCTAATACAAATTTCATACAATTTGAGAATGCTAGTAAAATTTACATATAATTTGAAAATGCTAGTGAAATGTACATATCATTTGAGAATGCTAGTAAAAGTTGTATATAATCTGAGAATTCTAGTAGCATTCATATAGTGGTTAGGGTTGACTTTTATTTTGGTTTAACTCACATTAACAAATAAGTCTAATCTTAACAAGGGCTGTGCCCCCCATGCATGCCCCCCATATGGGCTGTCCGTTATACTGGCAGTCATTGTGTGAATAAGTTTTTTGTCACTGTGACCGTGACCTTTGACCTAGTGACCTGAAAATCAATATGGGTAATCTGCGAGTTACAATCAATGTACCTATGAAGTGTCATGATCCTAGGCAAACGCGATCTTGAGTTATCATCCGAAAATCATTTTACTATTTCGGGTCACCGTGACCTTGACCTTTGACCTTGTGACCACAAAATCAATAGGGGTCATCTGCGAGTCATGATCAATCTACCTATGAAGTTTCATGATCCTAGGCATATGCGTTCTTGAGTTATCATCCGAAAATCATTTTACTATTTCGGGTCACCGTGATCTTGACCTTTGACCTAGTGACCTGAAAATCAATAGGGGTCATCTGCCAGTCATGATCAATCTACCTATGAAGTTTCATGATACTAGGCATATGCGTTCTTGAATTATCATCCGAAAATCATTTTACTATTTCGGGTCACCGTGACCTTGACCTTTGACCTAGTGACCTCAAAATCAATAGGGGTCATCTGCGAGTCGTGATCAATCTACCCATGAAGTTTCATGATCCTAGGCGTATGCATTCTTGAGTTATCATCCGGAAACCATTTTACTATTTTGGGTCACCATGACCTTGACCTTTGACCTAGTGACCTCAAAATTACTAGGGGTCATCTGCAAGTCATGATCAATCTACCCATGAAGTCTCATGATCCTAGGCGTATGCGTTCTTGAGTTATCATCCGGAAACCATTTTACTATTTCGGGTCACCGTGACCTTGACCTTTGACCTAGTGACCTCAAAATCAATAGGGGTCATCTGCAAGTCATGATCAATGTACCTATGAAGTTTCATGATCCTAGGCCCAAGCGTTCTTGAGTTATCGTCTGACAACAACCTTGTGGACGGACGGACCGACCGACAGACCGACATGAGCAAAGCAATATACCCCCTCTTCTTCGAAGGGGGGCATAAAAACAGGAGTTTCATGAAAAACCACCCATGCTAATTAGTTAAAGGCACTGGGTTTTTTTCTAAGAAGGGTCACTTTGCTAATTCACATATTTTTTTTAGTAACACACCACATTTTTTAACCCCAAAAAAGCATTCAGAATTAAGTTCCAAACTAAAAACAAACCAAAAGATTTGTACAACAAGCTCTCTAAAACAGTTTTACCTAGAGCCTAGTCACAAAAGTGTTCTAAGCCCTGGAAGGACAAATAACTCAGGATCATGAGCATCACTGGGAATGCAAACATTCCAATTAAATTGGTTGACAATTCAGGAAGTAATTGAACCGACAGACAAATCTGCAATGTTTTTCCTTCTTTAAAAAAAAGTACAAGAAACTGGCATTTTACCAGGGAAAAAAATGAAATTTCCCTATTGCTGTCCAAAAAATTCCCAAATGAACGTTTCAATTAAAAAAAATTATAAATAAAATGCAACATTTAGTTAGTTTCCCTATGAGGCTCTATGGCATGAACTGAAGTGAATATAATATTAACAACACTAAGTTATCAATTTTAAAGTATATAAGAGCAAAAAATAAAATACACCAATTTCTCAATATGAAGACTTCACAACACAAATGTTCCCAATGTCAAGGTTTTAAGCCCGCATTTTTTTCCATTTGGGCTGGTACCAGTACTTTAACATACTGGGCAATCAAAAAATTGCTGCAAAATCAAGCCACAAGCAAACAAGACCAACTCCTATATACCTCATTATCTTTGGCGTTTTTAACTACAAGCAAGACCAAACCATGATTGTGCCACCTTCATGTAGACTGTTGTTAATATATGAGCCTTTTTATGGGAAATCTGGATTTAATTCTTCTGGGTCAAGTGTAGTCCCAGATTATCCTGCCCGGTTTGCATAGGCTAATCAGATACAACACTTTCCACCGTAAATGGATTTTATGAAAAGACTTCCTTTCAACAAAAAAACATTTTAAACAAAAAATAACACAAGAGGGCCATGATGGCCCTGTATCGCTCCACTGCTGAAAAAAGGCTGAAACAAATATTCTCTGCATGTGCAAATATTTAAATATAGGCCCTATTTAAGCACATGTACACTTTTGTGACCCCTGGGCTTGGTCAAATTTAACCCCAGGGGCATATTTTGAGCAAACTTTGTAGATGACTACTATATCTCACTACATGTACATACAAAATATGGTAGCCCTAGGTCCTAGAGTTAAGGACAAGAATATTTTTAAAGTTTTCACAAAATAAGCAAGATATAATGTTCAATTTTGTGACCCGCGGGTCAGGGTCAAATTTTACCCAAAGGGCATAATTTGAACAAACTTGGTAGAGGACTATAAGATGTTACTGCATACCAAATTTGGTAGCCAAAGTCTGAATGGTTTTCAACAAGAAGATTTTTTTAAGATTTCACAAAATAGACGCTTTATAAGCGTTAATTCAATTTTGTGACCCCCCAGGGCAGGGTCAAAGTTGACTCAAGAGGCATTATTTGAACAAATTTGGTAGAGATTTATTAGGCCCAATGGTTATGGACAAGAAGATTTTTAATGTTTTCACAAAATAGGCCCCATATAAACGTATGTTCAGATTTGTGACCCCCCAGGCAGGGTCAAATTTGACCCCAGGGGCATAATTTTAACAAACTTGGTAGACAACTGTTAGATGTCACTACATGCCAAATTTGGTAGCCCTATGCCTTATGGTTAAGGACAATAGAATTTTTAAAGTTTTCACATAATAGGCACTATATAAGCATATAATCGATTTTGTGGCCCCCAGGACAGGGACAAATTTGACTCCTGGGGCATAATTTGAACAAACTAAGAGGAGGACTATACAATGTCACTACATACCAAATTGTGTAGCCCTTAGTATTTTTTTTTTTAAGTTTTCACAAAATAGGAAATTTATAAGCATATGTTCAATTTTGTGACCCCTTGGGCAGGTTCAAATTTGACCCCAGGGATAAAGTTTGAACAAATTTGGTAGAGGACTATAAGATGTCACTACATACCAAATTTGATAGCCCTAGGCTGGATGGTTATGGACAGAAAGATTTTTGAAGTTTTCACAAAATAGGCCTTATATAAGCATATGTTCCATTTTTTGATCCCCTGGGGCAGGGTCAAATTTGACCCCAGGGGAATGATTTGAACAAACTTGGTAGAGAACTATAAGATTTCACTACATACCAAAGTTGGTAGCCCTAGGCCAAATGTTTATGGACAAGAAGATTTCAAATTTGACACAAGGGATAAAGTTTGAACAAACTTGGTAGAGAACTATAAGATTTCACTACATACCAAATTTGGTAGCCCTAGGCCCAATGTTAATGGACAAGAAGATTTTAAAAGTTTTCACAAAATAGGCCTTTTATAAGCGTATGTTCAATTTTGTGACCCTCAGGGGAGGGTCAAATTTGACCCCAGGGCATAATTTGAACAAACTTGGTAGAGAACTATAAGATGTCACTACATACCAAATTTGGTAGCCCTACACCCAATGGTTATGCAAAAGAAGTTTTTTAAGTTTTCACAAAATAAGCCCTTTATAAGCATATATTCAATTTTGTGACCCCCGGGGCAGTTTCAAATTTGACCCCAGGGGCATCATTTGAACAAACTAAGAAGAGAACTATTACACGTCACTACATACCAAATTTAGTAGCCCTATGCCATACGGTTATGGACAATAAGATTTTTTAAAGTTTTCCCACGATAGGCCATATATAAGCATATGTTCAATTTTGTGACCCTCGGGGCAGGGTCAAACTTGACCCCAGGGGCATAATTTGAACAAACTTGGTAGAGGACTATAAGATGTCACTACATACCAAATTTGGTAGCCCTACCCCCAATGTTTATGGACAAGAAGATTTTGCAAGTTTTCAAAAAATAAGACCTTTATGAGCATATATTTAATTTTGTGACCCCCGGGGCAGTTTCAAATTTGACCTCAGGGGCATAATTTGAACAAACTAAGAAGAGAACTATTACATGTCACTACATACCAAATTTGGTAGCCCTATGCCATACAGTTATGGACAAGAATATTTTAAAAGTTTTCCCACAATAGGCCTTATATAAGCATATGTTCAATTTTGTGACCCTCAGGGCAGGGTCAAACTTGACCCCAGGGGCATAATATGAACAAACTTGGTAGAGGACTATAAGATGTCACTACATACCAAATTTGGTAGCCCTACCCCCAATGTTTATGGACAAGAAGATTTTGCAAGTTTTCAAAAAATAAGACCTTTATAAGCATATATTCAATTTTGTTACCCCTGGGGCAGGGTCAAATTTGACCCCAAGGGCATAATTTGAAAAAAAATTGGTAGAGGACTATTAGATGTCTCTACATACTAAATTCCGTAGCCTTAGGCCCAATAGTTATGGACGAGAAGATTTTGAAAGTTTTCACAAAATAGGCCTTATATAAGCATATGTTCAATTTTGTGACCCCCGGGGCAGGGTCAAAGTTGACCCCAGGGGAATAATTTGAAAAATTTGGTAGAGGACTATTAGTTGTCTCTACATACCAAATTTGATATCCCTAGGCCCAATGAATATGGACAAGAAGATTTTGAAAGTTTTCACAAAATAGGCCTGATATAAGCAAATTTTCATTTTTGTGACCCCGGGGCAGGGAAAAATTTGACCCCAGGGGCATAATTTGAACAAATTTGAAAGAGGTTCACCCCAGGAACATTCCTGTGAAATTTCATCAAAATTGGACCAGTAGTTTAGGAGAAGAAGATGTTTTAAGGAAAAGTTACCGCATGCACGGACGCACTCATGACAGACACAGGGCCATGACATAAGCCCCGCTGGCCTCTGGCCAGTGGAGCTAATAAAAGCGGAAAGTCTCATCCCTGATTAAGATACGTGAATTGTCTTTACGAATTATAATCAAGCCCATGCTGTGATGGTGCCACCTACATGTAGAATGTTGCGCAGCACATCATGACAGATTTCAGCCCTAGACATCGGCTCATAGAACCTCTTGAGCTGGGTGTGCTTGCCCACACACTGGATGGAGTAGTCAATGGACAGGTCCTCTAGGGTCTCTGGTAGGGAACACCTCTGCAGGTCATGGGACCTAACAGGTCAACAAAATGTGAGAGGTCTTAAGAAAGTGGTTCTAATATAAATAAATATATATATATAAGAGGTGTGTTTTAGGTTTAATGTCTTGGAAAATTTTAGGTAAAGGATTATCTTTTCTGTAGGAATAAAGATAGTGTTGTTTGAGACAAAAAGTTTTATATTATGGTTTAGTCCCCTTAGAAGAGTTTTCTTTTTTAAATATATAACTTGTATTGGTTGTGCTGCTCATTTTTGATGCAACATGATATAAGTCTCAAACTTGTGTGTCACAACAATGATTACTATAAAGGAAATTATAATTTTTCAAAATGCAGACTGCATGCACTAGATATTCAAAGATCTCTAGATTTTGTTCCAGAATAAAAGAATAGCAAATCTCAATTTGATTAAATATAGAGTTCATAAAGAAATTGTGGATGATATCCAGTAGTAATCTATCAGGTAAATTACTTCTGAAAATGAAAGAATAATTTAAATAATTAATAGCTCATTAGCAAAGGTGTGTGGGCATCCAGTCAAGTGTTGCATACTTCAAATTACTTTCCATAAAATGACAAAGGACTAGGTTCACGAAAGTGCCTATTTGGCACTGTAGTGGGGATAGTGGTCTAGTGGTAAGATGCTGGGCTAGGGATCGAAAGGTTCCTGGTTCGAATCCCGCCCAGGCACTGGATTTTTCTGAGCAAAAAATTAATACCACACTTGCTCCTCTCCACCCAGGTGTATAAATGGGTACCTGTGAGGCAAATAAGCCAATGTGCCGTGGCTGCCTGGTGCGCCATATGTTAACGGACGACTTAAATCCCAGTGATCGGGGGGTTGATTAAGAAGTCGGCTGAAGATGTATATCGAAGCAGACTATAAACCGCACCTTTAACCTTTGTATTTTCGGAAAAATCAAATGCAACGAAATGCATTATTTGATACTGTTTTTATGTTGTCTCACAATAAACACATAAACATTTTGTGTTCGTCATCTTTTGACCAATATTGACATAATTGATTTTTGGCAGTATGCCAAAAAAATCCGTTTTTTTTACCAAAAATGCTACATGTTAAGGCTATAAAAAATGTTTTCCACCAAATGCAACATCAAGATATTTCGTACATTTAACCTATACTGTTACTTCTTTAAGTGGGTTAAGTTTGAAGGTGTACCAATTGGTGGAACATATTTAAAACCTTTGAACATTGTCACTGCTTATTGTGCTTTTAAATCCGCCGCTTCAGACGTAAATAAGAATTATTACCAATTTAAATGTACACTAATATTATTATTAATGTTGTTGTGTTCCAACAAAATCGAGTCTAACCGATGCATGTTTATTTTGGTCACTGATTTTTGTTTCTGAAAATAACTTTCCGAAATAATCATTTTCACGAGAAACAACTCTATTGGTCCGTGACTAACAGAGTACCGTTGACAGCGTTGTTAGCAACCGTTTAACTTTGCATGATTTCTTGAATTTACCACAATGTGACAATAAGGTAAACTCTTTTTTTCATACATTGTATTGGGGTCGAATTATTAAAGCTCCTAAATATTTCAATCCATTAATCCAGTTGTAAATAACACTGGTTTTTCTTGCGTTGCGTATCGTTGAAAACGACATGTATACTAGATTCTGTGTTACACTTAAATATATGCCGATTTCTTGGCTTTAAAGTGATAAAAACGTATTAAATTAGTTTGAGAATTCTAAAATAATACATTAAAAGAAAATAATAACGTGTTTAAAGGAAAATTGAACAATACAAGTTTGTTTTATCGTTATCCTTTTTCTTTCAGCCATTATCATGAAGCGTTATATTTCGAATGTTTTGAGAAAGAGACCATGGCGTAGTGGTATACTCAGTTGCATACCACACTGGCAAACGTGCATCAATTCTCGCATCCGGCTGGTAATTTTTTTCAATTTTATTTTTATTTGACATAAACTCGCATTTTTTAAGTTATACAACAAACACAGTTATTAATTATTAATTAAGTGTAAACTCCCTTTATTTTATTAAACTACTCATGTTGTTTGAAAAAAAATCCAGGTACAAGAGATTTGTAAATTCATTTCATGTTATATTACATTTATTATGTCATTTTATAAAACACTTTTTAAAGCTCCTTTTATGATAAATACTAGGGCTGCAACGGATATCCGAAATATCCGAGATTCACGGATCCAAACGAGGATTCGCGGATTTAACTGTGGTTGGTAAAATCGGTTTCGAATCCAGGTCTTATTTTAGTTTAACCTTTCCTTTGCGGTAATTCTTTCTTTCGCCCTAATACTTTTGTTAAATTGTTTTTTTCTGTTTGAAAGGCTGACTGGTACGTAGTTTTGTCACAATTAACGCTACTTTTCCGACAAAAACATGGTAATACACAGTCTACTTTCATTTTCGATGGTGCAAAATGGCGCAGAATAAAATTTTGCGATGCACCTTAACAATTTAAAATCCTCAGTGTGGAAGCATTTCGGGTTTAATCGGCATACAAATTACAAAGTATTTTATTGATACTTATTGCATGTGATGCATTAATTGCTTGTTAAAATACAGCGTTATTCATAGTATATATATGACTGACATTATTGTGTTTAATATAAGACATTAATTAACTTTATAATATTAGACAATAATGTGTTCAATTTGTTGTTTAATACAAGTTGAGCCTTGCCAATAAAGTTCGAAACTCGCCTTATACGATAAAAAAGGCGGCCATGAATATGGAAAAACACGGCCAATACGGAAAAAGGTCTGCCAATACAAGATTTATCCAATTAGAGACCAGGAAAAACTTGGCCTTATATGAGAATCTTAACTTTCAACTAGTTGGACGCCATTTTGAAGTTGTATGCTTAGTTTTGGTGCAAAAGTTTAAATCTTTAAAATTATACTTTAAGCAGTCAGCCACTTGTATTTTCAGATCCTTTTTATGTCAATAACAATATAGTGCAGTGTACCACAACAGTAAGGTTCAATATTAGAGCGTACAAAAATAACTTTCAATATTTTTAATGAACTATAGTGAATGAGCGCCATAAGCAAAACTTATTTGAAATCATTGAGGATTTACACATTACAAATGCAATTCCTAATGGCAATAAGAAAGTTTTCAATCCTTATTGTCTTTCTGAGTTGTATTAAAAACAACGGTAGTGGATCCAGTGTGGCTGGAATGTTATTTAGGTAAATTTTGCATAATTTCGCGACCTGTCGAATTGTGTTCCTGCATCATGTAATGGCTAGGAACATCTTTGGTCGTATACTTAGTTAAAATGCTATTGTTTCTGTGCACCAATAAGTTGAATAGAACAGAAATTTTGCTATTTTTCAAAACTTCATACTTCATTTAATATAAAAAACCTGTAATTCGAAAGTGAAATTCAAGCTTTCAAGCTGTTTTCAGCTAAATTATAAAGCCAATATGAATTCAACTAATTAATAACATTATATTATTATAAATGTTTGCAGAGATCAGGATAAAGGTGCGCAGAGAGTTCTTTTCCCATTAAAACAAAAAAAATCATTTCTGCAATTCGTTGCGCACCATTATGCTATGTGAATTTTATAATAGCACGTGCATAGATCCTCCTTTGAATCTTTTGCAGAGAACGGAGGTCGAGCACCGCGGACGTTAACGGTTAATTGAGCAAGTGTTTACCCAAGTTGAGTTCTGATTTGCCGATATTAATGGGCCATAAGCATTGAAACGACAAATACATTTATCAATGATTTTCCGAGATATACAGATTAGTTGGATTTACAAACTTATTGTACAGTTCCTAACTATGGCTGACTCCCGTGTTTACAAAATTCATAAACACATATCCATTATTGTAAATAATGTCAGTGTTTTATTGGATTATTTATACTAATTATCAAATTACAAGGTAATATTATTTATATCTACTATAATATCGAGTTTGTTCAATATAATTAACATGCTAAACAACATAGTTACGTCAGACTCATAAATAAATTTGATGGGGTCGCAATTTTACTGATGCTGATTTTCCTATTGTCTGTAATTTTTACCGAAATTACATCTTGAGAAGTGCCTATTCATTTTTGCAAAGTGCCCATTCATATTTGTAAGTGCCCATTGTTTTTTTAATCTATGTCGCAATAATTCCACGAGAGAATAAAAAATTCCGACCTCTGTGTTTGTCTTTTAAATGCTTACACTTTTTCGTGTATGTGCATTTTTGATAGTTTTTGAGAACTTTGCAGAATATCGGTATAAAAGTTTGTTCGAACAACGTAAGTGCATTTTTTTTATCTTCTAAGTATTTGTTTTTGTTTTTGATGTCGTTATTTCTGCTTCCACTACTGTTGTTGCGGCTGCAGCTGCATCTTCTTATGCTGCTTAAGTAGTATAAATATTAGTAGCTGTAAAGTTTATAATTATAATAACACTAAATTACTTTTTTCAGAAGAAATATTTAAGTTCTGGTGGTTCAAAACATAATTTTGGTTATAGCAATATAAATAATAATATATTTTGCATATTTTTACTTTCAAATTAGGATTCGAACCTAAATTTGATATCCGAGCCTATGGATTCGAATTCGGATCCGATTGAAATTTTGGATTCGCTGCAGCACTAATAAATACTGATAGGGTGGAACTAATTCATAGGGATGTATTGTTTATATTTGAAATATGTTTTATTGCAGGATGCATCAGTCCAAATGCATAGTTTGCAGATGCAAACTTAAAGTTCGCCAGAGACGGCCTGTCAACAAGCATCTAAGAAGTTATTGACTCTAGGTACTTACCAGTTAAAACTCACGGGCAGTTACATCCAAGAGTACCTAGGCAGTGACTGCAATCTTCAGCTGTACCAAGAGATGGAGGGGTTAATAAGAGTCAGGTTGCAGGTCAGACACGTGCCTTCCCGCTCGTATCTGATCTGGATACGTTACAATAGTGACCACAATAGTGGGAGCAGTGGTCTAATGGTAGGACGCTGGCTTGGGGATCGAGAGGTCGAATCCCGCCCTGACCACTGTAATTTCCTTGAGCAAGAAATTTGTCCCACATCTGCTCCTCTCCACCCAGGTGTATAAATAGGTACCTGTGAGGGAAATAAGCCAATGTGCTGTGGCTACCTGGTGCGCCATATGTAAACGGACGACTTAGATCCCAGTGATCGGAAGTTGATTGTGAAGTCGGCTGAATATGTCTATAGAAGCAGACCATAAACCGCACCTTTAACCTTTTTTTTTGACCACATCATTGGTTGGTACTGTCAATCTAAATGTGGGTCACGAACTGTGGGTACGTGTTCTCATGTTGCATCAGTTTTTGTGGTACCTTGGACAGCAAACCCGTTATCTAGGGAACCAGGTGTGAATGACTGGGGACAATACCTTGATGATACGGCTGAAGTACCAGAGGCAGTTGATTCTTCTGACTCCGAGGAAACTAATATCGAGGAGTAATGCTCTTTTCATATTGAATGGAGCATTGAATAGACTAATAATCCAAAGGTTACTATTAAACAGTGTTAAGTTTTGTGCATACTTAATTTTGAAATAACCATTACTGGCTGTGTGTTATTAAAGTGTATGCATTAAACGAGTATATACTGCTTACAATATACATGTATTCATGTTAAGTGAATATAACAAATATTTGGTGGTTTCCGATATTAACGCACCCATTTAATAATATTTATTTACACATCAACTTTGTAAATAAAATGAATCAAAATGTTCCTATTACCTATTGCTTAGTTGTACAATGAAAATCAATTTCTTTCAATCAGACGTTATTGTAGTTTGTTATTGAAGTGTATGCATTATACTTGTATATACTGTTTGCCATATATATTTATCTCCGGCTTATATAACATGTATTTCAGTGGATACAGTTATGATAGCAACCATGTTATAATGTTTATTTTCATATCAACTTTGTTAACAATATGTTGTTGATTTTTAGTGCAAGGGACGACTGTATCTTTGTTGACCGTTATAAAGTTTTGAGTTTGTAACTTGTCATGTTACTGCACATGAAGAATGTTGTTTATAAGCGCAATACTTATAGGTTATTAGACGTTTCACTGTACAATACGGAGATATATTTGGACGAGCACACAGTTTGATGTCATATTGGACGAGCCGTTAGGCGAGTCCAATATGACTTCAAACTGTGTGCGAGTCCAAATATATCACGTATTGTACAGTTTAAACGTCTAATAAGCTTTTTATTCTATATCCCTTTCTTCAGCTCTTTGTTTCATTTTAATTTTGATTTTAATATGCTTTAATTGCATCTATGCTATTTTCAAGACAAGCGCCTGTGTGAGTCGATTATAGTACATTCGGATACTTTTTCTCGGTAACGGCTTTTATCGTTATAAAACAATTGCTTAGTGCACTTGTACTCCACTGTCCAATATGGAAAAAATACAGACCTTTTGGATCCAATACCGGAATATATTGGACGGTCACGTGTTACATATGAAGAATGCCGATTGGATGAATTTATTGGATATAGAATAATGGTTATTATATTTATTATGTTATATATAAACAGTTGATGCAGCAACAGCCATATTTATTGATATATTCATGACAGTATAATGACTACGCTTGAAAATTGTCTATGGATAAATGTTAAGTATCGACAACTCAATTAATATGTATTTGTCTCAGCAAAAAAATGGTTACCATGGAAACGGAGGTTTTAGTATGCAAATTACTATGCTAACAATTCACATTTGATATTTGTATTGACAATAATATGTATTGTTCTTAATATTGCTAGTTAACATGCTTAAATAATGGATACATGTAGCATTATTCACTTATTATGTAAAAATGGGTATGTGTGAATGTGTTGCCATGGCAACCATACCATATATGTTGTAACAGTTTTAATACATGTTTTTCAAAACTACACAGATTAAATAATTATTTCAGGTAATTTTTGTTTATTAATTCCATAGGGCCATTTTCGACCCTAAGTGAACCTAGTCCTTTCATTTGAGAACTGGAATGGCTCTGCACATTTGTTTCATTTGGCCCTGTCCAAAATTTAAACCTTGCAATTAATGAGCTAAAACAAGAATTTGTGTTTCACAAACAAACATTTCCCAGGTAAGTGCCATATAGGCCATTTCTAAGACAATTCCAACTTTCAGTTTGGGTCATCCATCTTTCCCATCATTTCATTCATGCCACTAGATTTAGCCACCACATATTTTGGAAATAATGACTTAGTTCAGGTTAAACTTAAGAAAGCTAGATTCCTCAGTCAAATTCAACAAGAAAGAAACCTATTCTTGAACTTTCCACAACTCACTTACAGCTATCCACAGATTTCCCAGTCTACAGCAATCCACTCATCTTCAAACTAACCAGATTTGCCATTTTAATGGATTCAACTGCCCTTCAAACTTACAATTGATTTCCCAGTTTTGTGGAATCAGCTTGCCAACTATCCACAGTTTCCTTAGTCAAAAAGAGGCAACTTACAGTCAAACTAACACATGTGGGAAAGATACTCTTCATTGTTTTAATATGCCATAGCTTTATAAATAAAAGGGAAAAAAAGAAACATGATTGGATATTGACACATTAATCACTTCAGTCCAAATGATCAAACTCTAACTTTAACTTCAAGATTTCCAACTCAAAAGGAAGCAATGTTTTCTTTAATTCAAAATGTTTTTTATAATAATAAATACCTAGTTTATGAAAGATTTTCCAGTCAAAGGTAATCAACTCTTATATGAACTCGAGATGGATTTTCCATTCAAAGTGAGTAAACTCTTGTTTTAACTGGCAACATATTCCCCATTCAAAGTGAGTAAACTCTTGTTTTAACTGGCAACATATTCCCCATTCAAAGTGAGTAAACTCTTGTGTTAACTGGCAACATATTCCCCATTCAAAGTGAGTAAACTCTTACTTCAACTAGCTACGGATTTTCCAGTCAAAGGGAATCAACACTTACTTGAACTTATCCAGCAGGTAGTCAACCAGTCGTTTAAATTTCACCCTAAGGGAGGTGTCAGTCAGCATGAACTCCTTGTTCATGTAGTTCTGTAGCACAAACTGGAATGTAGGATGAATTTACAATAGCTCATACATATTTGAAATCTTAAGTCTGTGCAAGATAAAAACAAGAGCACCGCCTTGCGGGTGCAGACCGCTCATCTATTTTTCTTTTTAAAGGTGAAGGGAACTATCTCAATTTTAATCACAAAGGAGAGAGGGGTGGAGTGGATAGGGGTGTATAGTGTGGGGGTGTGGTCATTTATTACATTATCTTCCAAAAATGAAAAAAAAACGGGGGGGATGGGTGGGATGGTTGGGGGGGCGCGTGAGGAATGGTTGGGTGGAGTCTATTGTGGTATGTCCGGTAAGAGTTGTTTTGTCAAAGTATCATTCAAATCCAATTATCAATAAAGAACTATGGCAATTTTAGCAAAATTTAATAGTTTGACCTAGAGAGTCAAGGTCATTCAAAGGTCAAGGTAAAATTTAACTTGTCAGGTACATTACCCTCATGATAGCATGAAAGTATTTACAGTTTGAAAGCTAGCTAAAGAAGCTTCAGCTTACAGTTTATATAGTATTGACATACCTGTACGCTAAAGCCAACCCCATATCGAAAGTCAACCAGAGTCGTAACATATTTATGTCACGCTATAAATCAAAGAAAGCTCATTTTCTTGGTTACATTTCTACATATATTGGTGAATGAATATAAATTAATGCATCGGGGAATATTTTAAGGTTCAAATGTTTCAAATGCATCTTACAATAGATGAAAATAACTCTCATCAGTCTGAAATTCACAATTTTGACGCTATTGTTTCCTTGTCATGTGACGAGTTTTCATTTGGATACTTTCAGATCGACCTTGACATTTTTTGCTGAAATTGTAAACATTACTTTCGTTTTCTGAAATCTATTATTTGTGATTAACAACTTACATCAGGTGGATTATAAGACTAAATTCAGTGTGAAACAGGTAGTGTAAAATAATATTTACTTTGAGTTTGTATTTATACTACAATTTGTTTACAAAACAAGCCAGAATAATCTAAAATACCGGGAAATGTCATTTTGAATTTGAAAATACTTGAGCACATGGTATGTTACTAAAAATAGAAATAACATCATATGACCGTGAAATCTCGGGAGATTCGCATTTCAAGAAAGTCTGTCACATTGCTGTTTTTCTCGATATGTAGGAGCAGAATAGATCAATTTTAAATGTTTAAGATAGTATTTTGTGAAAGAATATATCAGTTAAATGTAAAAAATGTCAATCTGTCCGATCAAGAGGTTGATTTGGGCAAATAACTGCATTTAAAAGCTGTTTTGGACCGGTCTTTGTTAACTGTCAACTTTTTGGGAATTTCTGCTTCACTTTCCTAATGGGATTGGTCCATAACTATAAAGTCGCACCAGTCAAAAAATCATAAAAAGCGACATTTAAAGTTATGGTAGCCAGAACTAATTGAAAGCAATAGCCTTGATACTTTAGAAGTAAAGCGGATCTAAACACAACATTTTACCATATATTCAAAGTTAAAAAAGGGCCATACTTCCGTAAAAATGACAACCAGAGTTATGCAATAAGTTGGAAAAAATTTCTTAACTCTAAATGGGGTTCTGGCCCTTGATGATATAAAACATCTGTTGAAGTTTCAAAAGGATAGAACTTTATATGTAAACAAACAAGAAATGTGTTTGTCGGAAACACTATGTCCACTTCTGCGCTGCTTTGAATTGAATTTTTTTTACCTTTGACCATGAAGGATGACCTAGACCACTCAAAATGTGCAGCTCGATAAGATACACATGCATGCCAAGTATGAAGTTGCTATCTTTTTTTCTCAAATTTTCTCAAATTCAAGATGAAAACTGTGGACTTTATTGCGTAAACAAGCCTTATTTCACAATTTTCTCAAATCAAGGAGATAATTCTGGACTTTTTACTCTGATGTAACCCATTTTCAATAGGGTTCGAGTCCTCATTAATATATAATGACACTGAACAAGTTTGAAAAGAATTGGATGAAAACTGTAGACTTTATCGCTTGAACAAGAAAATGTCTAACACACGCACGGACGGACGACGGAAACCACGCCATGACATAAGCTCTTCAGGCCTTCGGCCAGTAGAGCTTAAAATAGGAAGTGTGTTTCAGATTAATAACTATTATTCTCATTTGAGAATTTAACGGGTCAATTATCACGATAACGATAATTGAGATTCACAGCTTGAATATTTAATGTGTATCATTAACAACTTATGAACAAATGACCTGTAAAATTCTTTAAGCAGATTTTCACACCTTCATTTAATTACGGATATTGAATAACAATTAGGAAGGGTGTTTATTTTGCTATGAAAGGGTGTTTATTCCGCCTGTTTGAAAACTTGAAGGGGGTTTGTTCCGCTATGAAAGGGTGTTTGTTCCTTGTTTGCAAATTGTGAAAGTGGTTTCTTCCGCTATGCCGTTTTTAGGGAATGGTGTTTCTTCCGAAGGGGGTTTATTCTGGTAATCCACAAAAACAGGTTTGTTCGAAAACGCGTGTATAAATATTTAAAATATGTACGGATACTTCGCGTGTGGCCGGTTGACTCATATGTTTTAATTTCACTTCCATTCTTTATTTGGTTTTCTGTTTTGTATCTATAGGTTTATGACCAACAATATGTAATACTGTAATATAAGCCGCGAAAACTCTGCGTAACATCCCATACTGCGTGTGATGCAGCTAAGAACTGCACAGAAAAAGACATTCGCTATCCTTGATCTAATTAATTAAACTCTTTACCTTTGACCAACTCCAACCACAATCAACGCCGTGTACATCTTTAAAAAAATTATATTTCTCGTTTGTCCTACCTCATCTTGCATGGCCTCCTGATAGTAGAGTAGCAGGTTAGCCTCTGTCTGGGGGTTACGCAGCACAAATATGAGTCGACGCTGTACTGTGCTGGAGGTCTTGTCATGGGAAACCTCCTGTGAAACAATGCAAATGAGTCAACTAACTATGTGTTAACTATGAATGGTGAGTAGCTGGAAAATATAACCAGCTTAAAGTACTTTGGAACAAACCTGTGGAAGGATGGTACCAGTACCGCTGAGGTCCAAATTAAAATTGCCATGTCAACTGCTGGGATGGAAGAAGTCAGCAGGTTGTGGACAAGGCGCTCCAACAGCTTACCCTCCAAATACAGGCGCTTCAAGTACTATGTAAATATACTTTTTTGGGGGTGCAATATTTACTATTCCACTTAACTGCCTATGATATCAATAAAATATACTTGAACACAAGAGGCCTGTACACTTGTGTCTTCTGAATTACTACCACAAATCTCTGAACTAATAGGAATGTGATTATATAAGGTGAAGTCTGAGGGGAGGAAAATTTTGTAGACTGATTTTGACTTCACAAATCGTGTGCATACCCCAATGACAAACCTTAAAACCGACATTTAAAGTAATACCATCTTAAACTTATTATTAATATTTATATATGAAAAACTGTAAAAATTTTGATTACCGTAAATCTACGAATATAATACACACTTTTTTACCTGCCGATTTTTTCTTCAAGTAGGGGGTGCGTATAATATACGAGTTTAGAGCAGAACAAAATTTTTCCTGTGCAAATTTTGAACTTAATCGCTGTTATTCGCTTCGCGGCAGCCATTTTGAACTACACCATTACATCAAAGGGGTGCAACAGGGCTCGCGCTGTCGTTCGCCATTTGAGTTATTTGCAAAAATATTGAGAATTTGGCTTAATAAAAATCTTATTTGTAAAATATGTGAAAATCTAGTAAAATTTCATTGAAAACATCCACCATTTATATCGGACTGGTTTTCTATATTTGTCTCTTTGTTTAAATGAAAGTGTTCGCAATTCGAACAGTAAACAAAACCAGGTCTGTGCCCGATTATGAGACATCGCTTGACCTTATTGTTATTGAAGTGCGCATGGTAGCTGGCCAATCAACATTGAGCTCGCTGACACATTAAATGACATCGTCGAATGAAACGTGAGCACGGGAGGAGCTATCGGATAATATTGGGTTATCCATGCGCAGACACTGTATACTTTGAATACACAGTTAATATTGTCGTCTGCCTACAAAAAAGCTACTGGACGCTAAGTCGTATAAAGAGATTAGCAAATGAAAAAAAACAATACCTGTAAATAAATATTTCTTAGCTGACCACTATTTATCTTTCTACCGCATATTTACCATATCTGAAGTAAAGAGTGGTAATTAAATAATTAGTTTTATGATGCTAATAGAGTCTATTACACCTGTCTGCCGATTGCCGAATTAAATTGAAAGGTGATAATTAATTAATTTGTTTTTTACTCCCAAACTAGCCTTAATGACAGCAGGGTAATTTAATTAACTAGATCATGAAAAACACGAGCGGTTTAATTGTATTTTAAGTTATATTAAAGTATTAAGTTTGTAACTCGAAAAAAGAAAAAGTAATTCATCTAGACAACTATAAAAACGGAAGTTACCATTTTGTCTTCTTATTACTTTATTATTATTATAATTATTATCGTCCCGAATATTGTCAAATTGAATTAAATGTGAAAACAAAAAACAGCGTCTCTGCTTCTTTTTTTTGTAATTATGACTGCTTGATCCGGATGTCAGCAAGGGGCCCAAGTGTTATCGGTAACAATCAATGGTAATATAAACAAAAGACAGAGATATTTATTATGCAACTGTCATAACAACAGCACTATAACACATCCCGATCAATATACCGGGGTAACAGATAGTTGACAACACCAAATTGATTTGCTATTTTCACAGCACAAAAATAAATTGACACATTTTTCGGAAATGGCCGATTTCGGACACTGATTTTTTTAGTGCGTATTTTACTCGGATTTTCAATTTTTACCGATAAATTTTGACCAAACTCGGGGGTGCGTATTATGCACGAGGGCGTATTATATTCGTGGATTTACGGTAACATATTATGAAAAGTCACCAGTATTAATTGTGATCAAAATCAAATGAACCATGACGGCAATCTTTCGTTTGAGCTCAATGTCTTTGAATTCGAAATAAAGTCAACAATTTTACAGTGATCAACTAACGACAATGTACCACAGGATCCGTTGTTCAAGATTCGTTCACATGACTTTAGCCTTACCAAGACAGTTGATCTTCCGTACCCATTTAGAAAGTGGTATCGCTTTCTGATTTATATCCACTGTTGTTAATCTTGCCTTTCCCATTAAATTGGTTTTTCAATATTTTTTTATAATCTCTGAGTTATTGCGAGATTCTTTTTTTGGTTCAATGATCTTCATTTTCACTTCACAAAGGCGCCATTTGCAAACAAATGAGCAAAGAAATATGAAACACATTTTTTAAACACCGATTTTGATTGGAAGATTTGGAAACGATAGCCAATGACATCCCTTGTTAGAATCTACCAGTGTAATATGCGGTTTTGCTGGCCATGGATTTTTCGGGCCGCTTATATATGACGCCTGTGGAATCGATCGTACCCCCCTCCCCATTTTTTTAATGAATTAATGCAAATCTCGGAAATGAGACCCCCAGTGAACCTGATCCGCAATATCCAGATAACTAGCTAGTTGCTATATATACTGCACTAAATATAAAACAAGAGCCCCGCCTTGCGGGTGAAGACCGCTCATCTATTTTTCTTTTTTAAGGTTAAGGGGACCTATTTCAATTTCAATCACAAAGGAGGGAGGGGTGGAGTGGAGAGGGGTGTATAGTGTGGGGGTGTGGTCATTTATTACAATATCTTCCAAAAATGCAAAAAAAAAAGCATATTTTTTTTGGGGGGGGGGGGGATTCTTGGGTGGGATTGTTGGACGGTATTTCAAAAATAAAATAATAAAAATAATTATTTGTGTTTTTTAACCATGTTTCAAAAAAACATTGGGGGGGGGGGGGGGGGGGGGGGGTTTAGTGTGAGGGTGGGGTGGTCATCTTTTAGATGATCTATATAAAAACAAGCAAATTCGTAGAATTGAAATCCCTCGCAACATATGCTTTGTTTGAGGATGGGTGCAAATCGGACGGATGAACATACTGACAGATGGACGGACCGAGGACAATAACTCAAAACTAAGACAGAGGAAGGTTCTTGAGCCTTCAAAATTTATTTAGGTGAATTAATAAGTCGTGCATTTTCCATAAAAACATTCAATGTTTATATACACTCAATTTTCAGAGTGTTGCAGAGTGAACACAAAATCTGTTATGCTTAAAAAAGATATGGCTCCGCACACAAAAGTGCCTATAGTAAAAAGCATTTTTTCAAGATACAAAGGGCCATAACTCTGGTTTTAACAGATGGTGTACAATGCCATTTGGCGTGAATCATCCTCTTATGCTTATATATACTCTTACAAAGTTTCAATGAAATATGCCAAAGCACTTCCAAGATATGGCTCCGGACACAAAAGTGACGGACGGACGGACAGCTGGACGGACAGCCGGACATCGCAAAACAATATCCCTCCGCCTCTGGCAGGGGATATATACTCATACCAAGTTTCAATGAAATCCGCCAAAGCACTTCCAAGATATGGCTCCGGACACAAAAGTGCCTATAGTAAAAAACATTTTTTCAAGATACAAAGGGCCATAACTCTGTTTTTAACAGATGGTATACAATGCCATTTGGCATGCATCATCCTCTTATGCATATATATACTCATACCAAGTTTCAATGAAATCCGCCAAAGAACTTCCAAGATATGGCTCCGGACACAAAAGTGCCTATAGTAAAAAGCATTTTTTCAAGATACAAAGGGCCATAACTCTGTTTTTAACAGATGGTGTACAATGCCATTTGGCGTGCATCATCCACTTAGGCATATATATACTCATACCAAGTTTCAATGAAATCCGCCAAAGCACTTCCAAGATATGGCTCCGGACACAAAAGTGCCTATAGTAAAAAGCATTTTTTCAAGATACAAAGGGCCATAACTCTGTTTTTAACAGATGGTGTACAATGCCATTTGGCGTGCATCATCCTCTTATGCATATATATACTTTTACCAAGTTCCAATGAAATCCGCCAAAGCACTTCCAAGATATGGCTCCGGACACAAAAGTGCCGGACGGACGGACTGATGGACGGATGGCCGGACGGACGGACTGACGGACAGACAACGCCAAAACAATATCCCTCCGCCTCTGGCGCGGGATAAAAAAAAATGGGGGGTGGGGGGGGATTCGAGGGGAGAGGGGGGGATGGTTTGGGTGGAGTCTATTGTGGTATGTCAGGTAAAAGTTAATTTGTTTGGTCAAAGTATCAATCAAATCTAATCATAAATAAAGAAGTTGTGGCAATTTTAGCAAAATTTAATAATTTGACCTTGAGAGTCAAGGTCATTCAAAGGTCAAGGTAAAATTCAACTTGCCAGGTACAGTACCCTCATGATAGCATAAAAGTATTTTAAGCTAGAAAGCAATAGCCTTAATAATTTAGAAGTAAAAAGGATCTAAACACAAAATTTAACCATATATTCAAAGTTACTAAGTCAAAAAAGTGCCATAATTCCGTAAAAATGACAACCAGAGTTATGCAAGTTGTCCTTTACTGTCCCCTTTGTGAGTGCTCCAAGTATGAAAGCAATATCTATGGTACTTTAGGGGTAAAGTGGACCAAAACACAAAACTTAACCAAATTTTCAATTTTCTAAGTATAAAGGGCACATAATCCTGTCAAAATGCTAGTCAGAGTTACATAACTTTGCCTGCACAGTCCTCTTATGATAGTTAGTAAGTGTTGCAAGTATGAAAGCAAAAGCTTTGATACTTTAGGAATAAATTGGACCTAAACACAAAACTTAACCAAAATTTTCAATTTTCTAAGTATAACAAGATGTGTTTGAGAAACACAATGTCCCCCTATATGACGTTTGACCTTGAAGGATGACCTTGATCTTGACCCTTCACCACTCAAAATGTGCAGCTCCATGAGATACACATGCATTTCAAAAATAAAATTGCTAGCTTCAACATTGCAAAAGTATTCATAAAATAAGCGATTTGGGCCACATATATTTGCCCTCTGACCTTGAAGGATGACCTTGACCTTTCACCACTCTAAATGTGCAGCTACATGAGATACACATGCATGCCAAATATCAAGTTGCTATCTTCAATATTGCAAAAGTATTCATAAAATAAGCGATTTGGGCCACATATATTTGACCTCTGACCTTGAAGGATGACCTTGACCTTTCGCCACTCAAAATGTGCAGCTCCATGAGATACACATGCATGCCAAATATCAAGTTGCTATCTTCAATATTGCAAAAGTACTCATAAAATGAGTGATTTTGTCCACATAATTTTGACCTCTGACCTTGAAAGATGACCTTGACCTTTCACCACTCAAAATATGCAGCTCCATGAGATACACATGCATGCCAAATATCAAGTTGCTATCTTAAATATTGAAATACTGCAAAAGTGTACATTTAATTAGCGAATTTGACCCATATATTTGACCTTTGATCTTGAAGGATGACCTTGACCTTTCACCACTCAAAATCTGCAGCTCCATGACATACATATGCATGCCAAATATCAAGTTGCTATCTTCAATATTGCAAAAGTTATTGCAAATGTTAAAGTTGGCGCAAACCAACCAACCAACCAACCAACAGACCAACCAACAGACAGGGCAAAAACAATTTGTCCCCCACTACTATAGTGGGGGGCATAAAAAGGGCACATAATTCTGCCAAAATGCACGCCAGAGTTATCTAACTTTGCCTGCCCAGTCCCCTCATGATAGTAAGTAAGTGTACCAAGTTTGAATGCAATAGCATTGATACTTTCTGAGAAAAGTGGACCTAAACGCAAAACTTAACCGGACGCCGACGCCAAGGTGATGACAATAGCTCTTTTTTTTTTTTCAAAAAATAGATGAGCCAAAAATTAGCCAATCGCGTGATAAGAGTGATAGACTCTGATGCGCAGATCGAAATCACGTGTCAAGAAGAAAGCCATATGCGGATAATTAAATGCGGTCGCTCTTTGCTGCTGTCGTTGTTGTCCCCTAATAAATAAGGTGTCATCGGCATTAGGGGGTCGTCTATTTAACAATTAACAGTTGCAAACTGGTAACTTATTTCAGAGGATACACTAATTGCCAATTATGTCTTAATTGACAATTAACGACGTGGAACAAAGACGATCAGGTGATACAAACTTGTCAAGTGGCATTTGTAATCAGCATTTTTTTTAACAATTGACAGTTTCAAACTGAGAATTGATTTTGCTGTTGTTTTAAGCATGTTGGCATCATGTCGCCGCTTACACACATATACTATAATGGCCAATTAATATGACATCTAACGACGTCGCGCGCAGACAATCAGGTGATACAAACATTTCAAGAATAATCACAGACAATATAACGTCTAACACCCCAAAAATAACAAAATTCAAATTAAAAATAATGGACAACCAAATCAGTAACATAACATTTTATTACAAATAAATCTGTAACTGAACATAGCGTTCCGATACACTGTACAGACTTTAGAGAAAATGCAAATGGCTGCCACGATGATTCAAAACAACTGACAAGTGTCCAACTTGGTTAGCATAAGCCCAGTAAACTCGATATTTTGAATTTTTTTGTTTATTTTCACCATTATCTCGCTTATAAGAGGCGACCCCAACTGCAACTTATTAATTTGAGTCTTAAAAATGCGTCTTACAAGCGAAAGTATACGGTACTTCCCTTGGATTGTAATTTTTTACTTTTGTCCTTGAAGGATGACCTTGACCTAAAAATTTGTTTTAGATTATATCCTTTAAAAAAAATATTACTTCCCTTGTGAAAATGATCTGTACCTGCCAAATGATATAAAATAGAAATTATCTCCCTTTGAAGCTTGGTACTTCCATTGGATTTTATTTTTTGACCTTTGACCTTTATGGATGACCTTGACCTTTCACCACTAAAAATTGGTAGCTTCATGAGATACACATGCATACCAAATATCAAGTTGCTATGTTCAATATTGCAAAAGTTATGGCAAATGCTTAAGTTTTCTGACAGACAGACGGACAGTTCAACTGCTATATGCCACCCTACTAGGGGCATAAAATGTTCTGAGGAAGAAAAAACAAAACAATAAGCGTTACAAGGTTGGGGAGACACCCTAAAAAACTTGCACGGTGGAGAAATTGAGATGGACCAGTAGGTGTGTGTGTTTGGATTGTGTAATGTGCTCTGACAGATACAATCTTCAATTAAACAAATTGAATTTTCTGTACATGCTTTCAAACTGAGACCGTAACTAACTAGCTTAGGTCCCCTTATTTCATTAGTCAAAATGATCATTTGAAAATTAATATAACAACACAAAAGTGTAATTAATTATAACTTATAGTTTCATATACATACATATAAAAAAGTATGTAATATATGTTAACAAACTAAATAATGCATTTGATCATATTACTATAACAAAAGATTAACAAATTGTGCCGAGAGGAAGAAGGAAGGTGGATTTTTCAGGATATGGAAGTGGGCTGATATACTAGTCTCACATATATTTCTAAAAATGTGTGTGATGATTTTTTAACTTACATGACATTCAGGCTCAGAGTCTTTTTCCTAAAGATTTTTACCAAATTAAAGCACACCAAATAAGTTAGTTTTCTTTGATCAGCTCTACTACACTACCTACCCCACAGGTCTCATGCAGGTAGTCCCTGATCTGTGTATACATGATAACTGCAGTCTTCCTCTTTCTGTCCATGATCAGTGAGCCAACGCGACACATCAGTAACTGTGATACAATATATAATGCTTGTTTTATCTACAACATGAGCCCAGCTCTGGTAAAATGGGGCTTAATGCATGTGTACAGAGTCGTCATAGATTAGCCTATGCAGTCGCAACAAGCTTATAAGAGATGACACTTTTGTAAGCTTTAATGGAATATTTTGTTTAACAAGAAATGTGTTTGTCAGAAACACAATGCCCCCTAGTGTGCCGCTTTGAAGCCATATATTTGACCTTTGACCTTGAAGATTAACCTTGACATTTCAAACTCAAAATGTGCAGCTCCATGAGATACCCATGCATAACAAATATCAAGTTGCTATCTTCAATATTGCAAAAGTCATGGGCAATGCTAAATTGTTTGGAGTTGCACAGACTGACAGACAGACAGACAGTTCAACTTCTATATGCCACCCTACATGCATTTGGCCCAGTTTCCCAAGTATGAGGTTCATACATGGTTCAAACAAAAATCTCAAACCTAAATTCAAGCACTTTTCAAGGACTTTTTAAGGCCAAATTTTCATTTTCAAGGCCGAGAACCGTATGTTAGTTTCCTTTAAAAAATGCATTTTTAAGCCAGATTAACACAGTATATATCATTTATTTGCTCTAACACATTAAACTAATTTCACAATAAATCACTTGTGTTATTTCTAATTATTACATACACATAAATGTTATCCATCCGTAACTCAATGAGTCTCACATATGTATTTACTTTTTAAAGTTATTACAAACAAACACACTGTCTCTTTATATGCTCACATCAAACAGACTAGTTCATTTCATTTAAACAGAAGTCAGTTACTATAACATTTTGTATTTCACAGGGCTGTTGTTGTTAATGTCTGTTTTAGATTGCACAGTTTTAACAATAGCACCTTCCTGTTTCACCAAAAAGCACAATGCAGGACCCCTGTTTGCTTCTCAATTTCATGTTTTCTTTGTGGGTTTCCCCTTTATCGTGGCTTTTCAAAGCGCTTTCACCCATTCCCCCCGACACCAATGGTCTTTATATGGATCCAACAATGTGCTTTTCAAATGTCATTTGTTTTCTGTTCCGAGGAACATTCATAAGTTTCGCGCAAAACATAACGATAAACGTCATTGTGACAACTTCTTTATGACCAGAAAATAGCGCCATGAATATTCATGTTTAAAGAATGTTGACGTATCGTATAAGTTGTAATTATTTAAGCATTTTTCTGCATATCATCGGTGTTTATGACCAGAAAGTAGCGCCAGGAATATTCAGTTAACCACTCTGGTTGGAAACGACACTTCCCCATCGCTGAATTTTTACTCGCGAAAATTGATCACAATGGCGAACCTCTGACGTAGTACACATAATCTGTGACGTGTACACTTAATGTTTCGTACCCAATAGTGTACGAAACTTATATTTTGGTACACATTTTTTGCGCGAAGGAATTTATGATAATTTTCTTAATATTTTCCTTAAGAACGATTTAAGTTTATGGCAATGATAAAAGTAATTTTGAACAAAATAAAAAATTTCAAGGCTTTTTTACATGAAATAAGTACTTTTCTAGCACTTTTTCAAGGCCAACCTTTGTTCAAGGGCTTTTCAAGCCTAGGACTCGTTTTCAAGCACTTTTCAAGCCCTGTGCGAACCCTGTCATATATATAGGAAATATCACATGACTGTTGTGTTCAATTGGTTTGTATTGCACGAGTTGATTGTGTGATGTAACATTAAAGATGATTGGACTGCAGTATCACACAATTAATGAGCACGATACAATGTATAAAAACATTACAATCATGTAATATTCCATTTATTATAAATCTTTTTTCCTTAAAACTATTGAAATTAATGATTTTAAATGCAAGAATACATCGCATGACATCCTTGTTTGTATTGTGCCAGAAATAAAACTTTTTCCCAATGTTTTATGAAACTTAAGAGATATTTATAACTAGTCTGGACAGTGTCACAAACGTAATGCATACACAAGCACTGATCTGTCAGCTAGGGCAAATAACTCAGCAGTGAGGGGATCACTTTAAATGAAAAGTGGTGATGATAACATATCTGAAGTTGTAATTCATACACATGAGAAATATTGATGTAGTTTGCTCAACTTTAGGTAAATTTCATGCCATTAACTCTGACCAACAGTGTGACTCCAATATACACCCTTCCTGCTAGAGTATCATGATGAATAATATTCTCTCCCTAAAAAATACATAATTGTTCTTTCTTCATCATTTCGCTGAATGTCATTTCAAACAGTGAAGCCTACTGACAAGTTATCCTTCATTTATCTAACTACAAAGAGGCACCTACCACTGAGTCTTCTTTCTGCGTCCAGACAACACGCTGTTTGTTTCGCATGCGGTAGATTTCTTCATCCTTTTTATCACCCTTGAGTCGACCTGAATGAATTAAACCCAAATTATCATTGCATATTCATAGAAATGCCTTTACAGGACCCATGCTTAATTATTCGCAAAGATATATCTGAGCTTAATTTCTAAAAATTAAAAAGATGCACCTGTTAATTTCTTAAATGTACAAAATCCTTTAAGTCAGGCTATGGGAGTTTCATGTATAAGTATTTTTACATTCAAATATGAAATAAAAAAGAAATGTGTTTGTCAGAAACACTATGTCCCCTTCTGCGCTGATTGGATTTTTAATTAATTTTTTTTATCATTCTGCAGGTTCAGATAATTTTCTCCTGTAAAAGCTTTTTACTTCCCTTGGATTTGTTTTTTTGACCTTTGACCTTGAAGGATGACCTTGAACTTGACCTTTCACCACTCAAAATGTGCAGCTCCATGAGATACGCATGCATGCCAAATATGAAGTTGCTATCTTCAATATTGCAAAAGTTATGGCTAAATGTTAAAGTTGGAGCAAACAAACACTCAAACCAACCAACCAACAGACAGGGCAAAAACCAAATGTCCCCCACTATAGTGGTGGGGTACATAAAAATGCCTATACTCATATAGAAACAAACAGGTAAATTCATTGAACTGATATCCAATGCCAAAAATAAATTTTGTGACAGACGGACAGACAAATTGATGAACAACGCCAATTCTATATCCCTTTGCCTTTGGCAGTGGATAAGTACCTTCAAATTATTTTAACGTAAATAATTGCATTGACCCTTTTGTTAATATAAATCACTGAATTAAATAAACATGATTTGACTCAAAATTGCCTTAAAAGCCAACCTACACAGTTAAGATTTCCCTTAATAAGCTTTGAAAACATCAACACTGAGCCAAGCTATGCAAGTTAAACTTTAAAAGTTTACATATTATAAATCATCTAAGTGTTTTTATTCTACATTCAAAGACTAACTTATAAAAAGATATTAATTTATTTCACAAAGCTATTCTAATTGGAAACAAGCAAATTCGTTGAATTGGTATCCCACTCCTTATAATACATTTTGTTTATGGATGGTAGCAAATCTCTCTATATACAGTATTATCCTGAAAAAATAATAAAGTGTATGGTAATTGTTTTTATGCAATCCAATTCACATTATTCACATACATTGTATATACACCCAGAGGCGTATCCAGAAATGTTTTAGAGGGGGGGCTCAAGCGGGGAGGGTGCGGGAGGGGTGCCCCCTCTCGTCGTCGATTTTTTTTTGTTGAAATCGCACATTGAAATGATGCAATTTCCTGCTATCTAATCAGCATTTTGCATGATAAAAGTGCATGTAAAACAAACAAGAACTTGAGTTCAGACATCAAGTGTGACAGACAGACAGACACACAGGGTAATTCAAATGTTTCTCAAACCACTAAAGTGGTGGGAGACATAATCTTTATCCAGAAATTTCGAACAGTGTTAGATGGGTGGACCTCCTATTTAAATGATTAAGTTTCATACTAGCAAAGTAATTCTTCATTTTTGAGTCCTTTTTAATTTCAAAAACTATGGATGAACATTAAAGCAGTTAGCCCAATTTGCATAAAAAAATCTATTGCCATTCATTAAGTGCGCTGTTGAATTTCACTGGCAATAACTTGTTACTCAAAAGGATTATCACTCTCAAGAGCTGATACGAATTATATTCATCAAATAAACTTACCGAAAAATTAATGATGATTGTCCATTGCATTCGACTAAACTCTTTAATTGCTACATATTGAAATATTGTTTTTCACAAGTCCCATGTAAACATTGGGTCTAATAAGTTTCTATGAGGAATTTAAATAGGTAAATGTTTACAAATTTGTACCAACTTTGTACAAGGCCAAAATCCTTTAAAATGATCATTTCCTCCAGTTTGTTTAATTCAAACCTAGACAAACATATCACCAAGCATAAAAATCTGACTTTATCTATTTGGGATGAAAAATGAAAAAGTTTATCAAAAAGAACAAAAACACGTTTGACAGCAATCGTGTACAACAGAGGAAAAGAGCTTAAAATTGTACCAACATTGTATAAGGCCAAATCCTTTTAATTGAACATTTTCTTCTACATTTTTGTAATTTACACTTAGATTAACATCTCTCCTAACATAAAAATCATACTTCAAAGATTCGGGATGAGAAATAGAAATTATTTTTAAAAAGAAACCAACCACTTTGGCGACAAGTGTGAAAATGATTGAATGAAATAACAATATAAAATTGTACAAAGGCAAAATCCTTTAAAATGCCTTATTTCCGTCTACTTTTTATAAATCATACCTAGATGAACATCTCACCTAGCATAACCATCTTACTTAATCAATCTGTGATGAGAAATGAAGAAGTTTTTGAAAAAAATCGTTTGGGCCTTTCAATTTTTCAAAAATTATCGAAAATGAACATGTCCATTGTTCTCTTTTAATTTCCGATAAATTAATATTACATAAGAATAATAACTACCAAAACCTGAAGCATTATCAACACAGAAAATAAAAACTTATTTTTATTTACACAAAAAAAAATATTCAATATTTCTGTTTGCGGCGACCGACTTTGCCCATAATTGATTGCTTTAAAACAAAATGGCCGACAGTAGCTGAAACAGGGAAGAATCTACAGGTACACCGGCATCTCCAAAATCGATGTCACGTGACCCGCGTCCGCCGTTAGATAGTATCGCATATCGCTATCTTGAAGACGAGAGTTTCCAATCTGTGTCATCTATAGGTCTTTGCCTTTAGCCTATCAAATAGCGCAGTTTTTCACTTACGGTCAATGAAGCGTGCAGTTTAGCTGGCGAAGGTTAGATCGTCTGTACACATGCCTGGGGGCTAATCACACAAATCGACAGCTGTTTATGGCCTAATTAGGGGCAAATGACAGGAAATACACAAGTGGATTGAAACTGTAAGGGGCTCTTTTTTTAAAATCGTATCTAGCCAGCCAGCTGGGGGGGCTTTAGCCCCCTAGCCCCCCACCTAAATACGCCTCTGTACACCCATTATATAAAGTTTCATGTTGAAATCCAGTATTGTATCTCAGATATAGCATTGAAAAGTTACATCACACAAAAACAAGAAAGGGCAATTAATCTTATTTAAGAAAGTATAGGAAGTTTTATTGTGACATCACAAGAGGGGTTTTCCCTTACTAAAAATAGATTGGCTGTCAACCCTCTCGATCGCGGCCTTTTAGATTGTATCAGAGTAAAAGTTGTCGGAAAACTAAATACTGACAATTTAACACAAACAAACTATAAATATACGTATTCTTTCTTAAAGAAAGACTTTAATATATGATATTTCAAAAATAATAAAACATATAATAATTTGAATATAACTATAAGTGGTGTGAATGCCAAAGTGTTATTTATCATCAGTGTTCGATAGTTAAGAGGTGCATTGAATTAGTTATAAAACAAAGCCCTAAAAAAGCGCAAAACATTACAATCTTTAAATGTAAATTTAATTTTCTTTTACATTGAATGAATTTTCATTACGTTTACATTGAATGAAAATATTAATAAATTTAATTAGCATTCAAATGGAAAAAACACCTGCATATATTGATAATTGAAGTGGCATGTACATTTATATCGAAAACTCTTTACCAGTGTTAATTAGCGGTACAAATATAGCATTTTATGATACCATAAATCTAAACATTTAATTAATTTTATGCAGGTATCTTATATCCCTACTATGATCAAAAGTACATGCTTGCATGTTTTTATGACGATGTTTTGAACACTGCAGTAACGCATGATCTTTACACATTTGCATGTACCCGTTTAATACATTAATTGTGTAGCGGTAAATTTGTAAAATATTTTTAATTTATAGTTATTCAACTCTTTCACTGTTATGTTCAAACTGGCTAATATATATTATACATTTTATAGTTCCTGTTTATCAATGTCGGACAAATGTCTATTTATAAAATATGTTCAAATATTTTATTAAAGCAACTGTTAAGTTTTTGGCTTAAAGAACTGCTCAAGATGCCAAGAGATGACATGGAGGTATCATAAATTGTGTTTAAAGACCAAACGCATGTGGTTATGCAGGGTATAGGTCCCCGGGTTTATGACACCCTGTTTTCTTAGTAATTGTCTTATAACAGTATTCGATCATATCGAGATAATCAGTTGGTGATGAACAAAGGGGCAATTAAACACTGGGATAAAAAGGCTGAAACAATGAGTGTCAAAATTGGTGTGAACAATTAAATAAAAAAACAATTACATTTATCAAGAGGATTAATCTGTAGCAAGGTAAGTTTTTACATACATATAATTTCAAATCAGTTCGTGTTGATTAAATAAAATCAATCTATTTGTTGTTTGTTTTCGTCCATATTAATTTTTTTTTGTTTGTTCATTCAATTTATTCTGAAAGAATTTCAATTTTTGAGTATTTTGTTGTTCTTAAAAAAGGCCGCGATTATGTGTCAAGTAGAGATTATTATGGTAACCTTATCATAATGCGGTTCATCAAATGCAAACAATAGCAAAATGGCTGCAGTGTAGACAGCCAAAATTTAAGCATGCGCAAACGTGACGTCATTATCGGAATCCCTAAAACCTACTATAGGGTCATAGTTCTTCTGCATGGCTCTTTTTCTAATTAATCTCTACACACCAATGAAGTCTTATATCAAAATCTTGTATTATACCTGTAATATAGCCCCCACAAAAAACATCACAGAAAACAAACACAAAAGGAAACAATTCTTTTTTGAGAAAGTGTAGGGTTATGGTTCTTGGGCATGGCACTTCTCCTAATTGATATCTATACGCCTAATCAAGTTTCATATTGATATCTTCTATAGATTCTGAGATATAGCCCTGCAATTTTTGTGACAGAAGAACGGACTGATGGACTGAATAACAGACAATGCCAATTCTATATCACTGGTAGGTAAGAAGATAATACAAGTAGGTTAAGATTCCCTAAATGACAATACAGTGTTATATTTCACTCATTAAACAAATCCGTACACATCCAAATTTAAGGGTTTAATTTAAGTATTAAATTTATGTTTCCCTAGAGTGTGAGATGTTACATAAATCAATATACTTTCTACTGGTGATTTGGTTTATTAATAGCTCTCCAACTTAATACTAACAGTTCTCTTCATAATTGTTTCATTTTATCTTACCTTTGACTTTTTCTCCCAGACCAGTACCTGTACCTGCAAATGATAAGCATACTGCAGTTACTTAGTCCACATGCAACCATATCTCTAGGGTAGAGCGATATATCCAATTTACTCCGTTTTCAAACAATCAAATTGTTTTTACACCATCAACATTCATTATTGAACTTTAGCATGCGACAGAATATTTTGACCTTGACAGAAAATTAATTGCAAAGAATTGTAGAATTAGGATTGAATAAACACTGACAAAATAAATATTTATTAAAAGATGAAATCATAGAAGATTTAATAAGCAGAGAAAATATAAAATAAACATTGTATAAACATAGAAAATTGAATGAATATTTTAAACATAAACAAGAGATGTGTTTGTCAGAAACACAATGCCCCCTAATGCACCGCTTTAAATTAATTTTTTACCTTTGACTTTGAAGCATGACCTTGACCTTTCACCACTCAAAATGTGCAGCTCCAGGAGATACACATGCATGCCAAATATCAAGTTGCTACATTCAATATTGCAAAAGTTATGAAGAAGGTTAAAGTTTTGGTTAAAGTTTTTGAATTTATTATTTTGACCTTTGACCTTGAAGGATGACCTTGACCTTACACCACTCAAAATGTGCAGCTCTATGAGATACACATGCATATCAAGCTTCTACGTTTAATATTGCAAAAGTTATGAAGAAGGTTAAAGTTTTGGTTAAAGTTTTGGACACACACATGGACACATACAATGACAGACAGGCCAAAAACAATATATCCCGATCTTTCAATCCGAGGGAATAAAAACTAAACAAACTGGGGATGCAACAGGTTACAAAACTAGAGCTTTGTCACAGACATGACGTAAACCCACACGTGTCACTTTGAAACAGAATGTTTTGCATGCTGTCTTCACAAAACAAGAGAATCTATTTTATGGCAATTTTTAAGAATTATTATTTCATTATCATTTTTAGCCATTTTGACCTTTGAACTCTTGAATTCTTTCACTTGACGCGCCGATCAATGACTGTGAACAAAATTAATGTACATAGTTATTTTATAACCTCACAATGAATGACAAAGTTATGGTCCAGACAAGATCATTTATTGCCATTTTAGACCTTTGAACTAAGTGTGACCAACCTTGGATATATCAACATAATTCTTTCGCGCAATACACCGTCAAATGATGGTGAACAAATTACCCAAATGATTTTAAAATCTCACAATGAACGGCATAGTTATGGCTCGGATAAGCTCATTTACGGCCATTTCCGACCTTTGAACTAAAAGTGTGACCTTGACCTTGGATATAACGACGTTATTCTTTCGCGCGACACACCGTTCAATGATGGTGAAAAAATCTCACAATGAACGACATAGTTATGGCCCAGACAAACTCATTTATGGCCATTTTTGACCTTTGAACTCAAAGGGTGACCTTGACCTTGAAGATATCGACTTAATTCTTTCGCGCAACCCACCGTCCAATGATGGTGAACACGTGTGCCAAATGATTTTTAAAATTTCATAATGAACGACATAGTTATGGCCCAAACAAGCTCATTTATGGCCATTTGTTACCTTTGAACTCAAAGTGTGACCCTGACCTTGGAGATATTGATGTAATTCTTTCGCAAGACACACCCTCCAATAATGGTGAACAGGTGTGCCAAATGATTTTTCAAATCTCACAATGAACAACATAGTAATGACCCGGACAAGCCCATTTATGGCCATTTTTTAACTTGAACTAAAAGTGTGACCTTGACCTTGGAGATATCGGCTTAATTCTTTTGCGTGACCCACTGTCCAATGATTATGAACACTTGTGCCAAATGACTTTTCAAATCTCACAATGAACAACAAAGTTATGGCCCGGACAAGCTCATTTATGGCCATTTTTTACCTTTGAACTCAAAGTGTGACCTTGACCTTGGATATAACGACGCAATTCTTTCGCACGACACATCGTCTAATGATGGTGAACAAATTTGCCAAATGATTTTAAAATCTCACAATAAAGTTATGGCCCGGACAAGCATTTGACCTTTGAACTCCAAGTGTGACCTTGACATTGGAGATATCAACATACTTTTTTCACACGACACACCGTCCCATGATGGTGAACAAATGTACCAAGTCATTTTAAAATCTAACGATAAATGACATAGTTATGGTCCAGACAAACTTTAGGTTTAAAACACACTTGTTTTAAAACACACCCCGTTGCCTAGTTTTTGACCTGGCATGACCCATATTTAAACTTGACCTAGACATTATCTAGATACAACTTGTGACCAAGTTTGGTGAAGATCGGATGAAATTTCGGGACAGACCGACAAAGTGACTCCTATATAGCCCCCCATTACCAGTAATAGGGGTATAAAAACATTCACCAGTTAACCATTAATTGTAACTAGTTATTAACCTTAAAATGTTTGATAATGTCATATTGCTTTTGTATATGTATCCTCTTAAAGAACAAATTTAAGAATGATGTTGTTGATTACATAAGCAGTCATATCAGTTTTTCTTATTAAATATATTATGTGATTTATTTTTATAGAATTATAAATGTTTCGAATTTTTATTTTTATTTTCAAGCATATAGAAATGAAGAACTTCCCAAATTAACAATGATTATTTTCACATATCATTATTTTATTTTTGGTGGTGCCCCTTGTGTTTGTGTTATATTGATTTATCGTGTTTCTTTGTTCTTTCTGTTTCAATTTTCTAAAGTTTTTAATTTACTTGATAAAAATATGTTGTTTTCTCTGTTGTTTTTCTCTTTCATGCAAATTTTACTTAATAAATACTTACAATAATATTTAATTCGGATAGAGCAAATACGACTCTAACTGGTAAAGAATTAAACAACAAATGATAATCTTGATACCATTGTTCTTTCAGAACACTGAATTATTGCAAGCAATCAGACTTGGATATTGATTATCAAAACATCCAAATAAGCTGACCAAAGTCATAATTGATTTATTTTAATTTCTAGTTCATTAAACATGTCAACTACATCTATGCTAAAAGCCCCCCATTCCCAACAGTTTGCAAGTTAAATTTTCCCAAGTAAAACAAAGCAGTAGTGCAAAACATCAAAACAACCCCATATTTGTTAACACAAAGTTTGTAGTTTACTGCTTTATTAAGGTGTTTATTGGTAACATATTGATTTCGGTCATTAGTGTTACCTTATGTTCATCGTAGGCACCTGGATTAGCTTGCAGTGGGTCCCGCACAAAAATTATATTCGTACTATTAATCTGGACAGGTGAAAAAGCTTTTTTTTAAGTTTCAGATTAACCTTCACAAAAATGTTACCTGTTAACTGATAGTTCAATAGGGTAACCAGTTAATCAATAGCATCCCCAAAATAAACATAGAACAATGTGAGTTGCAATTGGTTTCATTGAATTAGAAATAACAGAGTTGAAAATAATGGTGTTAGGATTCAGATGAATTCTTCAAAATGGTGCTGATTTTTAATTTACAGAGTTCAAAATACAGTGTTACCTTTCTTTTATTTGTAAACATTTTTTTAACAGCTGAATGTAAACAAATAGAGTTTTTAAATAAACACTTTAAACATGCTTACCTGTTACAGCTTTTGCTCGTGATCTTGGAGCTATTTTTATATTCCTGATCCTCTTCAGCCTCCCCATTCTCTTCACACGCCCTGTCAGATACAGAAATAGATTTTCAATATTAATTATTGTTATAATTTATTGACCAATAAATGGGTCTATTCAATATTTTACAACTTTTCAATCAAACAAAAGACCTACAATATTATCACAATAAAAAATAAACTATTTCTGCTCCTGCTTTCTTACTGAGTTTAATATTGATGTTTATTTATAATGATACACAAATACTTTGTTAAAAAAATGTATATTTGCAACAACAACTAATTTGGCCACATACAAATTGGAACCAGAATATCAGTTAAACTGATGATGCTCCCCAAATTTCCTTAAAGGAATAATGGGCTTTGTCTATGTTTTGGTTAATTGTGTGGATATAAATAATTATTCAGAGTGCAATAAATCAATGAACAAGAGCACCACATAACGGGTGCCACACTCGGCTGCGAAAGCTTGTGAGAACTTATTATTTATTTATTAATATTTTTTAGAGGTCACAGTGACCTTGACCTTTGACCTAGTGACCCAAAATGGGTGTGGCATGTAGAACTCATCAAGGTGCATCTACATGTTTAGTTTCAAGTTGTAGGTGGAAGCACTTTGATTTTAGAGCCAATGTTAAGATTTTAGCACGAGGCCGGATGGCGGACAATGAGCAGGCTATGACAATACCTCGGGTTTTATCTGAAAACAGTCTCGCTAAAAATTACTGGACAGAACATTATGTCAATATGCGTATGTCCACCTTGTAAGGATACAGCATATAAATTTCAATCAAATTCAGATCATTAGCTCCTTGTCACAAAAAGCTTTTAATTTATCAGAGGTAAATAACACTTACTGTGTGTGTTGGTCATAGTGATGCTGGTGTGGGGAACTCCTTTGCCACCCTTGTTGCCCCAGAAACGTTCAACTCGTACAACCTTCTTGATTGATACAGGATGAGCTGATGTTATAAATAACAAACAAGGTAAGGAACCACAAAAACTTACAAACATTTAGATGATCTGCATTACTAGTGTTTCTAGCTAAAGTAACGAACATAATTTAATCAAGGTAAACCTCCCATGCTTGTATTGAGACTTAAAAAAAAGTGTGTACAGAGATGTATAATTTATATCGTCAATTATAATACAAATTATAACAAATGCAGTTTGTCATGAATGCACACAAGCATGCATACAATATCTTAAGATAATTTTTAGAAGTATGAGAAAAATAATAGACATTTGTTACTTTATTTAAAGACCTCACACTTTCTTACTGGTAATGTTGTCAACAAAGCAATCAAGCTCAATCCATTTGTTGGAAAAATTATGGAGTACTAGTTCAACACCCACACAAAATCTAGAGTGTCTCAAAAAACCTGAGGATTTGATGCAATCCAGCGGAAATAAATAGGTTTCAATTAACTAAATTCCACGAATGCTTGCATACCAGCATCTGTGGTGAGGCTAAGTTTCTCTCTGCCAATTATTCTGTCTTCACTGACTACCTTACTCTGCCCCTTGGACTCTGAAAAACAACCAAGAACAAATCATGAGTTCTTGAAATATTTCAGGACCGTAAGATGTGAAATTTTTAAGAGAATCGTAGGTTGTTGTTTCATATAAATAATGTTTGTTTATATTTTACTTTCATATAAAATATTGATGAATTGTTTTGCTACTGATGACCAATGTTACACACCACTCAATAATTGCTTTAAGATGTCAATCTACTGGGACTAAAGTAAATATAGGGGAAAATATAAAGAAATTTATTAACAGTTTAAAAATGAAACTGTGTTGGCCCTTAACTAATCTTTAGATTTTAATTAAAAATATATCAGGTCCAATACATTAACTCAGATGAATAAATCTAATCCAGTACATCAGGCAAATTAATATCTTTAGTCCAATTCATGTAGTGGCCTGGACAAATCTAGTCAACTGAATATGGAAGTCCAATACATTTACTCTAATCAATAAATCTAATCCACTATATCTAGTCAACTGACTATATCTAGTCCAATACTAGATTTGGTGACCTAGTTTTCAACACCACTTGACCTAGATTTTGACAGGGCCTTGATATATATTCTGATCATTTTATGATAATCGAGTCATATATGTGGCTTCTAAAGTGGTCAGTTTTTTTTTAGATTCCACCTGACCCATATTCAAACGTTTTTCAGAATATTGTCAAGAGAAACATTTTATTACATTTCATCAAGACTGAGTCATAAATCTGACTTCCTCAGTAGCAACACAGTTTTTCTAAGATTTGGTCTAATGATGTACTTTTTGGACACACTTGCCGAAGATATGACTTTGGCCTAGATATTGACAGAATAAACATTCCTACCACATTTCATCAAGATTGTGTAAAAAAAGTGGATTCTAAAGTTGAAACAAGCTTTATGCTGGCAACACAAAACAAGAGACAAGAGACCTAGACACCTTGAGCATTGCGTTCTTGGAGGAGCTATACATCTATTAAATATCACGGCATAACAGTTTACATTTCAATGTAAATCTGAAAGCTCTTACCAGGTATGTTCATATTTGGTTTCCTTGTATAAATTCAATGTAAATCTGAAAGCTCTTACCAGGTATGTTCATATTTGGTTTCCTTGGATAAATTCAATGTAAATCTGAAAGCTCTTACCAGGTATGTTCATATTTGGTTTCCTTGGATAAATTCAATGTAAATCTGAAAGCTCTTACCAGGTATGTTCATATTTGGTTTCCTTGGATAAATTCAATGTAAATCTGAAAGCTCTTACCAGGTATGTCCATATTTGGTTTCCTTGGATAAATTTTTATGCGCAAGTGGTTCAATGGCTTGAAAATCCAATTCTTATTTGTAAATCTGAAAACAGAATACACATAAAGCAGCAGTTTTCTAAAATAGGTATTTTAAACTGGCATGTGAATGTGTGGGTACCATGTTACAACAGTAATACTGGAAAAAATATTATTTATAACAAGAGCACCGCATAACGGGTGCCACGCTCGGCTGCGAAAGCTTGTCAGATTTTTTTGATTTTTTTTAGAGGTCACAGTGACCTTGACCTTTGACCTAGTGACCAAAAATGAGTGTGGTGTGTAGAACTCATCAAGGTGCATCTACATATGAAGTTTCAAAGATGTAGGTGGAAGCACTTTGATTTTAGAGGGAATGTTAAGGTTTTTGTCAAAGTTTTATATTAGAGGTCACAGTGACCTTGACCTTTGACCTAGTGACCCAAAAATGGGTGTGGCGTGTAAAACTCATCAAGGTGCAACTACATATGAAGTTTCAAAGTTGTGGGTGGAAGCAGTTTGATTTTAGAGCCTATGTTAAAGTTTGATATTAGAGGTCACAGTGACCTTGACCTTTGACCTAGTGACCCAAAAATGGGTTTGGCGTGTAGAACTCATCAAGGTGCATCTACATATGAAAATTCAAAGTTGTAGGTGGAAGCACTTTGATTTTAGAGCCAATGTCAAGGTTTTAGCACGACGCCTACGGCGGACGAGCTTGCTATGACAATAGCAGGGGTTTTCTCCTCGCTAAAAATTAAATTGATCAACATATTTTCTGTTTGAAACAAAAAAACTGACCAGTTTGAAACTAAAGGCAAAAGACTCAGTAGCTTATATGAAAACAGGCAACCACTGCACCTAGTAGTCAAAGACGATTTTCAAGTTTTGTTATTAAAGTCAATATATTATGCCTGCAGCCTCAGCTCTTGTCAACAATCTGTAAAGGGGACCCCACATAAATTCATAAACTTTACATTAATTCCACAAATAGGAAACTGCAAGCTACAAATACATGCATCAATCAGTGTGGCAAAATTCTGTTACAAGCTACGCTTAAATTCATTTTTTCCTTTAAGGAAAGTCTAAACCAAAATCCAGTTAAGGCAGAAAGTGTCATCCCTGATAAGTCCCTGATTAGCCCTTGCGGACTGCACATGTTAAATCTGGAATGACATTTAACACACACGCATTAAGCCCAGTTTTCCCAGAGCCAGGCGCGTACAATCTTACACATCGTGTTAACATACACAAATATGGATGAATCTACTCCTCCAGCCCCTCGTCTGTCTCCTGGCAACACTCCATCGTCCTTGACATCGGCAGGCTCATTGCTGCACGTCGCCTCTGTTATTGACCTCACCTCAAAGGACTCCATGTCCTCTAGGTCTCTGTTGGTCACTGAAATCGAGTGATAACTAGAGCTGCAGGGAAAAAGGCAGAACACGGATTTCGCTGTTGCCAATTTTGGTTCATGTTCTGATTGAAGAAAAAGTATGTTTTATATTAAGCATATGTTAGGGATGAATTCCTGAAGTTTTGAAAGAGTAAAGTGTTAATTTTGACCTAAACAAGAGCTGTCTCCATCTGAAAACAAATGCCCCAGAAAAATGCTTTTTCGAAACCTAAACGCGGACCCTAAGTTCAAAGTCAAAGGGGTCAAAATTTGTAAGCGTATGGAAAGGCCTTGTCCATATACACATGCATACCAAATATGAAGGTTACATCTGAAGGGACATAGAAGTTATGAGCATTTTTCGTAAACTAAAGGCAAAAGTGTGACGGACAGACAGACGGACGGACAGATGGACAAACAGTGCCTAAACTGAAACCTAAACGTGGACCCTAAGTTCAAGGTCAAGGTCAAAGGGGTCAAAATTTGTGTGCGTATGGAAAGGCCAAGTTATGAGCATTTTCATAACCTAAACGCAAAAGTGTGACGGACTGACAGACAGACGGACGGACGGACAGTGAGACTGCTATATGCCACCCTATCTGAGGCATAAACAAGAGCTGTCAGAGGACAGCGCGCTCGACTATTCGAGTGCTTGACAGTATAATGTAAGCCATCATGGAGAGGTGGGGGGGGGGGGGGGGTATAATGTGGGTGTGTGGTAATTCATTAGATGATCTTTCAACAAGAGGGCCATGATGGCCCTGTATCGCTCCACTGTTTTTTCTTTGCGAAAAAACGTGCAATGCGCATGGATTGAAATGTACTCAAGCACGTGACTTTCTCTTTCTATCCCTCGTCCCAATGGGGGTTTAAAGTTGGAAGGGTGAGCATTTTTATATATGGAAAAAGTTACTACCGTGTAAACTAAACAGACTTAAAAGCCCGGGAATTGTTGCACAGGTCCTTTGCTTATAACGTAGGTACATTTATCTCTCCAAAAGATATTGTCGGTCTATCTATTTCACATATTTTTAGATGCTGAAGATCAAATCTACGCATTTGATATGAAACAGATTCACAAGACCCATAGGAATCAAAATGCCTTAACCCTTTACCAAACGACACATTTTGGACTTTCCCAATTTGAAAGAGGTTGCAGACGTCAATTAAATGAAAATGGAATATGAAGGAAATGATCAGGTAGGGTAGAAATAATTGTAATAAAAGGAGAAATTGCTCATCAACCCACACATCCATGAGACCAACAGGCCAGTGAATATTATGATAATCTAAAGATTATTTCTTTATATTTATAAATGTATTTAATTAAGTAATACATTTGACTTCTAAGATCAATTCATAACTTATATTAAGAAAATTATAAAATGGTCAGAAATATATATGGATTGTTGAGCAATTGACACTCATATCCACAAGTCATGAGTCACGATTCACAAATGGAACAATGAATCATTAGTTATTAAAAAGCAGCATATACGATAGTTAAGAACATTGCACTTCATTAATTTCAACACCTTCTCTTGGATACAAAGTTTGAGTTTACCGTGCAGTTTCATATATTGACTTTTCTTGAAATAATTATGTTCATGGAAGTTGTGTTTTTAAAATCAATAATATATTATTAAACTGGTTTAAACACTACAAAAAAGACATGAAATTAACATGTCATCCAAAATATTTTCATCCGGATATATGGTCACTTTCGACATATTTAAATAAAACCCGACCTTTTTCAGTTTATAAGAAAAACATTCATAACACATGTTCTTACTTTAACGCCTTTGTAAGCAGTCACCATCTGACCTAAAATGGCACTAAATGACAGGGTTTTATCTCATGTTTACAAGATGTTGATGTTGGTCAAACGGCCGCAGTCATCTCCACTGGTAAACGTCATATGTTCAGTTTTGTGACCCCGGGGGCCGGGTCAAATTTGAGCCCAGGGGAATAATTTGAACAAATTTGGTAGAGGACTATTAGTTATCACTACATACCAAATTTAGTAGCCCTAGGCTCTATAATTAAGAACAAGAAGATTTTTAAAGTTTGCACACAATAGGCCTTGTTTAAGCATATGGTCATTTTTGTGACCCCTGGGGCAAGGTCAAATTTGTTCCCAGGGGCATAATTTAAACAAACAAAGTAGAGAACCATTAAATGTCACTACCTACCGAATTTGGTAGAAATAGGCCCAATTGTTATGGACAAGAAGGTTTTTATAGTTTGCACAAAATGGGCCCAATATAAGCATATGTTCAATTTTGTGACCCGTGGGGAACGGTCAAATTTGATCCCAGGGGCTTAATTTGAACAAACTTGGTAGAGGACTATAAGATGTCATTACATACCAAATTTGGTAGCCCTATGCCATACGGTTATGGACAAGAAGATTTTTAAAGTTTGCAAAAAATAGGCCTTATATAAGCAAATTTTCGATTTTTTGACCCCCCAGGGCAGGGTCAAATTTGACCCCAAGGGCATAATTTGAACAAACTTGGTAGAGGACTATAAGATGTCATTACATACCAAATTTGGTAGCCCTAGGCCCAATGGTTATGGACAAGAAGATTTTTAAAGTTTTCACAAAATAGGCCTTATATAAGCAAATTTTCAATTTTTTGACCCCCGGGGCAGGGTCAAATTTGACCCCAGTGGCATAATTTGAAAAAACTTGGTAGAGGACTATAAGATGTCAATACATACCGAATTTGGTAGCCCTAGGCCCAATGGTTATGGACGAGAAGATTTTTAAAGTTTTCACAAAATAGGCCTTATATAAGCAAATTTTCAATTTTTGACCCCCCAGGGCAGGGTCAAATTTGATCCCAGGAGCATAATTTGAACAAATTTGGAAAAGGTTCACCCCAGGAACATTCCTGAGAAATTTCATCAGAATTGGACCAGTAGTTAAGGAGAAGAAGATGTTTAAAGAAAAAGTTAACGCACGGACGGACGCACGCAGGGACGCACGCACGCATGACGGACACGGGACCATGAAATAAGCCCCGCTGGCCTCTGGCCAGTGGAGCTAAAAACTAGAGCTTTGTCACAGATGTGATGAATACCCCCACTTACCGCATTGACACATAATATTTTGCATGTCATCTTCACAAAAATCAGCAGACACCATTCTCAATTTTTAAAACGCACTAAGTGTCCCCTTGACCTTATTTTTGACCCAGAAAGGCCCATGTTCTAACTTGGCCTTAAGATCATCTCCATAAATTTTTTGACCAAGTTTGGTGAAGATCGGATGTAAACTACTTGAATTAGAGAGCGAACAACATGGTGAGGTTTAAAACACACTAAAAGACCCCATGACCTAGTTTTTGACCCGGCATGGCCCATGTTCGAACTTGACCTACACATCATCTAGTTACAACTTCTGACCAAGTGTGGTGAATGCTGAATGTTAAAAAACGCACTAAGTGACCCCGTGACCTAGTTTTAGGCCCAGAATGGCCCATGTTCAAACTTGTCCTTGAGATCATTTAGATAATACTTGTGACCAAGTTTGGTGCAGATTGGATGAAAACTACTTGAATTAGAGAGCGAATATCATGGTGAGGTTTAAAACGCTTTAAGATACCCCGTGCCCTAGTTTTTGACCCGGCATGACCCATATTCAAACTTGACCTAGACATTATCTAGATACAACTTCTGACCAAGTTTGGTGAAGATTGGATGAAAACTACTTGAATTAGAGAGCAGACAACATTGTGATGTTTAAAACGTACTAAGTGACCCCGTGACCTTGTTTTTGACCCGGCATGACCCAAATTCAAACTTGCCCTAGACATTATCAAGATACAACTTCTGACTAATTTTGGTGAAGATTGGATAAAAACTACTTGAATCAGAGAGCGAACAACATGGTGAGGTTTAAAACACACTAAGTGACCCCATGACCTAGTTTTTGACCCGGCATGGCCCATGTTCGAACTTGACCTACACATCATCTAGTTACAACTTCTGACCAAGTGTGGTGAAGATCGGATTTAAATGTGTAAAACGTACTAAGTGACCCTGTGACCTAGTTTTTGATCTGGCATGGCCCATGTTCGAACTTGGCCTTCAGATCATCTACATAAAACTTCTGACCAAGTTTTGTGAAGATCGGATGAAAACTACTTGAACAAGAGCACCGCCTTGCGGGTGCAGACCGCTCATCTATTTTCTTTTTAAAGGTGAAGGGACTCTCATTTTCAATCACAAAGGAGGGAGGGGTGGAGTGAAGAGGGGTGTATAGTGTGGGGTTGTGGACAATTGTTACATTATCTTCCAAAAAAGCGAAAAATAAATAAATAAATCGGGGGGGGGGGGGGGGGGGGGGGGGGGATTTTTTGGGTGCGATGGTTGGACGGTATTTCAAACATAACCGTTTAAAAAAAACAATTTGGGTGGGGGGGGGGGGGGGTATAGTGTGAGGGTGTGGTGGTAATTTGTGAGATGATGTTAAAAAAAAAAAAAATTCAAAGAAAAACAATTGGGGGTGGGGTGGGGGTGGGGGGGGGGTGGGGTGGGGTGGGGTGGGGGTATAGTGTGAGGGTGTGGTGGTCATTTTTGAGATGATGTTAAAAAAAAAAAAAAAAAAAAATTAGGGGGGGGGAGAGGGACAGGGGATGGTTTTGGTGGAGTCTATTGTGGTATGTCAGGTAAGAGTAGTTTCGTCAAAGTATCAATCAAATCTAATCATAAATAAAGAAGTTATGGCAATTTTAGCAAAATTTAATAATTTGACCTTGAGAGTCAAGGTCATTCAAAGGTCAAGGTAAAATTCAACTTGCCAGGTACAGTAACCTCATGAAAGTATTTGAAGTTTGAAAGCAATAGCCTTGATACTTAAGAAGTAAAGTGGATAGAAACACAAAATTTAACCATATATTCAAAGTTACTAAGTCAAAAAAGGGCCATAATTCCGTAACAATGACAACCAGAGTTATGCAACTTGTCCTTTTACTGTACCCTTATGATAGTTTGTGAGTGTTTCAAGTATGAAAGCAATATCTATGATACTTTAGGGGTAAAGTAGACCAAAACATAAATCTTAACCAAATTTTCAATTTTGTAAGTATAAAGGGCCCATAATTCCGTCCAAATCCAGTCAGAGTTACATAACTTTGCCTGCACGGTCCCCTTATGATAGTTAATAATTGTTGCAAGTATGAAAGCAATAGCTTTGATACTGTGGGAATAAAGTGGACCTAAACACAAAACTTAATCAAATTTTCAATTTTCTAAGAATAAAAAGGGCACATAATTCTGTCAAAATGCCAGTCAGAGTTACATTTCTTTGCCTGCACAGTCCCCTTATGATAGTTAGTAAGTGGTGCAAGTATGAAAGCAATAGCTTTGATACTTAAGGAATAAAATGGACCTAAACACAAAACTTAACCAAAATTTTCAATTTTCTAAGTATAAAAAGGGCACATAATTCTGTCAAAATGCACGCCAGAGTTATCTAACTTTGCCTGCCCAGTCCCCTCATGATAGTAAGTAAGTGTACCAAGTTTGAATGCAATAGCATTGATACTTACTGAGAAAAGTGGACCTAAACGCAAAACTTAACCAAAATTTTCAATTTTCTAAGTATAAAAAGGGCACATAATTCTGTCAAAATGCACGCCAGAGTTATCTAACTTTGCCTGCCCAGTCCCCTCATGATAGTAAGTAAGTGTACCAAGTTTGAATGCAATAGCATTGATAGTTTCTGAGAAAAGTGGACCTAAACGCAAAACTTAACCGGACACCGACGCCAATGCCAATGCCGACGCCGCCGCCAAGGTGATGAAAATAGCTCATAATTTTTTTTTCAAAAAATAGATGAGCTAATAAGAGAGAGGACACCATGCTGAATTATAAAAAACGCACTAAGTGACCCCATGACCTAGTTTTTGACCTGGCAAGGCCCATATTCGAACTTGGCCTTAAGATTATCTAGATACAACTTCTGACCAAGTTTGGTGAAGATCGGATGAAAACTACTTGAATTAGAGAGCAGACAACATGCTGAATGTTTATAACGCACTAAGTGACCCTGTGACCTAGTTTTTGATCCGTAAAGGCCCATGTTTGAACTTGGCCTAGACATCATGTAGATACAACTTCTGACCAAGTTTGGTGAAGATTGGAGGAAAACTACTTGAATTAGAGAGCGGACACTTAATACGGACAGACAGACAGACGGACAGACCGACCGATAGACAAGTTCACTCCCATATACCCCCCTAAACTTCGTTTGTATTCTGGGGTGGGGCATGGGGGATGGTTAGGGTGGAGTGAAATGTGGTATGTCAGGTAAGTGTTGTTTTGTCAATGTATGAATTAAATGTGATCATAAATAAAGAATTTATGGCAATTTAAGCAAAATGTTAAATTATCTAAGTATAAAAGGGGCCATAATTCAGTCAAAATGCTTGTTACAGTTGTCTGTTCTTGTTTATATAGATTGAGGTCATGTTTGTAAAGAAGTATGCATATATAAACGCAATATGTCAAAGGACATAGGAAATATTTGGGGTGGTACCCACACTTAAACATAGATTTATCAATAATATGCATATTCTAAGTATAAAAGGGTCAATAATTCTGTCAAAATGCTTGATACAGTCGTCTGCTCCTGTTTATAGGTTGGGGTCGTGTTGGTAAACAAGTATGCAAAATATGAAAGCAATATGTCAAGGGACATAGGAAATAATTGGGGTAGTACGTAAACTTTAACATTTGCACGCTCACGCTAACGCTTACGCCAACGCTGATGTGAGTAGGATAGCTCTACTATATATATTTCATATATAATAGTCGAGCTAAAAAGTGAACTGGAGAAATGACAAACAAATACTAACATAATATATTTGTTTTTATACAAAGTTGTTTTTTTTTGCATTTTTGAAACTGTGAGGAATGACATTTTGTCCTCTTGACATGAAATCATTTATTGCCAATAACAAAGAAGTATGAAATATGGTAATGTGCATTAATGTCCATTAAAAAGTAAATCAATGGTCTATGTAAAATTTACCATTGAACAAAAATCTACTTTTTAATAAGGAGCCCAGTTCAAGTGAAAGCATTCAAGAAACTACATACAATTTTGGTCAATCGATTATTTTCGCAATTGAAAACCAAGCAAGCAAAATGTAAAATATTGACCAGTTAAAATCTTGCTACACATGAGCTTTAATTACCAATGGCTGAAAATTAAAGATCACATAAGAATACTGTCAAATCTCACGTGATTTATGCCCCATGTTGCTCCCGAGTGACATGATCTGCAGAAACTCCCAGTAGTCCTCCAGGTCGTGGTTGGTGCGCAGGAAGAATTTACGTTCAGGGAATGTGTGTCCAGGCGGGGCCTTGGTCTTGTTGTAACCCTCCAGTGACTCGCGTGTGTCAAACAGAGTGGCATGCTGATGCAGATAGACAAATGTCTGCAGAGAAAAAACATAAAAACTCTGTTAATTACTTTTTAATTTACTGTGGTCTAAGAAAGTATATGTCCCAGACTTTTCCTTTGCATTGTATAGGGTAAAGGTCACTTGTCTAAAAGCATACTCATGCCAGTAAATGATAATTTAAATCAGAAATAGGGGGAGAATAGAAGTAGAAATAATTTCATGACCAATCACACATAAATGGCCAGACCGGAAATCAAACATGTTAGATGCGTTCTGAGAAAACTGGGCTTAATGCACAAGCGTAATGTCATCCCAGATTAGCCTGTGCAGTCCACACAGGCTAATCAAGGATGACTCTTTCCGCTTTAATGGTATTTTTCGTTTAAAGGAAGTCACTTCTACATGAAAATCCAGTAAAGGTGAACACTGTCCTCTCTGATTAGCCTGTGGGGACTGCACAGGCCAATCTGGGATGACACTTTATGCACATGCGTTAAGCCCAGTTTTCCAAGAACACAACTTATTTTATTCTTGGATTTGTAGTGAAGCACTCTGCGGACTGAAAAGTGAAATAGCTGGCCCAGTCTACTGATTACGTTACTGGACTTTCATTTTTCCTATATAAAACATTCCACGGTGAAAAATGACCAAATTACTTAAACACCAATTACATTCATACTGAAAAGAAAACGCAACAAATACCTCATCCTTGTCCTTGAGCACCTCGCGCCCAAATGACAACAGCCCCATCTCGCTGAGGTAGGTGCAGCACTCGAGGAAACACGAGACGTACTTGCGGGAGTGGAGCAGTCGCTGGGAGACGGCGAAGGGCAGGTGGATCACAGGATAGTAGCGCCGCTCTGGGTGCTCCAATATGGTGACCAGCTCCTCAATCTACAAAGTAGATGATAACAACTTGTTCTTTCACCATTTAACTCTTTCTCAAATAAGAAGCAAAGTGAAAATGGGTTTTGCAACCAGCATAAACATCATTTAACCCTTTCCCATATAAGAAGCAAAGTGAAAATAAGTTTTGCAACCAGCATAAACATCATTTAACCCTTTCCCATATAAGAAGCAAAGTGAAAATGGGTTTTGCAACCAGCATAAAACCAGAACTCGCAGTCTGTTCAGGTTTTATGCTGTTTGCTGCTTGTCAGTAACTAAGGGTTGGAAATAAAGCCTTTAAAACTTGCTTTAAACTGCATTTAGTGAGATCGATATCTAATTAAATTTAACTTTCTAAGGGACTACAAATGTGTACAAATACGTATCTAAGTCATAAAGGGTTAAAGAAAGGGGCCAGGATAGAAAAAATCACATTGTTTTGAAATAAGTATTGTTGTGTTTATTACTAACACATACTTTAAAATTGAGAATAAAAGTGTGTGCAATATATAAATTAAGTTTTAACTTAAAGAGCTGGATGGGCGATGACCTCCATGTTGAGTTTTTTATGAAAAAATAAGGATACTTTTTGGAAAATTTAAATGTTATCCATTGGAAAGAGGTCCCTAAAACGACAACAAAAAACACTGTCGACAATCACTTTTTTATAAGTATAGCTAGCAACATAATGGAAATCTATGGTGGGTCTTAAATTGCAATCAGTTCCTCAATCTATAATGTAGATGATGGACTATTATGTTTTTATGAGTATTGCTAGCAGCAAATGAAGACCAGGTAGTACGTCTGTCTGGGTGTCAGTGAATTGTGACTAGTCCCTCAAGCTTTAATAAGAATGACGTGAGATTATTTTAGGAGCATTTTTACATGTATAAACTCATGAGCATCAACTTTCAAGACAAATCAGTATACATGTACTAATTTATATGATCCCAAGAATTCTCTATATATTGTATTTAAACAATTTTTATGTTACACATAACCTTTATCTTTGACCTGTTGACCACTTTATTGTAGATATCTTTCTTTCCTCCGAACTAACCAAATAAAAATTTTAGATGGATATGTATAGTGTTCTCAAGGGATTGTGCCAAAATCGATTTCAAGATACAAGCCCCTGTGACAGTAATCTTGGATTTGTTGACCTCAAAATTAAAAGGATCTTTCATTTTCACCCAAGTAACCAATATACCAATTGGCCTGATCTTAAGTCAAAGATTTCACAATATATTAATTGTGTGGAAGCTAATATCCTGTTACAGCCCCCCCCCCCCCCCCCCACCTGTAACCGTTACTATGCATCTGTTGACTTCTTATGTTGCCTTGACCTTTGAGTTGATGACTTCAAATCAAAATAAGACTTCTTTTCTTCCCATTTAACCACTATATGTGTCTTGTTCTGATAAAACTGGGCATAATACATGTGCGTAAAGTGTCGTCCCAGATTAGCCTGTGCAGTCCGCACAGGCTAATCAGGGACGACACTTTCTGTCTTAACTTGATTTTGGTAAGGAGGGACTTCCTTGGAACTAAAAATACCATTAAAGCGGAAAGTGTCGTCCCTGAGTAGCCTGTACGGACTGCACAGGCTAATCTGGGACGCCACTTTATGCACATGAATTAAGCCCAGTTTTCTCAGAACAAGACACATATTATAATGCATGATCTAAGGTAACAATATGTAACCACTACAACATTGAAAATTAAGTACAGTGGCTGAATAGGCCATGATACCATGTTACCCACTCCTCCTCCAGAATATATTTCTTTGTGGGAATATAATATAAACTGGAGGGCTATGGGCCCTAAGAAGCTCACCTGATAACCAAAGGAAACCATCTATTCTGAGAAGGTTGAGTTAAAAAAAGTACTTATTGCAACAGAAATATTGTATTTGTATTTTTTTCAAGTTTCATATAGATTGGTCAAATGTGGCCTCTAGACTGTTGCCGACACACGCCGGACGCTGAATGATGAATGCCAGACAAAAGGTGATAACAAAAGCTCTCAATTAGTATGTTGTGCTCAGATGAGCAAAAAATATTGCTCACCTCATAGCTGACATTGACGACTTGACAGAAGAAGCAGACGGGCATGATGAGCAGAACGTCACTGATCAGGCACCAGCCTTCTTTGTATCCTGCCAACAGAAGATGGTATCAACGATTACAAGCCACTGAATATATATAAGTCATGCTCTGTGAAAACAGGGCTTAATGTATGTGTGTCAAATGTCATCTCAGAATAGCCTATGCAGTCTAAACAGGCGAATGTGGCAAAACACTTTCTGGTTTTATTGCATTTTTAGTTTCAAGGAAGTCTCTTTTTAGCAAAACTCCAGTTAAAGCAGAAAGTTTGGTCCCTGATAAGCCTGTGCAGACACTTAATGCACATGCATTTAACTTAGTTTTCCCAGAACAAGGTTCATATCTAATCGACTACATTTCACATGTGGGAGAGTTAGCTGTCATAACTATGTTGAAATAAATATTGAAGAGATTTAATTGACAAAACTTTTTACAAAGAACATTTTAATAGTCTACAAATGAACTTACACAGTGCTTTTTAAGTCTAATGAAGTACACAAATCTATTTTCCATTTACTTGATAATAGTAGATATTGCCAGGTTTAAATGATACTGTTTTAATATTGAGAAGTATCATAGGTTGATATTTTTGTGCTGGTTTGGATATACTAAATGCAATACCTGATAATTACTCAATGAAACCAAAGATTTGCTATCTAAATTCCTAACAGTCAGTCAGACAAAATAGCACATTTGAACTAACCCATCACCAAGTTCATTAATATGCCTTGCTTCTTTATTGACTGCGGGATATTGGCTGGTAAAATTACGCAGTCATGAACAATTAATGAGACATCTCATAGCTTTTCATTTCCATGTATTGAAGTTAAACAACTTGTTTTCAAAGCCCTTACAATGCAGATGGGGATTGCTTTGTAACATTTAAGGTAATCCATTTGTTTTTGACATATTTACTTTTATCTGTTCAATGATTGTTACTTCCCAGATTCATTCCAAGACATTTCACTGTGAAGAGTATTTTCATTGGTCATTAGTTATTAGCTTATGACACCAACCATGGACGCAACATGGAACCAAGTTCTATAAACATTGTTGAAACCCAAGGCCATTAATTTTCCTTTTTCGCCTAACATAGCTCAGTTGTTTTTGTTAGACAATTTTATTACATTAAAGTCAACCAGAAGTTTGTCACATACAATGAGTTACAACACCACACCCCTTTTGTCACAAACATTGCAACATACAACTTATATGACAACCATGCTCAGATGTCATATCAAATTTAATATGAAAACTGAGAAATGAGTAGATTATACTGCCAATGACAAGTGCCTTACATTTCAAGGGGGACTATATGAACATTTTCACATTTTAATTTAATTTAAAATTACAATTTTAATGATTTTTAATGCTGCTTGACATTCTTGTAACATATTATGTGGACAAACATAATTACAGACATCTTCTATTATTAACTGATTTAAACTTAATATATCCACACTGATTCACACAATGAAGTATAGTAATGCACTAAAAGAGTATGTTTGTCCTTGTGTCTGCTTAACAATTAGGAGGTCACAGGATCAATACCCACTAAGGATGCAATCTCAAAATCAAGAGTGTCTCTATAAGGCTACAGCTTTCCATTCAATAAGGCCAGATTCCAAAAGGTTTTCAAAACTAGATATAACCAACTTCAATAAATATTAACCCTTCATCACTCAGATACACGTTTTGACTCATTTTGAGTCCCCCTAAAAAGTCTCATTAAATTAAAAGCCCTTTTTACTGGATTTAAGTTGTAAAAGCTTCATTTTCAACCCTTAGATACTGATGAGCTGCAGACATCATAAAACCTGAACAAACTGAGAGTTTCTCGCAGGCTGTTCTGGATTATGCTGTGGAATATAGCCATTTTCACCTGCTTCTGAGAAGAAAAGTGTCAAAGTCCTTACCCTCATGTACAGGAATGGGGGGACAGTAGCGTTTCCAACTAAACTCCTCACAGTACACAGGCAGATCACTGACGTTCCACTCAAGGTCACTGGCTTGTGGTTTGTCTGTCATTAAGAGCTGAAATGAAGAATGTTGGTGGCTGTTTTTTAAACTGAAAATATTACAGACAGGTGATGCTTTTATTTTGCATCTTAAAATTACTAAGTTATCATCATAATTTAGGTTTATCAAATATAATAACCATTCTAGCAGATTCAAAGAAAAAGTGTTTTAAAGAAACTAGAGCTTTGTCACAGACGTGACGAATATCCCAACATGCCACATTGACAAAGAATATTTTGCATGTTGTCTTAACAAAAAAAAGCGGACACCATGTTCAATGTTTAAAACACCCTTAGTGACCCTGTGACCAAGTTTTTGACCCAGCATGGCCCATGTACAAACTTGACCTACACATCATCTAGATACAACTTCTGCCCAAGTATGGTGAAGATCAGATGAAAACTACTTGTTGAATTGATATCCCCCGCCAAGATGCTTCTGGACACAAAAGTATTAAATTGGACACTCAAAAAAGCATTTTTTCAAGATACAAAGGGTCATTACTCCGTTATTAACAGATAATGTACAATGCGATTTGGTCTGCATCATCCTCTTATCCATATATATACTCATACTAAGTTTCAATGAAATCCGCCAAAGCATTTCCAAGATATGGCTCCGGACGGACCGAAAGACGGACGGAAATACGGACAGACAACGCCAAAACAATATCCCTCCGCATATGGCGGGGGATAATTAGTGAGCGGACACCATGCTGAATGTGTAAAACGTACTAAGTAAACCCCTGACCTAGTTTTTGATCTGGCATGGCCCATGTTGGAACTTGGCCTTAAGATCATCTAAATACAACGTCTGATCAAGTGTGGTGAAGCTCGGATGAAAACTACTTGAATTAGAGAGCAGACACCATGCTCAATGTTTTAAAAACGCACTAAGTGACCCCGTTACCTAGTTTATGATCTGGCATGACCCATATTCGAACTTGACTTAGACATCATCTAGATACAACATCTGACCAAGTTTGGTGAAGATCAGATGAAAACAACTTGAATTAGAGAGCAGACACTTAATACGGACCGACCGACAGACAAGCTAACCCCTATATACCCCCCTAAACTTTGTTTGTGGGGGTATAATGACACAAGAGGGTCATGATGGCCATGAATTGCTCACCTGATTTCATATTGTGATATTTTATGGCTGGGAGTTTTGTAGTTTTTAATATATACATTTAGGACTAAATATTTCCCATGGTCAAGGGTCAATTACAACCTCATAGACAAGATATGAATATGGTTGGTAAAAACAAACTATATTTTGTTTCATATCAATTCTAACATGGCACATGCCAAATTTAACATAAACAAAGAAGAAAATCGTCTATGGGTTATTCTGCAACAAATTATGGGGGGAGCTTAATGTTTCTAAAATAGTTCCGAATAAATAGCAAAAATATTGCAGTAAAATGCACGTGCTAAACCCTGCTCTAAAAGAAATGTAATAAATGTAACATATATATAAATGTAATTATAAAACAACAAATTGTACATTTTGTGATAAGTGGCATAATCATTCATACAAAGAATGTTATTTGTTAAGAAACGTAATTAAGAAAACATTTATAGCATGTCAGCTTTTCAGTAGCATCAATAAACGTGATGTCATTTAGCTTCTACGATTTTTGTTCTCAATGAAAGTGAAGTCATTTGCAAAATATTTATGAATGAAAACGATGTCATATGTTGGTAAAATTCAATTACGTCACTAAATAGTGAAATTTGTACTAAGAAGGGCACAGTATTAAAAAATATAGTTCACGTCCAAAAGCTTGAACCTAATCAATCAGAATCGTGTTAGAATCGAATTAATATTTTTCTATGATGGTTTGTTGTTGAATAACCCACAGTAAGGAGTATAGATGCGTGTTATCAAATCACTTGTGCTTCGCACTCGTGATTTAATTCCTACGCATCTATACTCCTTACTGTGGGTTATTAGACAACAAACCATGAAAGAAAAATATTATTTCTTAAATAACACACCACCTGAGTCAGAGCAGATGATTTCATAGTCATTTTAATATTTAAGTACACATATACCAAGTGCTCCTGGGGCTTATTATGACGCCAGAGGCATGATTATCTATTATATTCAACATGTATACTAAGCTGTTAATAAACAGTTGAGGAGTAGGCCAAAAATTGACTTTTGTATTGTCTGTATATTTGTTAATACTTGTTTATGTAGTTATAGAATTGTTTATCACATTTTTTAACTATACATTTGTCTGTATAACACAAATGCCCCAACATTCTTTTTTTGTCTCATAGTCCCCACAAGGAAAATAAAATCTGAACCAAGATGAAATGATGATTAGTATTCTATCATACAATTTCCCTAATATTGTACATCTCCTGATTTCTATCACCTTATTTTCATTAAGAATGCGGCTCTCATGACGACGTCACACTCCCAGTGTTTTGTTTCTCTTGAATTACTACGCTTGAAAATAAAAACAGATACTACCCAAATCAGACAAGAGGGCCAAGATGGCCCTAGTTCGCTAACCTGAGAGGAGTCGGTTCATTCAATCTTTACCTAATGTCAAACTTGACCTAGATATTGACCAGACAAATATCCTGGTCAAGTTTCATCATTATTGAACAAAAACTCTTGCGTAGGTAGTGTTTTTGTTTTTGTAAGATTTGAAATGGTGACCTATCATCAAACTTGACTGAGATCTTTAAGCAACTTTGATAAAGAATGCTTGAGAAATGTGAATGCTAGAGTGTTTACAAACCAAATGTGGACGGACAGACAGCAAACAAAGACCAATCCTAAAACCTCACCTCAGCAATCAGGTGAGCTTAAAAGTGTGTTTCACCGATCTCAGCCATTTTTCCAACTTGTCCAAGAAATCAATAAAACCAATGTATTAACTAAGTTTCACGATGATTAGGCAAATTATGTGACTTCCATAGTGTTCTATCACAAGGTTTCTCTCTATATAGTCACATAAGGAAAACTGCCCCACCCCCCTGGCAGCCATGTTTATAAACCGATCGGGACCATTTGCAAACTCATCTGAGATATATATAAAACCAATCTTTTCACAAAGTTTCATGATGATTGGGCAAAAAATGTGACTTCTAGAGTGTTCACAAGCTTTTTTTTACTATATAAATATAAGACAAGGGACAAAATAGTCACAAAACCAGGTTTTCATTGTGAAAAAAAATCTGATTAAGGGAGACAACTCAAACTGAACTTTTGAAATGAACAAACAAAATTAACCCCCTTTGTAAGTTTGTTTCAAAATAAATCTATTTTAAGTTGTGGTGACCTTGACATTGGAGATATTGACGTGATTTTTTCGTGCGACACACCGTCCCATGATGGTGAACAAATGTGGCAAATAATTGTAAAATCTCACAATGAATGACATAGTTATGGCCCAGACAAGCTCATTTATTGCCAATTTTGACCTTGAACTCAAAGTGTGACCTTGACCTTGGAGATATCGACGTAATTATTTCGCCCAACACACCGTCCAATGATGGTGAACAAATGTGCCAAATGATTATAAAATATGACAATGAACGACATAGTTATGGCCCGGACAAGCTTGTTCCGCCCGCCCGCCCGCCAGCCAGCCAGCCAGCCCGCCCGCATTCGCCAATCTAATAACCAGTTTTCTCCTTCGGAAAACCTGGTTAAAAACTGTCCCCACCCCCGGCAGCCATGTTATTCAACTGACCAGATCCATTTTCAACTTTCGTATGAAGGAAACAAATGTTCTGACCAAATTTCATGAAAATTGGGCAAAAATGTGACTTCTAGAGTGTTCACATGCTTTTACTATATACATATAAGAGAAAAATGCCCCGCCCACTGGCGGCCATGTTTTTTCACCGATCTGGACCATTTTCGAACAAGTCTGAGATATCAATAAAACCAATGTTTTAATTACCTTTTATGATGATTGGGCCAAAATTGTGACTTCTAGAGTGTTAACAAGGTTTCTCTATAGCCATATAAGGAAAACTGCCCCGCTCACTGGCGACCATGTTTTTCAACGGACCAGAACCACTTTTAAACTCAACCAACATATCATTAAGACAGACATTTAGACAAAGTTACATGAAGATTGGGCATAAAATGTAGCTTCTACAGTGTTTACAAGCTTTTTTTTTTTTTTTGACCTAGTGACCTATTTTTTTACCCAGTTTCGAACTCGATCAAGATATCATTGGGAAAAATCTTTTGACCAAGTTTCATGAAGATCGGACAATAAATGTGGCCTCTATAGTGTTTACGAACAAATGTGGACGGACGGACAACGGACAAAGACCGGTCACAAAAGCTCCCCTGAGCAATCAGGTGAGCTAAAAAAACAACATCCAACCTCAAATAACAATTAACACATAAATGATACACAAATCTACATTGTATTATTATGAAAACATTAATAATCAAAGGGGAGTTACTACTGTAAATTTAAATGCAATATTAAGAAGAGTTGTCTCCCATGTTACATGACCTTAATTCATGACAACCCTTTTTACTATAATATAAATATAAGGAAAACTGCTCCGTCTCCCTGGCAACCATGTTTTTCAACGGACTGGAACCATTTTTAAACTTAACTTACATATCTAGGAAATAAAAGTTCTGACAAAATTTCATGAAAATTGGGCCAAAAATGTGACTTCTAGAGTGTTGACATGTTTTAACTATATACACATAGAGAAAAATGCCCCGCCCACTGGCGGCCATGTTTTTTCATTGATCTGGACCATTTTCGAACTCGTCCGAGAAATCAATAAAACCAATGTTTTGACCAACATTCATGATGATTGGGCAAAAATTGTAACTTCCAGAGTGTTAACAAGGTTTCTCAATAGCCAAATAAGGAAAACTGCCCCGCCCAAGGGCGGTCATGTTTTTCAACAGACCGGAACCAATTTTGAACTCAACCAACATATCATTAAGACAAACATTTTGACAAAGTTACATGAAGATTGGGCATGAAATGTGACTTCTACAGTGTTTAGAAGTTTTTCTTTTTTTTGACCTAGTGACCTAGTTTTTGACCCGGCACAACCTAGTTTCAATCTCAACCGAGATTACATTGGGACGAAGCTTCTGACCAAGTTTCATGAAGATCAGACAATAAATGTGGCCTCTAGAGTGTTTACGAACAAATGTTGACTGACAGACGGACGACAGACAAAGATCGGTCACAAAAGCTCACCTGAGCAATCAGGTGAGCTAAAAAAAAAAAGCAAATTCGTTGAATTGGTATCCCCCATCAATATGCTTCTGGACACAAACGTGTTATATTTGACACTCAAAACAGCTCTTTTTCAAGATACAAAGGGCCATAACTTCATTATTAACAGATGGTGTACAATGCCATTTGGCATGCATCATCCTCTTATCCATATATGTACTCATACCAAGATTCAATCAAATCCACCAAAGCACTTCCAAGATATGGCTCCGGACACAAAAGAGCCGAGTGGACGGACGGAAAGACAGACGGACGGACGGACAACACCAAAACAATATGACGGAGGATAAAAAGATAATTGCATGTCAAAATCTTACTTCAACTGAATTTATTAAAATGTATCGCTATTCTAGTCAGTTTTTTATGGGCTCTACATTTAACTTCAATATAAATTGCAAAGGGAGGCAGACAACCGGCTAGTGTAATCATTTTCATTTATTTGATTGATTTTTAAGAAAATACTTTTATTTTTTCAAATGATCTGAAAATGTTGCATGAAACAATCTTGATTAAGAACAGTGCGCTCATATTGAAATACTGTGAAATCATTTATTTTCGCCAGCATGAAATTCTTCTTTTTGCAATTCTTGAGCACTTTTTGTGTCCATGTTGCTCAAACGAAGAATGACCAATAAAACAGAAACTTGTTCAAAATATAAACAAAACTTCTAAAAAGTTGAATTACTGTTTCAGTTTGTATAAATATGTTCCGTAATTCAAATTTTTGAAGTTTTGTTTGCTCTTTGCCTTTTGCAATCGAATGATCTTCCTTTTCGGATGTGATGTCTCGATACCAGATAACTTAACAATGCGCGAAGTGGATGTTATTGCGGGTGTGAATTGGCTTTGTATGGCAAGCAGTTCGACGCATTATCCCAAGAAACTAGGTTTCTCATGAGAACCTAGGTTCTCAGAATGAGAACCTAGGTTCTCATGAAAACTATGGTTTCCAAATGAAATCTTGGGTTTTCATGAAAACCTAGATTATCAGAGAAAACGACCCGAAAAACTGTCGAGAACCTAGGTTCTTGTGAAAACCTTGGATATCAAACAAGAACTTAAGTTCTCAGAATGATAACCTAGGTTCTCATGAAAACCTAGTTTCTCATGAGAACCTAAATTCCATGTGTCTACGAGAACCTAGGTTCTCATGAAAAACCTAGTTTCTCATGAGAAACTAGGTTCTCTAGCGTTTACCATGGTTTTTAAATGAGAACCTAGGTTCTCATGAGTAAACCTGGTTTCTTGGGATTTCATTAACCTAGTTTCTCATGAGAACCTAGGTTCTCATGAGAAACCTGGTTTCTTGGGATTACATAAGCCTAGTTTCTCATGAGATTCTAGGTTCACATGAAAACCTAGGTTCTCATGAGAAACCTGGTTTCTTGGGATTTCATGAACCTAGTTTCTCAAGAGAACCTAGGTTCTAATGAGAAACCTGGTTTCTTAAGATTTCATAAACCTAGTTGTGGGGATTTCATAAACCAAGTTTCTCATGAGAAACTAGGTTCTCATGAAAACCTAGGTTCTCATGAGAAACCTGGTTTTTTGGGATTTCATAAACCTAGTTTCTCATGAGAACCTAGGTTCTCATGAAAAGGTTCTCATGAAAACCTAGGTTCTCATGAGAAACCTGGTTTCTTGGGATTTCATAAGCCTAGTTTCTCATGAGATTCTAGGTTCTCATGAAAACCTAGGTTCTCATGAGAAACCTGGTTTCTTGGGATTTCATGAACCTAGTTTCTCAAGAGAACCTAGGTTCTAATGAGAAACCTGGTTTCTTAAGATTTCATAAACCTAGTTGTGGGGATTTCATAAACCAAGTTTCTCATGAGAAACTAGGTTCTCATGAAAACCTAGGTTCTCATGAGAAACCTGGTTTCTTGGGATTTCATAAACCTAGTTTCTCATGAGAACCTAGGTTCTCATGAAAACCTAGGTTCTCATGAGAAACCTGGTTTCTTGGGATTTCATAAACCTAGTTTCTCATGAGAACCTAGGTTCTCATGAGAAACCTAGTTTCTTGGGATTATGCCTCGAACCGCTTTCCATAATTAACCTGCAGTTGTCTCCCATTGCTTGGTACACGCTGGCGGCATATGTGTAGAATGATCAGAAATAGAAGTGAAACAGTGAATGTTACTCCCCAAGAACATTTTTTTAACAATATTCAGACAATGCTAAGTAATATTCAACGAGACTTGCAGGAAACTTCTTGAGGAATGAAATTAGTAAAGTAATCGGTCGACATTGGTCTGAACACGTTAATAAAAAATTAAACTGTTTATGAAATACATCTTTAATTGTAAATATTATTTTGAGACTTAACATTGAAACAAATTCAGATCAATCATTACATAATTCATTGTTACAGCATTAAATGAGTTTAAGATATTCAGTTACCTTGTTCCGGCTTCAAACAACTGTAAGTGCAGTTTTCTATTTTAAGTATGTCTGTGATATAGTAAGCTATCATTATGGTATAAATAGAAGTTTAAGCTCTATTGATAATGTGTAATAATGTATTATTCAATGGTAAGATATCTGCCCACACTGCAAGAAAAACTTATGCACTAAAGACTTCGCAAACATATTTCAATAACTTGAGATATCTGAAAAAATGAAGTTCTTAACGGCGTGTTTTCATTCTGTCTAGCCCATGTGTAATCATATGTAAACCCCATTGATACTGTGCCCTGAATAATATATGTCTAATATCCCAAACTAGCAAGTTTACGCCATCCAACGCGTAATTCTGTCAACCTAGGTTCTCATGAGAACCTATGGTTCCCAAATGAAAACCACAGATTTAGTATTAAAGACGCGTAATTCTGTAAACCTAGGTTGAGAACCTAGGTTCTTATGAGAACTATGATTCCCAAATGAAAACCACGGATATGGCAAATCCCAAGAAACTAGGTTTTTCATGAGAACCTAGGTTCTCATGAGAAACCTAGTTTCTTGGGATTATGCATCGAACTGTTTGCCATAGCTTTGTGTGGTTTAACACACTAAAAAAATTCAATTTTCACAAGGATTTTAAAGGCATTAATTTAATCTTTGAAGTTGAATCGTTTATTGCTGTATTGTTTGCATTTACCATGTAGATATTATTTAACTTGTTTCCTTCACCACTCGATTCACTGTAATCAGAGGAAATTATAAGTTACATCACTCCAGCAGCAAAACATTTACTCGTTACATGTGACACAAAAATCTCATTAATGGAAGGAAGGATAGGCCAATCTTCATGTATCCCTAACAAGAGCACAGCATAAGGGTGCCAACGCTTGGCTGCGGATTCAGTTTTGAATAAATGAAAGCTTGTCAGATTATTTTTTTTAGGGCAGAGTGACCTTGACCTTTATCCTAGTGACCCAAAATGGGTGTGGCATGTAGAACTCATCAAGGTGCATCAACATATGAAGTTTCAAAGTTGTAGGTGGAAGCACTTTGATTTTAGAGCAAAATGTCAAGGTTTTAACACGATGCGGACGTCGGATGACACAACAAGCTGGCTATGACATTACCTCGGGTTTTCTCCGAAAACAGCCCAGCTAATAAAAAGTACAAAAAGCAGTAAACCATGGCCAAGCACCTTTGCCACACAACACACATACCATATCGTTTTGTTCATGTGATTCCCTAGAGGTTCCTGGACTGGTCGACAACCTCGCGCTGTGGTTGTACGTAACATAACACAGGTGGTAAAGGTACTGGTGAACTGCCCGCACACGTAACATCTTTGGCAACAGGCCATACTTGAAACAAGCCGCCTGTAATTGAAGCCAAATCATTTATAGAATAAACAAGTTTATCAAGAGCTCCTTTCTTGAGAAAAGTATATTTAAATCCCATTAAATGCAGCTGTATTGTTACATATTGGATGCTAATTAAATGCACATTTAATGCTCAATTAATACTCCTTTGTTTGAACTTTTTCTGCATCTTTTACAAAAACTGCTTATTAATATATTTGAATGTATTTATGCAAGGAAAACTCAGTAGACAATATTAATGTAAATAAATGTGTTGTCTGCTACATAGCAATAAAAAAGATCACAGACAAAGTGAAATTAAATAAGTAATTAAGGTGATTTGTTATATCCAAACATAAGGAAATTGTTAAAAAGAAATTCACTTTCATTTTTGCATGATTTTAAGAAAGTCCTTTTTTGCATGACTACGTATGACGCAATGAAACTAGTCCATTATTAGTTATAATTAAAACTGAACAGTTCCCCATGAAACCTACGTCCCATACTGCAGTGTACACTTTACACTTCTGAAAAATGGAATATGTTTGAGTTTATGAAATGCCTTAACACATTTATAGTAATAGATGGCCAGAATTTTTTTTTAGTTGATGTTGCTATGATATTGGATTATTAGATATATATATATGCACATTAGAAAAGCGAAATGTAAATAGATATCGATACCTTAGCCTTCATATGCATCTATTGGCAAATGAAAACACAACGTGGCAATAATTAATAAAAAAATGAGTTCAGAACCTATAACGAGAATCCCTTTATAACGCTGTCTTGTGGCTTCAACCTTCCATACTCGATATATCCTTGTTAGAGTGTATAGGGCTATATCTTATACTTGACAATATTCTAAACACAATGACAATAATGCATGAATTTCTAGTGAGGATTTTATTAAATGTTTTAGACTGTTTAACTCTTAAACTGTATAACTTTTTGGGCTATTAAACTATGTGTCTCTATTTGACTATACGACAGAACAACCACTGGGCTATTGGACTAAGGAACGACTCGAACTATTTGTACTACTGTAGCGCTACCATGCATATGGAATATTGCACAATGTAATATCTGAGCTGTTGGACTATTGAAAGGTGGGACTAAATGGGTGATTGACTGTTGACATACTGGGCTGTTGAACTTTTGGACTGTTGAGCAAATGAGCTGTTGAACTGTAAAACTACTGGAAATATTGGACTATGGCACCACTGTGCTATCAAATTATTGGGCTATGGGACTACTTGTCTATTTAACTGTCAAACTTCTGAACAAATGAACTTTGGAACTACAGAGAACAACAAGACGGTTGCTAGGTTACCCTGTTGTAGACCATTTTGGGCATGTCCATGGCCACTTTCTTGCGGTACTCTTGGTAGTTTCTGATGCTCTCACGTGCTGACAAGGGGATGCTGTCATTCACGTACTTGTCTTCAGTCTGTCAAACATGCAGAGAATACTATGTGTAATATGAAAAGAGGCTTAAACTATATATATAAATTAATTTACCTTGGCAAAATGATAGAAAGAACATCAGATAACTTCACAACATTAAACAAAGTAAAATATTTAATTACAAAATAAGCTGAGTATGTAAACTTAAGTTTATTACTAAAAAAGTAGACCTTTATTTTAGCTCATAAATGAACAAATCAAGTTTTAATATCAGAGATAACCACAAGAGAGTAGACAAACAAAGTTAACTAATATGAAAAAATCTGTAGCTTTCAGTTATACCCTTATACCCACGAAAAGCTTTGTCAGCTATATTAAAAGCAGATAAACTCACTGGGTATGCAAATAGTGTCTAGCCCATCTACACTTTATATTAAAATATTTTTTATTTCAGTCTGATGGCTTGAGAATGTTGAAATAGTCCACACCACAAAATCATGTGCATAGACCTTTAGACGAACCGAGAGATTGACTGACCCCAATATGCCTCTCCCTATGGGGGTATAATAGTTTGTCCAATTTTTTTTTAAACAGCAGTTTGTCCAAAACTTCATTCATTTTTTCTCAAATTTAACCGACCTGAGGCATTCTTTTCAGCTTATGCAGTTTCTTCAGTTCCTCCTTTGATACGCTAAAGTGCCGAAGTTTTGCCTCGTCGATCATCCGCTGGAAAAAGTCATCCGAAGGACTCACTGTGTGCATGCAGAGAAATGTCAGCTGAAATGTTGGAACAAACACATATTGTAAAATATAAAACATATAAAAAACAGTTTGTATTGTTTGCATGTGTGTCTGTGTATTCTGCAGTAAAAATGATATCAAGGGTCTATATAGTAAGCTTCCATAGTAACTTTTAGCAAGGCATGTTGTAGAACGTCATCCTCTCCCTCACAAATATACTTATTATCATGTAGTACAAAGTCTTTCTCCATTATTGAAATGACAATAGATTTGTAGCACTTGATTGACAACTCTTCTTTTAGTGTGAATATGATCTGCAGCAGTTACTTGGAACTAAACAAATTGTTACCTGCAGGGTTATGTGCACAGAAAAACAAGGGTACCAGGTTGAGGTAAAATCTGATAAATAAAACTTATTACGAGTCCAAAGGCAACATTAATGTCACAATCACAATGAAACTCTGTCAGAATATTTATCTAAACAATGTCTAGCAAGAGTTAGAATTTGCGTCACATGCTTCCAAAATCAAGCTCACCAGGTCTAATCTTATTTAAACCTTGTTACTACTAAAGAGGCTGATTTATGACTCAATCATCATGAAATTTGATTAAAAATTTAATCCTGACAAACTGTAGCCAAATGCATTTAAAAACTCGGTCACCAGGTCATTTCTTAATAAAATCTTGTTCCCAATTTAGATCTTAATTTATGACTCAATCATCATGAAATTTGTTCATAATGATATCTTGACAATTTATAACAAGAGTTTGACTACTGTTATTACTAAACCTTGATGAATCTTTGTAAGGATATTTATCTTGACAATATCAAAGCCGACTATGAATCTGGATCATCTGCATACACAGGGTTCATACAGATTTTCTTAAATGAAATTCAAGCACTTTTTAAGCACTTTTCAAAGGAACAAAATCCAAATTCAAGCATTTTTTTAGTCCGATATACTGAAAACTGTATATTATTCTGTGTCCAATACTGACAACATTTTCGCTAAATTGGTCTCTAATTGCTTATCATTCTATGTGACTTACAACAATCTGCACTACCCTGCTACAGTAACAACTGTTTAATCAAAAGTAAGATATTTCATTATAATAAAGTAATTGACCAAAGGCATTACACATACCTAAACAAAACCTGTTATTTGTATTGAATATGTATTCTAAATCTTCATAACAACTATTCCTCCATACGAGTAATCTCTATATCTGTTTTGCATACTTTAAAAGATGCTTTGACTTTAGAATCAGCATTGTCAACAACCCAAGGGTACTTCGAAAGCCACCCTTTCTGAAAAATGCACTAATTCACTGGCATATTTCATTTTGTCAGCACCGTAACAGCATAATGCCAGTCCCCCAGATAATTATTTTGAAAATAGAGTTTTCACCCATTGATTTTGAAAAATAGGGTGATTTCATTCTTGAAATAGAGTGAATTGAGTTATAAAAATACATACCTTAAAATTATTTCTGCTTTACTTCTGTTTAAGCTGCACACTTGTATTGATTCAGTAAAACTGTTAACTATCATAATTAACTTTAATAAACAGATTGTTCATAATATCTTAAACCATTGAACTGTCCATAATATAAACTTTAAACTTCACAAAAATCGATAACACAAATGATTTGGCGCTTATTGGCTCTTGCTATCTTTGTTTGAAAAAGTTTGCGATCAACTGATATTTTGGCGCAACAATCGCGCACGTCTTTCGACCACTCTTGGACATTATTATTAGGAATTGTTATAGAAACTGAAAGTACAGACACTTTACAAATACATGCACAATGAACAACGGATTCAGTTAGATTGAAAATGATGTATGTTGTCGTAAATAACTTGGTTAGACGCATTATTTAACTATTAAATCTAGTCTGCAAAGCGTTTGAATAACTTTGACTGTTTTCCTGCTCTGTCATTCATGGGCTTGCTAAATGAAAGAGTCGCCGCGTTACCATAATTATTCCAAAGAAAAAATAAAAAACGAATATGAGCAAAGCATTTGATTTAAACTATTGTACCGTACGCATCAAATTTGTTGAATTTGCGTAAAAGTCAAATTTGTTTGCGTTTTCAATACGCATGATATTGTATTTCTTTGCGTTTTTAAACATTTAAATAGGCTGAAAAACGCAGAAATGCAGCTTATCTGGGGCACTGCATAATGCGTACAAAAAAAACGAAGGTGACCAATAGGCAGAAGATTATTAGCAGTTGCCTCCCTTACGTTCTAAAACCCGTACCGACCTGTACTGATCCAGAACCTGCCAGTATGAACAGATCCGAACAGTCATAAATCGTGAAAAAACAAGCAAATTCGTTGAATTGATATCCCCCGGAAATATGTTTCTGGACACAAAAGAGTTACATTTGACACTCAAAAAAAGCATTTTTTCAAGATACAAAGGGCCATTACTCTGTTATTAACAGATGGTGTACAATGCCATTTGGCGTGCATCATCCTAGTATCCATATATATACTCATACCAAGTATCAATGAAATCCGTCAAAGCACTTCCAAGATCTGGCTCCGGACGGACGGAAAGAGAGACGGAAAGACGGACGGACAACGCCAAAACAATATCCCTCTGCCAATGGCGGGGGATAAAAACTAAGACTCGGACTCATGGAAAAGATATGAAATTATATAATTTTACCCTAAGTATGTTTTTCAAGCACTTTTGAAGCCCAAAATAAGCACTTTTTAAGCATTTTAAAGTTTTTATTATGCAAATAAGCACTTTTTAAGCACTCCACAGCCTTTATAAGCACTTTTCAAGGAGCACATTGAAATTCAAGCACTTTTCAAGGTCTGTGCGAACCCTGATACAAATGCCAGGTAATCAGATTTAATTTAATAACAAATATGTCGACCACTATAGAAGCCACATATATTAATAACAATAAAACTTGATAGAACATTTATCACACCAATATCTAGGAACAGTTTGAATTTGAGTCACATATTTCCAAAAATTAGATCACCAAGTCAAATCTTAGAAAATTTGATCAAACTTGGTAAGAATGTTTATCTTGACAATATCAATTCCTTGTTTGAATCTGGGTCATGTGGGGTCAAAAACTATGTCACCATGTAAAGTCTTCGATAATTTGTAATCAAGACTCCAGGTGAGTTCTTCAGGGCAATAATGGGCCTCTTGTATATTTTCTACTTTATAAATCAACTGTTTGCATATGTGTGTAAGCCCAGATACAACCCTATCATCATACTACTCTTTGAAATCTGCATTTTCAGATTCCCATGTTTTACTCAACATAGGGTCTACGTACACGTATAAGTAAATGTATTGAATTGATATCTCCGGCCAAATCAATTTTGTTTATGTAGAATTATGTAAAATTGTAGGGTAATTGTTTGTATACATAGCAATTCTCCCCATTGATATCTATATGAAATTTCATGTTGAAATTTTTTAGCGTATCGGAGATATAGCCTTGAAAATTTACATCATATAAAAACAACCAAGGGCAATAACTCTTTGTTAAGAAAGACTAGGTTTATGGTTCTTGTGCATCGCACTTTCTCCCATTGATTTCTACACACCCATGAAGTGCTGAAATGTTGTATCATATCAGACATATAGCCCTGACAGGTTCCATCATGCAAAAACAAACAAGAGGGCCTGAAAGGCCCAAAGTCGCTCACCTGAGATAAAAAGATATTATTGGGACAAATCTACTGACCAAGTTTCATGAAGATCGCAAAATAAATGTGGCCTCTAGAGTGTTAACAATGTTTAACTAAAGCCATATAAGGAAAAATGCCCCGCCCCCTGGCAGCCATGTTTTTCAACCATCAGCATCATTTTTAAACTTGTTCAAGATATTATCAGGATGAATCTTCTGACCAAATTTCATGAAGATCGTACAGTAAATGTGGCCTCTAGATTGTTAACAAGATTTTACTATAGCCATATAAGGAAAAATGCCCCGCCCCTTGGAAGCCATGTTTTTCAAGCAAACATAATTATTTTCGAACTCATCCAAGATATCATTGAGACCAATCTTCTGACCTAATTTCATGAAGATTGGACAATAAATGTGGCCTCTAGAGTGTTAACAAGGTTTTACTAAAGCCATATAAGGAAAAATGCCCCGCCTCTGGTTGCCATGTTTTAAAGCCACCAAAACCATTTTCGAACTCATCCAAGATATCATTGGGACAAATCTTCTGACCAAGTTTCATGATGATTGGAAAATAAATGTGACCTCCAGAGTGTTCACAAGGTTTTACTATAGTCATATAAGGAAAAATGCCCCGCCCCGTGGTGGCCATGTTTTTCAACCAACCGGCATCATTTTTAAACTCGTCAAAGATACTATTGGGATGAATCTTCTGACAGAGTTTCATGAAGATCGGACTATAAATGTGGCCTTTAGAGTGTAAACAAGATTTTACTATAGCCATATATAAACATAAAAGGAAACATGCCCCGCTCCTTAGCAGCCATGTTTTTCAAGCAAACGTAACCATTTTAGAACTCGTCCAAGTTATCAATTAGACAAATCTTCTGACCATATTTCATGAAGATTAGACAATAAATGTGGCCTCTAGAGTGTTAACAAGGTTTTACAAAAGCCATATATAGTCTTATAAGGAAAAAGCCCCGCCCCCTGGTGGCTATGTTTTTAAAGAAATCAAAATCATTTTCGAACTCATCCAAGATACCATTGGGACAAATCTTCTGACCAAGTTTCATGCAGATCGCAAAATAAATGTGGCCTCTAGAGTGTTAACAAGGTTTTACAATAGCCATATAAGGAATAATGCCCCGCCCCCTGGCGGCCATGTTTTTAAACCAAAGGGCATCATTTTTAAACTCGTCCAAGATATTATTGGGACAAATCTTCTGATTAAGTTTCATGAAGATCAAAAAATAAATGTGGCCTCTAGAGTGTAAACAAGGTTTAACTACAGCTATATAAGGAAAAATGTCCTGCCCCCTGGCGGCCACGTTTTTTCAACCAACCGGCATCATTTTCGAACTCTTCCAAGATATTATTGGGATGAATCTTCTGACCAAGTTTCATGAAGATTGGACAATAAATGTGGCCTCTAGAGTGTTAACAAGATTTTACTATAGCCATATAAGGATTGTTACCATTTTGAAACTCATCAAAGATATCATTGGGACAAATTTTCTGACCAAATTTCATGAAGATCGGAAAATAAATGTGGCCTCTAGAGTGTTAACAAGGTTTTACTATAGCCATATAGGGAAAAATGCCCCGCACCCTGGCGGCAATGTTTTTTAACCAACCAGCATCATTTTTGAACTCGTCCAAGATCTTATTGGGATGAATCTTCTGACCAAGTTTCATGAAGATCAGACAATAAATGTGGCCTCTAGAGTGTTAACAAGATTTTACTATAGCCATACATGTATATAGCCATATAAGGAAAAATGCCCTGCCCCTTGGCAGCCATGTTTTTCAAGCAAACGTAGCCATTTTCGAACTCATCCAAGATATCATTGAGACCAATCTTCTGACTAAATTTCATGAAGATTGAAGATAAATGTGGCTCCTAGAGAGTTATCAAGGCAAATAGTTGACTGCGCACAACGCACAACGGACGACTGACAAAAGGCGATTACAAAAGCTCACCATGAGCACGTTGTGCTCAGGTGAGCTAAAAAGGGCAATTACTTTTATTTAAGAAAGTGAAGGGTTATGATTCTTAAGCATGTCACCTCTTCTTCTAATTCATATCAATACACCCATTAAGTTTCATGTTGAAGTTTTGGTATCTTAGATATAGCCCTGAAAAGATAAATCAAATAAAAAAAAGAGCAATAACTCTTATCAAAGAAAGTGTAGGGTTATGGTTCTTGAGCATGGCACATCTCCTCATTGATATATATACAAGTATGAAGTTTTATATTGATATCTTATATTGTTTCTGAGATACAGCCCTAACAAGTTTTTTGACAGACGGACAGACTGACTGCAGGACTGCATGAGAACGAAAAACTCCAATTCTATATCCCCCTGCCTTTGGTGGAGGACAATAGTCACTGTAAGAAAATTTACTGATTATCCTCTTTTCCTATAACTTCGTGCAGCTCTATAAGATCGTGTACTTTTTTATGACATAAACTTCTAAGCAACATTCGAACGCACGTGCCCGAAAACTGTTCACTTTTGTAACGCGAAAATTTCCACAGCCGATGAGACAACAATCATGAGGAAAAAACAATAAATATGATATTAATTGTCCATTTTTCTGACCTCGTTCCAAAGAAATAGCCTAAAAATGTTTAAAATCTGCACATTTCCTTCAACAGACGACTATGTTTGTCAATGTTTTGATCGTAAAATGTTGTAAGAGTAGTTTCCCTTGGAGGCCAATCTCGAATTTGTATTGTGCTCTCTGTACTTTGCATTACAATACGATTAAAGTATGCTGTGTATGCGGAAAATTTTACCCCCAAATGATGCCACCCAAATGTGACACGAGACTATACGTTAAGATCGTGACTGGCCCATTGCAATAAAGGTTCTTGCTGCGTCAATTTGGGATTTTGTCACAAAACAACTGTCATAAGAAGGGGTGACAGCCTTTTATGCCCCCATTGTAAATAGAATTTTATTAAGCTATTTTCCGTTAGCAAAATACACTTTGTCTAGACCTCTGAATACAGTTATCGATTACAGTTCATATTTTGTTTTTATGAAGACCGGTTTTGTTTAAACCATTATTTTCAATACAGTTTATTCATGAAATTCATCTAAAACAAAACATATTTAATACAAATAAACACATATTCACAAAAACATATATTGGTTATTATGAAAACATCCCAGGGCCTCGCTGTGACGTCATCAAAATCGGTGCACGATCTTATAGGGTAATTCTGTGTGACGCAGACTACGATATACATGAATGTTTAAAGGTACGTAACTCCATTATTATTATCTGTCAACCAACATATTTCACTCGTTATTTGTTAAACAAAAGATAAAACATCAAGTATATATCAAGTTTAGTTATTGTCTAATGGCTTTTCATGAAAGATATGCCTTTGAGGTTTAAGGTGCACGAACTTATAGGTTTAGAGGCTTTTTTCTTCTAAAATCGATAAAAAAGCTTTTAATGACCATTGTGAAAAATCAATGAAGGTGTGTTTGCTTCCAGATTGGCCTCCTATAAACCCTTTCCCACGCAGAAGCAAAGTGAAAATGGCTATGTGCAAACAGCATTTAACCAGAAAAGCCTGCTTGTAACTTGCTTGGCTCAAATTTTTGGTTGGCTCGACCTCTCCTGGAAGCAACAGTTTTTTTTTGCTATATCATAAAACAAATTTCTGTAGGGTGGCTCGAATTCGCGAGTCGAATAATCAGATGGCTCAAACTGTTTTTACAGTCCCCGTCACAATTTTCACACGTTTTTTTGTTCATTTGGCTCGAACTCGCTTTGGGTCACATAAAGCTCTTAATCAATAAGGAGCTATTGATTATGGGCAAGTCATAATTGCAAACATGTCATTGACTCAATCGTTTGTTGATTTGAGCAAAAGATAACATTTTGTATAAAATCTTGCGTTCTTTTTGTAAATGCGGTACTATAAGGGCTGGCATGGCAGTATCACACCATGTACAATGTCAACTTGATGGAATAGAAAGCGTTGTATCTATAGGACAACTCATGAACAAAACACATACGGACATGTTATTCTTAAAAAAGGAAACGAAAAAAATAAATGCATGTAGTGCTGTTTAACATTCAGCAATGTGTATATAGCGCTTAAGCATGTTTTGTTTAACGTGTTGCTTCAACCACTAACGCCTACATGTAACATGTGCTACGTAAAAAACCTGTCGATCAAATATACATTAAGTAAATAATTTTTTATTGTATTTGTAATTGCTTTTCCACAATTGTTCCAGCATACATGTATTTGGTTCTCATTGATTCAAAAGCAGAAAGTAGAAAGGAGCTATGCAGTATGAATACTGTGAAACTGGAGATGTAAATCTCTTGCAGATTCATGCTAGTAAACATAAGACAGTGTATTAGAAATCTGATGGCTCGAATTCTGGATGGCTCAAACTTTTATTGTGGGTCTCAGCAAGTTCAAGCCATCTGGTTTCGATTGTATGAATTAATATCCAATACCCAGCCGACCAATCCTTACCCCAATTTCCTCTTCCTGCTTGGCTATTGAATATCAAGACCTTCCCCCCTTTCAACACACACACAACTCTCTCTACTTAGCTCAAATTCTTCTGAAAAACCATCCCCCTCACAACTTACTCATCCTGCCCCCCTCATCTCTTTCTTCTTGAGCTTCCATGGAGTATAAGGACCCTAATTTTCAACATACCCCCCCCCCATAGCCACTCACATCTTTGTTCTTGGTCCCCATGGAGAACATGATCTTGTAGGACTTGATCTTGCCCTCCTCTATGAGAGCCTGTACAATCCGCTGCAGGGATTTGCCGTCCATTGTGTACGCCAGCTTCATCTCCTTTTCACGATTACGCAGGAACTGAAATATCAATATACAATATACAAGAGCATCGCATAACGGGTGCCACGCTCGGCTGCAGGTGCTTTTCTGAAGAAATGAAAGCATGTCAGATTTTTTAATTTTTTTTTTAGAGGTCACAGTGACCTCTTTGACCTAGTGACTCAATTATGGGTGTGGCGTGTAGAACTCATCAAGGTGCAGCTACATATGAAGTTTCAAAGTTCTAGGTGGAAGCACTTTCATTTTAGAACCAATGTTCAAAACCTTGACAAAATGTTTAGGTTTTAGCACGACGCAGACGACGACAGACACGACACAACGAGCTGGCTATGACAATACCTCAGGTTTTCTCCGAATACAGCCTAGCTAAAAATCTGAAACACCACTGTACAAAATAATCCATGTACAGTCAGTGTTAATAAGTCACTGCTAAAGCCTTTATCCGCTTTAAATGTATACACAAAAATGACTGCCTTTAATGAAACCACTCCAGTCTCAGCATAAAACTTGTTTCCACTCTAGAAGCCACATTTATGGTTCAATTTTGATAAAACTTGGTCAGCATTTTCATTTTGACAATTTCTTGGACGAGTTGTTATCTGGGTAACCCGGTTATGTGACCCAAAATATAAGTTACCAGGTAAAAACTTTGAAAAACCTTGTTACCAATCTAAAGGCCACAATGGCGAAAGACTTCATAATGTGAACATTTTTGAAATAGTCACCTGAGTTTCATTCCTGAGAAACTGTATTAAATTCTGCCCAATGGTTCAGAAAGTCTATAGGAGAAAAAGTTAACAAGCATATTCAAGCAAAGATTTCTGACAACTAGAGCTATGTCACAGACATGAGGAATACCCCCACATGCCGCACTGACACGGAATATTTTGCATGATGTCTTAAAAAACAAACACCAGACACCATGCTGAATGTTAAAAAATGCACTCACTGACCCCATGACCTAGTTTTTGACCCGGCATGACCCATATTCGAACTTGGCCTAGACATCATCTAGATACAACATCTGACCAAGTTTGTTAAAGATCGGATGAAAACAACTTGAACTAGAGAGCGGACACCATGGTGTATGTGTTAAACATACTAAGTGACCCCGTGACCTAGTTTTTGATCTGGCATGGCCCATGTTCGAATATGGCCTTAAGATCATCTAGATAAAACTTCTGACCAAGTTTGGTAAAGATCAGATGAAAACTACTTGAATTAGAGAGCAGACACTATGCTGAATGTTAACAAGAGGGCCAAGATGGCCCTAGTTTGCTCACCTGAGAGGAGTAGGTTCATTCAAACTTTACCAAATGTCAAACTTTATCTAGATATTGCCCAGACAAACATTCCGGTCAAGTTTTGTCATTATTGAACCAAAAATCTGACTCATTGAGTGTTTTTGTTTTTGTAAGATTTGACCTGGTTACCTATATTTTGATTTGACCCCCTAACCAAACATCAAATTTTGCTTACAAAAAAAATATTATGACCAAGATTCATAAAATCTAAAACAAAATTGTGACCTCAAGAGTGTTTACAAGGATTTTGTATAATATATAGAAAATTTGGACAATAGAAGGGCAATAATTATGGCATTAATTATGTGATTTTGCTCATTATCAAAATTGACTGGGATCTTTCAGCAACTTTGATAAAGAATGCTTGAGAAATGTGAATGCTAGAGGTTTTACAAACCAAATGTGGACGGACAGCAGACAAAGACCAATCCTAAAACCTCACCTGCGCAATCAGGTGAGCTATAAAGTGTGTTTCACCGATCTGAGCCATTTTCCAACTTGTCCGAGAAATCAATACAAGAGGCCCATGAGGGCCTGAATCGCTCTACTGGCTGGAATCAATAGGGCTCAAGCCCTTGATAGTATGAACAATCTGAGAAAGTTTTAAATAAACAGACCCAAAATGGGAAATTTATCGCATAAACAATAAAAAAAGTAAAATTTCAACTTCAAATGGCTCCTTTTCATCAATAAGTTGGACAAATTTTCTTCACTCTCCATGGGGTTCTGGCCCTTGATGATATAAAACATCCATTGAAGTTTCAAAAGGATAGAATTTTATATGTAAACAAACAAGAAATAAGTTTGTCGGAAACACTATGTGCCCTTCTGCGCCGCTTTGATTTTTTTGTTGACCTTTGACTTGACTTTGAAGGATGACCTTGACCTTTCACTCCTCAAAATGTGCAGCTCCATGAGATACACATGCTTGCCAAATATGAAGTTGCTATCTTCAATATTGCAAAAGTTATGACAAAAACGTTAAAGATTTTCATTTTTTTCTTAAATTTAAGGGGAGATAATTCTGGACTTATAACTCCGATATTTTCAATAGGGCTTGACTCATCATTCAGATAAAGATACGGTGCAAGTTGGGAAATGATTGGATGAAAACTGTGGACTTTATTGCGTAAACAAGCCTTATTTCACAATTTTCTCAACTTCAAGGGGAGATAATTCTGAACTTTTTACACTGATGTAACCCATTTTCAATAGGGTTTGAGTCCTCATTAATATAAAGACACTGAACAAGTTTGAAAAGAATCGGATGAAAACTATGGACTTTATCGCGTAAACAAGAAAAAGTCTAACGCACACACGCACGCACTCACGCACCCACTCACGCACGGATGTTGGAAACCACGCCATGACATAAGCTCTTCAGGCCTTCGGCAAGTAGAGCTAAAAACCAATGTTTTTACTGAGTTTCATGATGATTAGGCAAAAAATGTGACTTCTATAGTGATCGATCACAAGGTTTCTCTCTAGTCACATAAGGAAAACTTGACCGATCGGGACCATTTGCGAACTCATCTGATATATATATATAACAAATCTTTTCACCAAATTTCATGATGATTGGGCAAATAATGTGACTTCTAGAGTGTTCACAAGCTTTTTTTACTATAAAAATATAAGAAAACTGCCCCACCCCCCACCCCGGCAGCCATGTTGTTCAACTGACAAGAACCATTTTCGAACTCAACTCTTGTATCAAGGAAACAAATGTTCTGACCAAATTTAATGAAAATTGGGCCAAAAATGTGACTTTTGAAGTGTTCACATGTTTTCACTATATACATATAGAGATAGAGAAAAATGACCCGCCCACTGGCGGCAATGTTTTTTCACCCATCTGGACCATTTTCAATCTCGTCCGAAATATCAATAAAACCAATGTTTTGTCCAACTTTCATGATGTTTGGGCAAACATTGTGACTTCTAGAAAGTTTCTCTAAAGCCAAAGAAGGAAAACTGCCCCGCCCACTGACGGCCATGTTATTCAACGGACCAGAACCACTTTTGAACTCAACCAACATATCATTAAGGCTAACATTTTGACAAAATTTCATGAAAATTGGGCCAAAAATGTGACTTCTAGAGTGTTTAAATGTTTTCATATACATATAGAGAAAAACAAATTTTCTTAAGTAAAATTCATTTTAATTATTAAATACTTACCTGTTATCTCTAGCTTACCCCTTTCCAAGGGAGTTATTTCATCCGGAAAATATTCAAGCGCTGGGAATCGTCCACCTCTATAAGAATCCAAATCAGGTTAAACATAGTACAATGCAACCTAACAGGAAATCAAGAACCACAACTCATCTTTCCTTTACGCAAACATAAAAAGGCGATGAGCGGGGTGGGAGGTGGGACTTACCGATAACAGGTAAGTATTTAATAATTAAAATGAATTTTACTTAAGAAAATTTGTTTTAATATCATAAATACGTTACCTGTTATCTCTAGCTGATTTTGCAGCTGCGGCGGGAAGGTTCGCATATTTTTTCCCATCACAGCAAAACCCATATAGAGGGTTTACAGCCAGAGATAGTAGAATCAAGTCCTCTTATAATCTTTGTTAGTACAGTATAGTACTTAATTCTCGGATGGCACCAGTGTACTTACGCCATAGAAGAGACTACAGTTTGAGCCACTACAAGAGGACCCAACTTATACAAATTGTCTTGTTGGCACTAAAGAGAACGAAGATAAAAAGAGGAGAAGGTGGTCGGATTCCTCCAGAAAGCAGCTTGAAGCACTTCAGATAGTGGGGTCTGATTAATATAAGCCCACGAAGCCGAAAGAGCTCTTAATTCATGCGGTCTTATCTTAAACAGGGATAAATCCCTCGATGAAAGAGAAGAATAAGCTTTCCTTATAGTCGAGGCTATCCAACGAGAAATAGAAGCCGCAGACACATCGCCCCCCCCTTTTAATGGAATGAAAAGTCTCTTGCGAGAACCTCGAATAGACTTTACCTTTTTAAGGTAGAACTTCAAAGCCCTGACCGGGCAAAGGAGTCTATCATCATCTTCATGTCCACAAGTTCTAGATAGACTTGGAACTTTGAAGGGTTTGGAAGCCATAGAGGGGAGTTGATTTTTAGCAAGGAATCCTGACTGACACAACAATGTAACAGAACCATCAGAAGAGTCAAAACGAAGATGACTATCCTCGATAGAAAGAGCATGAATTTCACTTCTCCGTTTGGCTGAAGCCATAGTAAGAAGGAAAACGGTCTTCCATGTTAGGAATTGTAATGAAGCCTGATCAAGAGGTTCATAGGGAGCCTTAATAAGGGAACCAAGCACACAAGCTAAATCCCATTTAGGAGCAAGTGTACGAGATACAGGACGACTAAGTTCCATAGCTCGAACAAGTTCTGAAATAGCTGGATCAGCACAGACTTGTGAAGACTTAGTGAAAGCCAATGTATGCGAAATCATAGATCTGTATCCTTTGATGGAACTAAGAGAAAGTTTCTTATCATCAAAAAGATAAATGAGAAAATCCGCTATTCGTCTAGCAGAGGGATTGAGGGGATTAATTTTCCCTCGAAAACACCAATTGGAGAAGAGTTTCCAACGAGCATCATAGACTGCTCTGGTGGATTTTCTCCTTGCCGAAGCAACGAGGGTTGAAGCCTTGACAGAAAAACATTTCTTCTGCAAAGATTGCCTGATAACGGCCAGACGTGTAAGTGGAACATTTTTGGGTCCGCATGTAGTCTGCCGCTTTGAGAAGATCTGACCTGTGAGGAAGATTCCTGGGATAATCGTACAGGAGACTGAGAAGATCGTTGAACCAAGATCTTCTGGGCCACCAAGGGGCAATCAGGAGTATCCTGCAAGAGCTCACCCTGATTTTTCCCAATATTTGGGGAATTAGAATGGGTGGGGGATAGGCGTAAGCGTCCAGTTGGTCCCATGCGAACGAAAGCGCGTCGATTGCCCACGCTGCTGGATCGTAAACTGGACTCACATACAGAGGAAGTCTGTGATTGTGTCTGGTTGCAAATAGATCGACCAGGGGATAACCGAACTTGAAAAAGATCTGGTTGGTCACTTCTTGATGAAGTGTCCACTCCGATGGAAGTAACTGGTGTTTGCGAGACAAACCATCCGCCAGGGCGTTGAGGCGACCTGGTATATATTTTGCCAGCAGATGAATGTTGAGTGTTTTGCAAAGAACAAGTAATTTTCTGGTTTCCAGATACAGGGATTGAGAATGTGTTCCCCCCTGTGCCTGGATGTAAGCCACCACAGATGTGTTGTCTGTTGACACCATCACACAAGAGTCTCGAAGATGTGATTGGAAATGAGATACAGCTAGAAATACTGCTCGCATTTCTAGATTGTTGATATGAAGGTGAGATTCCTGATGAGACCACAACCCTGAAATTATCAGACTGAGAGGTTCCAGGTGAGCACCTCACCCTTCCTTGCTCGCATCCGTTATTAGATATAATGACGGTTGCGGGGGAAGAAGGGGTACTCCTGCCAACAGAGTCTCCTCGTCTAGCCACCACTGAAGATGAGATCTTAAGGAGGGAAGGATTGGAATCTGTGTTAATAGATTGCCTGGAGACCATTTCCAACAAGCTGAGAGATAGTGCTGAAGAGGACGTAGGAAGAGACGTCCCAACTGCACAAAGTCTGCTACTGAGCTCAGGATACCGTTGAGAGAGAGGAATTCTTGAGCTGTTATATGAGATTGGGACAAAACCCAGTTGACCTTCATCAGAAGGTCTGATATACGTTGAATAGACACTCTGACCCGATTGATGTGGGTCAAGAAATTCATTCCCACAAACGTAAAGTCCTGTGAAGGAATGAGGTCTGATTTGTCTGCATTGAGAAGGAGCCCTAACGAGAGGAGCTCCTTCCAAGAGAATTCTAGGTTGTACAGAAGCAATTGACGATCGAGCTGGTGTAAGAGCCAGTCGTCGAAATACTGAAGAAGAATAATCCCGTGAACTCTGAGGTGTGATCCGACTGCCGACATTAGTTTGGTAAAAACTCGTGGGGCTGTCGCCAACCCGAAAGGCATAGACCGGAACTGGTAGACTTGGCCTTGAAAGGCGAATCGCAAGTACTTCCGGTAGTTGGGATGTATAGGAACATGGAAGTAAGCATCTTCCAGATCCAAAGACACCCCCCAGTGCAGGGGTTTGATGGATTCCCGTATGAAAGAAGGAGTCTCCATTTTGAAAGTTGGTTTGAGGAGATACATGTTGAACACTTTTAAATCTATTACTGGTCTCCAGGAACCATTTTTCTTTTGAACAAGAAAAAGACGACTGTAAAATCCTGGAGAATAAGGATCTTGAACCCTTTCTACCGCCTGTTTTTCCAAGAGCCCGAGAATGGACTCTGGAATATGTGGATGCCGAGATACCAGCTCTATAGGGACGCGAGAAAGTGGAGGCCTTTTTTCGAATTGAAAAGTCAGGCCTTTTGTCACAAGAGAATGAACCCATGCGTCTGAAGTAATTTGAAGCCATCGATTTGAGAAGTGGAAAAGTCTGGCCCCGACTGGTATTTCCGGCATCGGAGGTTGTGGCGGTAGAAAGGGAAGGGACCTAGGGCTGATAAGCAGGAGGTGCGCCCCTGCCGGTAGAAGGTTTGAAATTCCTCTGTCCCGGCTTGGGTTTGCCCTTTTTCCCAGAATCTTTATTAGAAGACTTGTGTGACAAAGAAGGTCTGTTATAGGAAGACTGCCTATTAGGACCTGACCGTGGATTAAAAGAAGGCTTTTTAGAGAAAAGGTTATTTCTCTTAGCCGTCTTGAATGCTGGAACTGCTGGTGGCCTAGAAGCAGGATGCTTAAAGACCCCTTGGCGTTGTCCAGAGTTGTTTCTAGCTAAAGAAGCATGAAGTTGGTCATCCTTGTCAGCTGTGATTGCTTCTTGTATCCTTCCACCAAAAAGAAACCCTGATGTGAGAGGAGCTGTTCTGAGCGAGTTCATACCAGGTTCCAACAGAAAATCTTTAGGTAAAGAAGTAAGGATAAGATCTCTACGAATCCTTAGCATCTCGGACATTGAAGAAGCAGAAGTGTGAGATAAGGCCAGTGTGGTCCGTGAGAGATGAATTAACAAATCACGGAGTTCCTCCGGAACAGATTCCGACCAATCACACACCATTTGTAAAATTGTCGCTAGCATGAAGTCAATTTGGTTAGTCAAACCTAATGATCTACGTTCCCTCATTTCCCAAGTTTCCAACATTGAAAACGGAACAGAAACTGAATTGGAACCACTTGGCATTACAAGAGATAGCTTGCTTATGTCCGGATCTGGAACCGGAAGTTTTGAAAAATCCAACCCAGATGTTGCATGTGGTACAGGAGGTTTGTAACTTTTACTACCTTCCTGGTGTTTTGGATCAGCTAGTTCCTTAGGAATTTTCCATGTTTCTCCTCGTTTTGGAATAGTCTTATTAGCTGATTCCAATGATTGAAGAACAGATAGAACAGTAGAACCAATGGGAAGTCGTGGGTCAGGACGAGCCGTCGACTTAATAACCCTGTTGGGATCAAATGTACGAAAAAGTTGTTCTGTCACAGAAATCGTCGCATTTGAAGACAGTTCAGCAGGTCTTGGACAGTAATCTTCACCAAGAGTACGAAACATCAGTTCATAGATCTGACCAATCGGAGCTAAATATTGATCCGTCTCAACATTAGATTCTGCATCTGAATCAGCCTCACTCTCTACAACACCAGCGGTTTGTATAGAATCAGCAGGAACAGAAGTGAGAATATCTTGTACCGGATTGTAATTGTCTGGTAACAGCGAATGATCATCCCCGACGTCAGTAAACTGATAATGTAAACCGGAAGAAGGTAAATTATCAGCATTGACCGGTACAAAATGTCCCGCTGAATTCTGTATCCATAGTGTATCAGGATTCGACAGGGTAGCTGTAGGGAGTACACGACTAGATACTGTAGATGATACTCGTGGTGTTGACACTGACGCCGTAGTAGTGAGATGAGCTCCTGAAGATGCAATACGTGTGGCAGTCAACGTTGGAACCGACACATTTGGCATGGAAACATGCGATTCCATAACGGAACACGATGGTGAACGACTATACGTATGGTAAGTCCGATGCTGTCTACGTGAACGTTGCCGACGTCCTCGTTTCCTGCAATGTCGAGATCTGGATCGGCTGCGCTGTCGAGATGTGGATCGGCTGCGATGTGATCGAGATTTTTTGGAATACCGTCTCCGTGAGTGACGACGTGATCGCTTATGAGCGCTGCGACGATGATAACTGCTCGACGAAGAAGAGCGTGTCCGATGTCCACTCCTTGATGAAGACGATGTATTCGACGACGAATCGGATGTAGAAGAATACGCCGATGATGAAGACCGAGTTCTTCTTGACCGGCGATTGGTGTTATCGGTGGCAGGCCCAACTGATGACTGTTGACCGGTGACCGGACCGGACCGGACCGATGACCGGACCGGACCGGTGACCGGACCGGTGATCAATGACCGGACCGGTGACCGGACCGGACCGGTGACCGGACCGGTGACCGGACCGGACCGGTGACCGGACCGGACCGGTGACCGGACCGGTGACCGGACCGGACCGGTGACCGGACCGGACCGGTGACATGACCGGACCGGACCGGACCGGTGACATGACCGGTGACCGGACCGGACCGGTGACCGGCCGGTCATATTATGACCGGTTACGTCACCGGACAAAGACCGTAGAATGGCGGCTGCCATGTGGTCTGACATTGATCCAGTCGTTCCATGATCAATGTCGCCGGTATGCATGGTGTGAGTCATAAGATCTGATGACGATCGACTGACAACAACACCATCTTGCCCGGTACCCGGTGACTGACAAAACTGCTGGTCATCCTTGACCAGTGGAGTCACCGGGTAATCAACGTCGGATGGAGGTTCGTTGCGTTTGCGGCTGATCGACGTCCTCCGGCGACCTGCTTTTGTCCATACGTCGTAAGCCCACAAATCGCAAACCGCACATTTGTTATTAAATGTGCACCCGGTACATGCCAAGCAAGTATCGTGGGAATCCCACCTTGCTTTGATATGACCACAAGAACCTCTATCCTGTAAGTTCATTCTGAAATAAAAGAAACAGAAAGAACCTACAAAAAAAACAAATTAATGATTATAAATTCAAATAAAAAGTTAAACCACAAAATGTAAACACAAAGAACGCTGTCCAATTGACCTCAATTACTTATTGGGGAATAGGCACGAATTCCTCGTGGTTCACGTGCTCATGACGTCATGTACATGAGTGACGATGCAAACAAAGAAACCCAGCAAAAGCAGAAATATGACAATTACTGCAACAAAAAGTATAGAAATATAAACCGAATGATACAAATAAAAGATAAATAAACTTTATCCTTTTAAACTCCGCCAAAAACACAGTGAAAAGAACACATAAGTCCTGAGCCTAAAATAGGCGTGCACATGGTTTTATCCGGAAAGGAAAGATGAGTTGTGGTTCTTGATTTCCTGTTAGGTTGCATTGTACTATGTTTAACCTGATTTGGATTCTTATAGAGGTGGACGATTCCCAGCGCTTGAATATTTTCCGGATGAAATAACTCCCTTGGAAAGGGGTAAGCTAGAGATAACAGGTAACGTATTTATGATATTAAAATGACCCGCCGACTGGCGGCCATGTTTTTCACGGATCTGGACCATTTTTGAATTCATCCGAGATATCAATAAAACCAATGTTTTAACCAACTTTCATGATGATTGGCCAAAAATTGTGACTTCTAGAGTGTTTACAAGGTTTCTATATAGCCAAAAAAGGAAAACTGCCCCGCCCACTGGGGGCCATGTTTTTCAACGGACAGGAACCACTTTTGAACTCAACCAACATATCATTAAGGCAAACATTTTGACAAAGTTAGATGAAGATTGGGTATGAAGTGTGACTTCTACAGTGTTTACAGGGTTTTTCTTTTTTTTTGAGCTAGTGACCTAGTTTTTGACACAGCATGACCCAGTTTCGAACTCGATCGAGATATCATTGGTACAAATCTTCTGACCAAGTTTCATAAAGATTGGAAATAAATGTGGCCTCTAGAGTGTTTACGAACAAATGTGGACGGACGACGGACAAAGACCTGTCACAAAAGCTCACCTGAGCAATCAGGTGAGCTAAAAAACGCACTAAGTGACCATGTGACCTAGTTTTTGATCCGGCATGACCCATATTCGAACTTGACCTAGACATCATCTAGATACAACATCCGACCAAGTTTGGTGAAGATCAGATGAAAACAACTTGAATTAGAGAGCGGACACTTAATACGGACCGACAGACAGACAGACCAACAGACCAACTGACCGACCGACAAGCTCACTCCTATATACCCCCATAAACTTCGTTTGTGCTATTTTAATTACAAAACAACCAAACAGTTATTCATAAGTTATACAAAATTAAGTCATTAAATTAAGCCAAACCAAACAAGGGACAAAATTGTCACAAAACCAGGTTTTCATTGTGAAAAAAAAATCTGATAAAGGGAGAAAACTCAAACTGAACTTTTGAAATGACCAAAAAAAATTAACCCCCTTTGTAAGTTTTTTTTTTTTTTTTAAATCTATTTTTAGTCGTGGCGACCTTGACATTGGAGATATTGACGTGATTCTTTCGTGGGACACACCGTCCCATGATGGTGAACAAATGTGCCAAATGATTTTAAAATCTCACAATGAATAACATAGTTATGGCCAGGACAAGCTCATTTATGGCCATTTTTGACCTTTGAACTCAAAGTGTGACCTTGACCTTGGAGATATCGACGTAATTATTTCGCGCGACACACTGTCCAATGATGGTGAACAAATGTGCCAAATGATTTTAAAATCTGACGATGAACGACATAGTTATGGCTCGGACAAGCTCATTTATGGCCATTTTTGACCTTTGAACTCAAAGTGTGACCTTGACCTTGGAGATATCGACGTAATTATTTCGCGCGACACACCGTCCAATGATGGTGAACAAATGTGCCAAATGATTTTAAAATCTGACAATGAACGACATAGTTATGGCCCGGACAAGCTTATTCCGCCAGCCCGCCAGCCCGCCAGCCAGCCAGCCCGCCAGCCAGCCCGCCCCCATTCGCCAATCTAATAACCAGTTTTTTCCTTCGGAAAACCTGGTTAAAAATAGATACTTGAAAATGAACATTGTGTTGTTCTTATAACTGTTTACTCACATTCTTCTACACAGGAAAAATAAATACAACATCTAACATATCTACACAATTGTTACATTAATTTTAATACACTTTTATTAAGAAACTAATATGGTCACTTATGAAATCAATGCAAGCAATTGTTTATTCATTTCTTTTTTTTATAGAGAGTACATGTACGAGCAAAATGAAATTTTTAAGTCTACTTAAACATTTTTACTTTTCATAGTTGTTCAGTTAACAGGTTAATAACCAGTTACAGTAAAAGCATAACCTGTTAATGTTTGTGTAGTTTGTTGCATCCCTAAGTTTTACTAGTAATAAAATTGCAAGATATTTATATTTTTAACTACTATCTGAAAGTGAAAGATTAAAAAAATAATTATAACTTAACATTAATCCTTATGAATATAATCAATGACTTGCTCATTGTTCACTTGCAACCTGGAAATGAAATCAATTATTTTTGGCAATCAAGTAACCCTTATCTATTTGATGAACTAAGCAAGTCCATCTTGTTGAGATTGGACTCTTCCGTCAAAGTTTATTGCTTCATAATAATGACACTTCCGATTGCTTATTAAGGTATGTTGCTGGAATTTAGGGACGCAACTAGACCACCCTGGATTATGAAGATATGACAGTAGGGTTATGCACAAATGGTCTGACCTTGAGCAGTTCATAGCACTCAAGGAGTGACCTTGACTGACCTTGAGAAGTTTATAGCTCTCTAGGAGCAGTTTATAGCACCCTAGGACCTTGACTGACCTATAGCACTTTATAGCACCCTAGACCTTGACTGACCTATATCACTGAATAGCGTTCTATGACCTTGACTGTACTAGAGCAGTTTATAGCACTCTATGACCTTGCTTGACCAAGAGCAGTTTATAGCACTCTATGATCTTGACTGACCCAGAGCAGTTTATAACACTCTAAGACCTTGACTGACCTAGAGCAGTTTATAGCACCCTAAGACCTTGACAGACCTAGAGCAGTTTATAGCACCCTAGGACCTTGACTGACCTAGAAAAATGTATAGCATTCTAGAACCTTGACTGACCTTGAGCAGTTTATAGCATCCCACGATCTTGACTGACCTAGAGAAATGTATAGCATTCTAGAACCTTGACTGACTTTGAGCAGTTTATAGCACTCTATGACCTCTACTGATATTGAGAAGTTCATAGCACTCTAGGATATTGAGCAGTTTATAGCACTATATAACCTTGACTGACCTTAAGAAGTTTATAGCACTCCAGGACCTTGACTGACCTTTAGAAGTTTATAGCACTCTAGGACACTGACTGACCTTGGTAGTTTATAGCACACTAGGACCTTGACTGACATTAAAAGTTTATAGCTCTCTAGGAGCAGTTTATAGCACTCCACGACCTTGATTGACCTTGAACAGTTTATGGCACTTTAGGACCTTGACTGACCTTGAGAAGTTTATAGCACTCTTATGAACTTGACTGACCTTAAGCAGTTTATAGCACTCTAGGACCTTGACTGCCTTCAGCACATCGATGATCCAGTTGGCACGACGCACATGGCTCTCCGTGAGGGCAGCTGTAAAACACAACACAGAAACAATCAGTTGGCCCAGAGAACGAGGCTCTTAAATTAGCTGTGGAACAATGCAATTTCTGGTATCTGTGATTCATTTCAAGGGTAGATTTGAACCTGAACAAAAACAAGAAGGCCATAATAGGGTGTAAGCACTAAAGAGTTCAAGGAACACCATTGTTGAAGACTTGACCTGGTGATCCTCAAATTTGGTCTTACTTGAACAAGATTCAATCATGGTCTTAATATTATTAACATGAGCATTATGACCATGTTTAATCAAGATAGAGTCATAAATGTGGCTTGTAGAGTGGAAATATGTTTTTTCCATCCATTGGCCAGGTTTTTTTTACCCAACATGACATACTTTTGATCTTGACCTACATATTGTCAATTCCAACATTGTTAAGTAAGATTGAACAAAAAGTGTGGCCTCTAGAGAGGTATCTTGCTGAAAGTTGACAATGGAAGTCACACAAAGTAGGACATAGACTGAATACAATAACAGACTCTTGTGCTAAGGTGATCTGAAAACATTAAGGTTTTAAACAAAAGGGAATATAGCAAACTGCATAGGGATGTAAAACATGTCCTTCAGTGAAAGTTAAGTTATTAAATTGTGTATAACAGATTTGTCTTTGGCCATAGCATATGATTTAATTTTAAATTCTGCTTGAAAGTCAAGTGTTATTAAATTGATAACAAGTAGGTTCATCTATATTTATAACAAGAGCACCGCATAACGGGTGCAAACACTCGGCTGTGGGTGCTGTTTTGAATAAATGAAAGCTAGTCAGATTTTTTTTTTGGTCACAGTGACCTTGACCATTGACCTACTGACCACAAAATGGGTGTGGCGTGTAGAACTCATCAAGGTGCATCTACACATGAAGTTTCAAAGTTGTCGCTGGAAGCACTTTGATTTTAGAGCAAAATGTCAAGGTTTTAGCATGACGCGGACGTCTGACATTGGACGGCGGACGACACGACGAGCTGGCTATCACAATACCTCAGATTTTCTCCCAAAACAGCCTAGCTAAAAATGGAACTTTGGCTTATAACGTTTGTTCCAAATATGTCTGCATAAAAGTACTTGTTCTTTTTCAGACATTCTCTAAAATAACCCTATCAGCATAAGGCTTTCCATGCAACCAAGCTTCAACAGATACAAACTCATACAAACTGAAATGTCCCAATTGTTTTTTTTTGCCAAATTGAAAACCAAATCACTGCCTTTTCAGTATTTTCTCTTTCGTCTGCAATCAAGCTTAAGTACATTCAAACTAACTGAAATTTGCAGACCAATTTTGTTATGCAAAACTTACAGCCAAATCTTTTCATTCCCATCATCCTCTCTTTCGTGTGCTTGTTGAAGACAGGTTTTGGTTCCACTTCCTTGATTTCCACATTGACAGTTCCTGACACTGAAACAGGTAGCACAATTTGATAAACCCAGTAAACTACGACATGCAGAAAGTTGTAATGCCTGAAACTTGAGATTTTGTATTTGGAACAATAAATTCAACTGGTTTAGCAGTCAGAAGTAATTTAATTTGGTTTATAATATAAAAAAATATCTTGAGTACTCAATATTGCTTGCTTGTATGTAGAATTTTTCACAGTTTTCATCAGTATTTCTGTCACATCATGGTGGTTTGTTAGCAAACTACCACTTGAGATAGCTGGTTAAACATTTCTTAGCAAACACTTTTGCTAGCATCGACAACTGCCTCACTTGAGTCAGAGGTATGAATGGCTTCAAAAAGGATTTCATTACCGATTCCAGCACAAGTTATCTGGCCTAGCCGGCATTGAAACACGTCATTTTCATATTTTAAGTCTAGCGCTCTACTAAACGAGTAAGCTTGCCCATTATTATAATTGTTAATATCTTTTGATCTTTAATTTGCAAATAATAATTCTGATATAGAATGTGACTTTTTTCCAGACAATTGCTACTGTATACAAGCAAGACAACATGATACATTTTCATGAAAACTTGAATCACTTAAAAAAACACATTTGTATATGCTTCTTAAATTGCTTAAATTGCACTTCAAAAAGTAACTTACTGCCAAAACGTGTCTGAAAAGAGATTTCTAAATTTATGGGTTATGAGGGTTTAATTTATCAAAAGCCTTTGTCACAGACAAAACAGCAGTCTCCAATCTTCTTAATGCTTTTGGAGTAAGAACAGGATCACAAATAGGTTTTGTCCACCTAGCTTCCATACTTTTTTGACTTATTGCAGGATTCACATTTAAGCTATCAATTCATACTTTAACCTAAGAAACCACACTTTATGTCAGTCATAAAAACTGAAATTTAAAGAGCAATTTCCCAATATTGCCCTCTATCAACAGATTCGCCAGCCTAGCTTAAGAAATGGGATCCAGCTTTGGACAGACAGACACATAGATGGACAGACTCATGAACCACAGAAAAACCTTCATAAAGAACTTCACAAACATGACAGTCATCTCTTAGTAGGCAGGTTTCAGATCAATACTATTGCACCCATGCATTGAAATGAATAGCAGATACATCTGTTTGACGTCAAGATACATACGTTTCAGTGCCTGTATCTGCTCAATCTGGCTAGAATTTATGGGATTGATGAAGTCGTCCATGGCGTTCAGCTCGTCCCGGATCTTGGACACTTTATCCTCACTGGGCTCCTCTGAGACAACAAACACAAGGCATGTGAGGGGAAGAATACAAGAACCATCTATGGCTTATACGGAATAGTACGCAAGGTGCTTTTAGGAAGGGCATGCATGTATGGTGGGCTTGTGTAATCATGTATCATGCAACAGGTGGAGCCTTAAGTCTCTTGAAGCAATATGTAGGAGGATGTAATAATAACAAGAGCAGTCAGAGGACAGCGCGCTCGACTATTCGAATGCTTGACAGTATAACGTAAGCCATCATGGCAAAATGTTCAATTATCTTAGTGTAAAAGGAGCCATAATTATGTCAAAATGCTTGATACAGTGGTCTGCTCTTGTTTATAGGTTGGGGTCATGTCGGTGAACAAGTATGCAAAATATAAAAGCAATATGTCAAGGGATATAGGAAATATTTGGGGTAGTATGCAACATTTAACATAGATTTATCAATAAAATGCATATTCTAAGTTTAAAAGGGGCAATAATTTTGTCAAAATGCTTGATACAGTTGTATGCTCTTGTTTAAAGGTTGGGGTCATGATGGTAAACAAGTATGCAAAATATGAAAGCAATATGTCAAGGGACATTGAAAATATTTGGGGTAGTACGCAAACTTTAACATTTGCTGCATATTCTAAGTGGAAAAGGGGCCATAATTATGACAAAATGGTTGATACGAGTTGTCTGCTCTTGTTTATAGGTTGGAGTCATGTTGGTAAACAAGTATTCAAAATATGAAAGCAATATGTCAAGGGACAATGAAAATAATACGGGTAGTACGAAAACTTTAACATTTGCACGCTAACGGAAACGGCATGGAAACGCCGACGCCGGGGTGAGTAGGATTGCTCCACTTAATATATTTCATATATAATAGTCAAGCTAAAAAATTGACCCTGGGAAGTGCGAGAGCCTAATACAAAACCTTTGAGCCTTCAGTGATTTATTTTGCTCAAATTTACAGCCGATTTTCGGCTGCTTCCCAATCGCAATAAAACACGTTTTTTCCCAAAAATCTGACCAAAATTTCCCCAAAAAAGCCTAACTTCCCCCCCCCCCCCCAAAAAAAAAAAAAAAATTTTTTTTTTTTTTTTTTTTTTTTTTAGAAAGAAGTCTCATATAACTTAATTATGATTTCTGAAATCTAGGTCTCAACTTTATTTTTTTTTCAACATCTTACAAAATAAATAACTTGAATTTGGTCATTTTTGTCCATAAATCATTCCCAAACTTGCCACTTTTATTGATTTAAAAAAATCCCAATTTGACCAGACTCCTTTTCTAGAAAACTCCCCGAACATGCACTTAAAAACAATATCACTTCTGTTACTTATAATCCTATTTATAATGCTTAATTTTTCCCAATTTCATGGTTTATCGCGCTATTTTTCCCAATTTCACGGTTTATCGCGCTAATTTTCCCAATTCAAATGGCACAGGCTGTAACAAATTAAAGCAAAAAAATCACTGGCCTTGTGGATTCAGAGGAAAAGATTTTTTTATTTTCTGTGGTAGTCTATGTCAATAGTTTGACCCCATGGGTGTAGCCTATAATGACCCCAGGGTTAAGATTTTATGAAACTATGTAGACTACCGATATAAAATGTTACATAATGAACATAACAAATCTGATTCTGAAGGTACAGGCATTAATATTTTTGCTAATTAAGTTTGCAGTAATGACAATAATATTCAAAAACTTCTTTGTCAAAAAAGATGCATAACTTTTGAAACTCTTAATGAATGACAATAAAACAAGAGACAAAATTGTCACAAAACCAGGTTTTCAACTCAAATTGTGACCTTATCCTTAGAGATATTGACGTAATTCTTTCGCGCGACACACCGTCCAATGATGGTGAACAAACAAACCAAATGATTATAAAATCTCTCAATGATTGACATAGTAATGGCCCGGACAAGCTCATTTATGGCCATTTGAACTCAAAGTATGACCTTGACCTTGGAGATATTGACGTAATTCTTTTGCAGGACATACCGTTCAATGATGGTGAACAAACGTTCCAAATGATTATAAAATCTCAGAATGAATGACATAGTTATTGCTCGGACAAGCTTGTTCCGCCTGCCCGCAACCCACCTGCCCACCGACATTCGCCAATCTAATAACCCGTTATTTCCTTCGGAAAACCTGGTTAAAAAACGCACATGCACAACTTTATATTTTTAGGTTAAATGCCAGCAAGTTTAAAATGGTGTACATTGAAATATGCAAGGGAACCTGTGTGAACAAGTTTGTGTGTACTGAAGGACACACAGACAGTCTTGGTTCATATTTATATTCAGAACTCTGCCAAACAATGTGTCACATGGGGGTGGGGTGGAGCATAACTAAAGCAGAATAGGAGCAATGATAATGACAACTGCCTTTATGATTCTTGTTTAATAAGCAGAATAGGAGCAATGATAATGACAACTGCCTTTATGATTCTTGTTTAATAAGCAGAATAGGAGCAATGATAATGACAACTGCCTTTATGACTCTTGTTTAATAAGCAGAATAGGAGCAATGATAATGACAACTGCCTTTATGATTCTTGTTTAATAATAATAATCAACATTAGGGCCATTTTTCCTTTAAGATGAAATCCAATAAGAACTTTATTTCAAATCTCACACTTTCAACAGTTAATTTATCTCAACCTAGGATTTCCCAAAAATCTGTAAGGGAATTCTTTATACTGGAAATCACCAAAATGACTCTACTTCCCTAAAAAATCACGTTGGTTTTGTTTTGTATGTAGATTTCATACAGAATTAACGGTATTTCATTTAGTGGTCATACTGATGCCAGTAACTGACAACTGTCCTTCTTGAATCACAGATAGTGGATGTAGGCAAAATAGTAATATTAGACAAATGCCCACACAAGTATGTGGCCAGGTAAGGATTCTTATCAATATTAATCATATCAGTAGTCCAGCGTCTACCAACTATGCTAGCTGGCCCAGTCAAAACCAGGTCTAAAGGCCCAAGACCCAAGAGGTAAAAACACCAAAAGTTGACTTATCAATATTACCTTCCTGTAACACTGGCATCAATGGCTTAGTATCCTTGTTTTTCTTCTTGTTTGTCTGTGTGGTCTTTGGTTGGGTGAAGTCATCTAGGGAGCGTTCTGTCAGCTTGTCCAGCGACACTGTCACGCTCTGATGCATCGTGTTGTCCTTGATGCTGTCCTTGCACATATACCTGCACATGCAGTGGTCAGGGTGGTCATTAGTAATAGATTGCTGATGAAATTTATCGTTTCTAATTGTAAAGAAGACTTTGTTATTTCACGAACAGTGATTTGTTATGCTACATAAGGTCCTGCTAGAACTCTACTCAAATCACTTGTTTATATGAGAGGCTCTTCTTTCAAATGATAAGTGGTTAAAATAAGTGACAGAGCCCATTATTTTCAAGCTCTTCTTATTATCTTATTTTCTCTTATTAAAGCTGTATTGTCAAATCATTTATTAAATTTCATATTTTCTTATTTTTTCAACTTTCATTATGTAAGTTCTTACAATTTTTATTAATTCCCTTAATTATCCCTTTGTCTTTTTATGTCGATTTTCCCTGCAGAAACAGTTTTTTTAACCATTCTTTCCCCTCTTGTCTAAGGTCAGTCTAATCATTTTTATAAAATAACTATCCCCTTAAAAAAAAATATCGTCACTGAGACATGAATGTCTGCTTCTGATAAGGACTTGACACACTTATGCAGGCACACGCTGGGGGGGGGGGGGGGGGGTTACAATTCAACTCACCCCCTCGCATTTGCAAGTAAAACTATGATCTGGGCGAATATGACATACAAAATACAATCCCCAATTTGGTGACCTCATTTTCAGATAACTTGAAGAGACTTGACTTTGTAACAGATGATTTTGTTGGAAGCAGCTGTGTCAATGCTTAATATTCTATACTGCATTAATCACACTGTAAACACTCAATTTGTAAGCAGGGAGGGGTAAAATTTACATGAATTGTATTGTTTTTTCTTCTCAATATAAGAGAAGCTTGATATACACAATTCATATGCACAACATGCATATGAGCCTTGTTCTGAGAAAATTGGGCTTAATGCATGTGCGTAAAGTGTCGTCCCAGATTAGCCTGTGCACTCGGCACAGGCTAATCAAGGACGACACTTTCCGATTTTATGGTATTTTCAGTTTCAAGGAAGTCCCTCCTTACCAAAAACCAAGTTTAGGTGGAAAGTGTCGTCCCTGATTAGCCTGTGTGGACTGCACAGGCTAATCTGGGACGACACTTAACGCACATGCATTTTGCCCAATTTTCTCAGAACAAGGCTAATATATTGGTACAAAAAATACTGTGAAAAACTTTAAAATAGGACAACCACAAGGTAATACAGGGTACTTGCTGTTATCAGCTTTAAGCCCAGCAGGGTAAGTGGTTTTAATATGGTTTTAACACCCCAGAGGCAGAGACACAGCTTGCATTTGAAATCCATGAACCAATCTTCAAACAACATCAGGGCATTTAAATCACAATGATAACCAAATCCTGAGTTCTGTCACAATTGTAACACATATTTATTAATGTTTTATGTTATATTTTAAATTTTAATTTGATTTGAACAATATTGAAGAAGTTCGCGCCACAAACTTTTGCCATATGACGAACAACAAACGGACTTACAGACTGATATAGCGACTCCAATTTATCTCCTCCCAGCTGTAATAAGTATAAATAATGAGTATATTCTTACATGACAATTTTCTGCCGCCCCCGATCCAGCATTATCGAGTCGATGCAATCCATGCGCTCGAGCATCTTGATTATCCTGCGCATCTGTAGCCTGTTCATGTCAGATATACCCATGAGCTCGAGCAGCGAGAGACCTCGGGAGCCAGACGCTCTGATCACCTTGTACACTTGGTGCACCTGGGGCTCGTCTAGAACATTTGGGTACTCTAAATCTGGGACTGGAAAAAGAAAGTAACCCGTAGGTTTCCACGTATAGCGCGCAGTTTTTTACCTCCAAAAATCAAATTAAAAAGCTGATGCGCGTTATACATTGATACAACGCTATCCTGGCTGCTAAATTGGTAAAAATATGTTGTGTAATCGTAAATAATCAAAATGGCCGCCATGTTTTTTTTCCAGAAAACCACCACCCTATAATCGTACTGACTGAGGGGCCATTGTCGAAACAACCATTAGTCGCTACTGGTAGGTATGAACGCTGTAGAAGAAGTTTTGTCAAAATAAATTTGTTTGAATAAACATGCGGACATTTCTTTGTTTGTGTTTTAACACTTCCTTTTCGATGAACTCCGATGGGGATTGTTGTCGAGAGCAGGCAAAGGTAGGTTCGAACGAGGTCTTTTTACGGGTAACTGTAGGTGTGAAAGGGGATCATTTTGCACTTCGTAATTGGCAGATGATATTGAGTAATATGTGCCACGACTTGTGACAATATGCAATTGCATTTTGTGTGTATAAATATTCAACGTTCAACTGTGGTGTTTCAAACTATCGTTAGCAATCGCCTGAACTACAACACAGAGAGATATTGACATCGTCATACAGAACATCATCCAATTGAAATTGTCTACCATCACAAGATTTATCTTGAAATTGTCTTGAAATTGTCCATAAACACAAGATTTATCTTGATTGTCATAATGGGTCGTGTACGTCAGTCGTATACCGCCAAAGAAAAGCTTGATGTTGTCAAGTACGCCGAGACTCACGGTAATCGAGCTGCTGGGCGTGAGTTCAATGTCGGCGAGTCATCAGTGCAGGAGTGGCGTAAAAACAAGTCCAGTCTGCTGAAACTTCCGCGTTCAAAGCAGGCTCAGCGAGGGTCGTCTGCTCACTACCCAGATGTCGAAAAACAGCTGCTCGCCTGGGTAGAAAAGAGGCGCGACAGTGGAATCGCTGTTTCCACTGTTGAGCTACGTATGGAGGCTCGTCGGCTCGCTAGTCTGAGCGAGTCCACAAAGGACTTCAAAGTGTCAGTTCGATGGGCCCACGGCTTTTTGAGACGCCACCACCTCTCTATAAGAAGACGAACGCATATAGCGCAGAAGCTACCGAGCGACTTCGAGGACAAGTTGATCGAGTTTCAGCGCTATATTATAAAGAAGAGGACGACTTTTGAAAATCGACATGGCACAGATTGGCAACGCTGATCAGACCCCGCTGACGTTTGATCTTCCTGCTCATATGACCATTGCAGCAAAGGGGTCAAAGACGATGACCATCAACACTACCGGAAATGAAAAGAATCGCTTCACCGTCATGCTTGCATGCACAGCAGATGGTGGAAAGCTCCCCCCGTATGTTGTCTTCAAGCGGAAGACACTTCCAAAGGGTGTCACGTGGCCCACCGGGATCATCGTGAGAACACAGGACAAGGGGTGGATGGACGACGATCTGGTTAAAGACTGGGTAAAAACAGTCTGGGGAAGACAACCAGGCGGTTTTTCCAAACGAAGCCTCCTTGTCCTCGACGCCTTCCGGTGCCATCGTTCCCCGGCTCTGCTGCGCCTACTCAAAGAGGACTACAAAACCACTCTTGCCATCATTCCGGGTGGCTTGACCAGCGTCCTGCAACCACTTGATGTATCCATCAATAAGCCAATGAAGGTCCTGTTGCAGCGACGCTGGAACCAGTGTTACAGCGAGGGCGACCACTCCTTCACAACCACCGGGCGCGTGCGGAAGCCAGAGTTGGAGGAGATATGCAAATGGATAGTAGAAGCATGGCAACAATTGGATCCCAACATCATTGTGAAAGCCTTCAAGAAGTGCTGCATTTCCAACAACCTAGATGGGACTGAAGACGACTCTGTTTGGGACGACATGACCAAGAAGACATCCGACGGCGACTGCTCTACAACTACAGATGAAGAAGACCACCACGAACTACAAGACTACTACGAGGAAACACCGACCGGAATGACAGACGAACAGATAGAGAAGTTATTTGAGAGCGACAGTGACGAAGAAGAATTTGAAGGTTTCGACGCATCTGACATCGACGGAAGACCGATCTAGACGACCGCGGAAGAACGACAAAGACAACAACGGCCCTTCTCAGGGCCACCCATAGTCTCGAGAGAATAGTCTTAACAATTGTCAAAAAATATAGTCCTTCGCCCGCATACCTCAACAATTGTATCCCTGTCTTCTATGCGTAATTCAAATTTACCGTTAATGCCCACGCTTTCCTCGAGGAAAAATCACACGATGTACACTAATTCTAATTTTCTCACGTTTTTCACAAAATGCACGTGGACTGTTAATCTTTTGCTAGAAAATTACAAAATTGTCAGAAAAGTATAGTGCTATGCAACCCCTGCTCCTAATCATAATGACGCTTCCTATTATGAATGCTTAATTAAGCTTTCCAATGCCCCGGATTATTGGACTGTGTTATAGTAAAATGGCGGCCATTTTCGGTCCGATTTGGTGGTTTTATTGTCTTGAAATATTTTTTTCTCCATTTTTGCATTTAAAAAAAAAGCCTGCGCGCTATACACGGGTGCGCGCTATACGTGGAAACCTACGGTAAAGTGTTTTGGTTTGTGTCTACAAATTGGTGTATATTTCACAACATGCATGACTTAGTAGACTTTTCGTCTAAAAAATAAACAAGGGCTGTTTGTAAAACATGCATGCTTTTTGTCACTGTGACATTGACCTTTGACCTAGTGATCTGAAAATCAATAGGGGTCATCTGCCAGTCATGATCAATGTACCTATGAAGTTTCATGATCCTAGCCATAAACGTTCTTGAGTTCTTGAGTTATCATCCGGAAACCATTTTACTATTTCGGGTCACCATGAACTTGACCTTTGACCTAGTGACCTCAAAATCGATAGGGGTCATCTGCTAGTCATGAGCAATGTACCTATGAAGTTTCATCATCCTAGGCATAAGCGTTCTTGAGTTATCATCCGGAACCCATTTTACTATTTCGGGTCACCATGATCTTTCCCTTTGACCTAGTGACCTGAAGATCGATAGGGGTCATCTGCGAGTCATGATCAATGTACCTATGAAGTTTCATGATCCTAGCCACAAGCGTTCTTGAGTTATCATCCCGAAACCACCTGGTGGACGGACCGACTGACCGACCGACAGACCGACCGACCGACATGCGCAAAGCAATATACCCCCTCTTCTTCGAAGGGGGGCATAAATATTCATAGGATATTGTCAACATTGATTAGGATTTTCAGCTGAAAGCTCCCCAGTTCATCCCCAAAAGCACTTTGCCAGACTCACCTGAGTGAGCGACCTGTACTACACACTAAGCTGTATCAGCCACTCACCTATTACTTTCCTCACTCACACAATCACCCTCACCTGGGTCAGTCATCACTGCCTCCTTCTCTTCATCCTCCTCCTCCTCCTCATCTTCACTAATTGTTTCGTTTGCCTCTAATGCAGCTTTCACCTCGTCCAGGGACTTCTCCATCTTCAGGTGGCGGATCATCTTCTCACCGTTACCGTTCCTTTGGAACAAACAAAAACTTAAGCTTTATCACAAACTTGACTTATACCTATTCTATTTATATTTATACAGGAGTGAAGTCACTGCTTTTGTCTGATCTCTGTGCAAATACTGGAAAACAAATGCCAATTTCATACATATTAACTAAGAAATAGTGCATTAAGATACATACTGATGGCAAAAGAAAAAATCTATTGACCAATTTTCACACATTTCAAGTTGTGTGCAGGGAATAGAACACATGATTTTATGTTTTGTACTCCAGTGCTGTACCTACTGCAAGGAGAATGGACTATGACCCATATGAAAGGACAGCAATCTATCATATCACTATTTTCAGTATATGGATCGCACATCTGAGATTCAACAAGTTTTATTGCGTTAATATACAAAATATTTGCGAGTATCACAGGAAAAAAGAAGGTGGGATGTATTCATCTGGGCCAGGATATGTGAAATGAGAGGTTTAATGCATAAGCGTAGTGTTGTCCCAGATTAGCCTGTGCAGTCTGCACAGGCTAATTAGGGACGACACTTTTCGCTTTTATGTATTATTCTTTTACAGGAAGACTACTCTTGACGAAAATCCAGTTTAGGCGAAAAGTGTCATCACTGATAATCCTGTGTGACACTTTACACATATGCATTACACCCTTTTTACAAGACCATTTTAATTAAGCATAAAGTAACCTCACTTTCTCAAATACACCCTAGGCTTGGCAGTAGGGTACACGTCTCTGTAGGGAACATCAACATGCACAAAGAAGCGACCCCCGTCAGCACCAACCAGTCGCACCACATGCTTTAGATGGTCGTACAGTTTCTGGAAGATAAAGTCAATTTTGTTAGTTTAACTCGTGACTTGCAATTTTTCTCAAGTCTTACCATGTTTGGTCTCAGACTGTAACAAGGTTTGTAGGTAAAACATTTAATTGTATGCTTTCCTGAAATTTACTGTTTTAAAACATGAATAACAGGGAAAATTATCTAAAACAAGAAATGTGTTTGTCAGAAACACAATGCCCCCATACTGCGCCTCTTTGATTAAAAATGATTTTTTTTAGTATATCTCTTTGGATTATATCATTTGGCAGGTACAGATCATTTTCACAAGGGAAGTAATTTTTTTATATTACTACCCTGGTGAAAATGATCTGTACCTGCCAAATGATAAATAGAAATTATCTCCCTTTAAAGCTTTTTACTTCCCTTGGATTTGTTTTTTTACCTTTGACCTTGAAAGATGACCTTGATCTTTCACCACTCAAAATGTGCAGCTCCATGAGATACACATGCATGCAAAATATCAAGTTGCTTTCTTCAATATTGCAAAAGTTATGGCCAATGTTAAAGTTTTCGGACGGACGGACGGACTGACGCACGGACAGACTGTTCAAATGCTATATGGCACCCTACAGGGGGCATACACATTAACTGGGATGATATTCTTTGTACAGTTTCATGTTAAGAACTTATTCCTGTTAACCAATCAAATGGAGAAAATCAAACAGATGAACCATGATGCCGTAATCAAAATCTGTATATCATTATTGCGAAGAACTTCTCCGCATAAATCCTTTAAATTCTATAAAAACAATAAAACACAGAAAATAAAGGAATAAAAGAAAATGTGAATGTTTTTGTTAATTATCGATCCCAATTATGTTTTTATAAATAAATAGCCATTCATAACAATATTAATTTCTCTGATCACTCTTAAAATAACATCTCTTATATTCCAATACTGAGAAATACCATCAATGCATTTGCACTACTTTAGTCTTGTATATGCAATTTTAACGGAAAAGGTTTATTTTCCATATCTTAAATCAATACATGTAAATACATATGAAGAAGGAATGTTAAACAAAACTATTTAACTGAACAAGGAATAAAAATTATTCAATATCTTTTAATAAAACATTAAATAAAATGTTTTTTTCTTCCACCAAATTCATTATAAACAATTTTTTATTTTTTCTGATGTATTTGTTTTCAGAAGGCTTGGAAAAGTTGTGTACACTTAAAAAACAATAAACCAAATGTAACATATTATAATATTATTGATCTATCAAATGTTGCATAGCAACCCATAGGTTTAGTAGGTTGAACAAGTAATTACCACTATGTACCAAACTACCACTCTTACATCAGCAATTCTATGCATTACCATATAAACTCACTTAATTATAAAATGCATAATAATATGGAAAAACATGTTTTAAGGTAAATGCAAATGAAAAGACCTTGACCTTTAACCTATAGCATGGGAGTTGCTTGCTGAACATTGTTTGGTCATATAGAATAATTATTATAAGTTATTTTTAAGTCCTTCCAAGCATAATTAAGCAACAAAAATCGAAGTAAAATGAACATCCTTTGACCTTGAATTGAGACATAAATCTAAGATGGAGGAGCATGGAAGTTTATATTCCATTCATTGAGAATAATAATCCCAATTTATATAAAATTCTCCTAAGGATGTTTAAGTTTCAGAGCAGAAATGACTCCGGAAGGATTCATCCTTCCATTTTTACCCATGCACGGACAGTGCAACTACTATATGCCATCCTTCATATAAAGAAGACGTACAATAATAAATAAATAAATACCAGGTCACTCTTCAATTTGTTCATTTCAGCCATTTGATTCGGGTGTGAGGCCAGGTAGTGGGCTATGGTGATGAAATCCCTTTGGGCACGAGTTCCTATCTGCTTGTAATACCGACTCAAGTGGTACAAGATGCATGACAACTTCCCCTTCGAGTTCTTCTGCACAGAAAACAGCCTCTGAAAGATTTCATAAAAGGAAGATTATCTCAAAATTTGCTAAACTTCAAACTATTTTTGTTACATTCTTATTTCAGCTTTAATTCGCGGTTTTTAGAATGTTTTAGATCGACATTTACATTATGCTTACAAATGTTCATAGCCGTAAATGTTGGCTTTTGACACTATTCAGTCTGAACAGTTAATGAAACTAAAACCAAACTTCATTATTCAAATGTTTCTGGAGTTTCTTTATAATTATGTTCACCATACAAGAGCCTCTATTTTGACACAATCTAGACCAAATACAACTATTGATACAGACAATAAACCAAAACTAGCTGAAGTAAGCCATAGCTAAAATCTACTTGACTGCAATCACTTATAATTTGTCCAAATAAAAATAGTTTTTCACCAGGCTTCCAGCTTTGTTCAAAATATAATAAATGATAAAAGGTTTATTTTTCGAATATACAATAAATACATACATACATGAAACACAGCTTTTTATTCAAATGTAGAACAAATATATATTTAATATAAAAATTAATTATAACATCATTTTCACACACACACACACAAATGGACAAAAGGAATGTTGAAATATTTTTATTATTTTTTAACTTTTCCACGTGCAAGCTGATTGCCAAGTTCTGCTTGTCCATAAGCAAATGATACAAATTGTGTCAGGTAGTTGTCATTTCATACCAAATATTTAAAGATAAGGCACATATTTATACTATTTGTTTAAATCATGATGTTATCTGACAAGATTAGAGGTTGAAGAACATTTTTTCCAAAAATGAAACAGTCATAGTGTTGGTTTGAATAATGATGGTAACCAGAGATGTAACATGCATGCTATTGGCAGTAAGTCCTAAAAGTACAGTAAAATAAAATCCACAAGACAGATTGTGATTAAGTTAAATGACTTAAAGGTAAAAACATTTAATTGCACATTTTTAACAAGTTATTGCCTTTCATGACATGTTGACATCCGATGGTCAAGTCAACTACACTGCAAATCTGCTTTAACATGATTCCAAATACAAGGTGAAATGGCAGTGAACGCCTTTTTACAAACTTTAAATTTTCTTTCTGAATCAGATGATGGCAATTGGGTGTAATCCTCGAGGAAACTGTGCTTTTCATCTGTTTAAAAAACTGAATACACTTTTCCTCAAGATTTTAAAGCCTTCAATGCCTATCCCATAAAAACTTCTGTACAAACCTTAATACAAAATAAGCCAGATGTAAGAAAAACCCTCTATCTCGTGGCTGTAGATACAAACAAAGATATCTATGAAAAATCCTGTTTAAACCACACACCGTATCAAACCTCATTATTTGAACCAAACTACAATTGGTGTATAAAATGCATTACAGTGTCATTTTATAGAACATAGAAAATGAGTTATATATATCTTTTGTTTTAGCTGTTATATTCTGATGTGATTTACCAAAATATAGTTTTCACATATCAATATCGCTTCTCGGCCTTTTGGCTAAGATCAAAGTGTAGTAATAGTAAATTGGTCAGGGGACAAGTTGATCAGAATATAAAAGTGCATTGTCTGAAATTCATTTTTGTTGGATCAGTCTGATATAGGAATCCTAAATCCCACGACAAGTAGAAATACAAAACTTATATGTTTGAAAGGGAAAATTTACTTTTACGGTAACAAACTGACCCAGGTCAGACAAATACCTGACATTTTATAAAATTCCTACCTGTTTTTTGAGTGCATTCAGTGGTCTCAGCATCTTCAGAAAGTAAAACATGGACTTGGAGTTTTGCTTGAATACGTTAAGACTCATCCTTCCATTGGTCGTCTCACCATTAGAGCGAGACCTGGGGGATATGGGAGGATTTTAAATTGTGCATTATACAATATTCTAGAATTGATAAACTTAAAAATAAATAATATGGCTCAAACACACGTATTGTAAATACTCATGAATCTATACAATCAGAAGTCAAGTGATACAAATTTGATAAAAAAATGCAAAATAAAAATCTGTGAAAAACAAAGCCAACTGCATCTGTGTTTTATGGCTCACTCAAACCTAGAGGTACTGATATCATATGTATAAAACCACTGGATGTTATTATGTATTTATCATCTTTCAAAACAACAATTTTGTATGGAAGATAAAAATAAGTCATTTAAATGCAGAGTTGATTTTGCACTTAAATTTGCATTCACTCTCGTCTGACTTCACAATTTAGGCATGTTTAATAGAATAATCAAACATTGCCACGAAGCATGATAATCTAAAATGTATGAGGGTCAAAAATTGTGTTATAAGTCAGTGACCTGACATAACAGTGTTATGAAAGTTGGTGGTATTTATTTGTTTCATTGGTGATTAGTATAATCACACAACAAGAGCACCGCATAACGGGTGCCCGCTCGGCTGCGTAAGCTTGTCAGAATTTTTTTTTTAGAGGTCACAGTGACCTTGACCTTTGACCTAGTGACACAAAAATGGGTGTGGCGTGTAGAACTCATCAAGGTGCATCTACATATGAAGTTTCAAAGTTGTAGGTGGAAGCACTTTGACTTTAGAGCCTATGTTAAAGTTTTATATTAGAGGTCACAGTGACCTTGACCTTTGACCTAGTGACCCAAAAATGGGTGTGGCGTGTAGAACTCATCAAGGTGCATCTTCATATGAAGTTTCAAAGTTGTAGGTGGAAGCACTTTGATTTTAGAGCCAATGTTAAGGTTTTAGCATGACGCCTACGCCGGACGGCTGACGACGAGCTGGCTATGACAATACCTCGGGTTTTCTCTGAAAACAGCCGAGCTAAAAATGGGTTAATTGCCTTTATTGGCATGTAATAAATGGGAAGACCTCCTTTGCATCCCCAGCCATGATAAATCGTTGACAGTTGTGGCAAACAAAGCAGTGACTAACGCAAATTCCAATTATTTTGTTAACAAAGTCTACTAATTTACATGCCCATAAATATGTCATTTTTTGTAAAACCATGAAATTTCATGACCACGAATATATTCTTTGATGGAAAATAGACAAAGGGTCATTCTGAAAATAGTCCCAATCAAAATTGACTACAATACAATCATATTACGATATTCAACTATGAAAGTTGTAATTTAATTTTTAATTTAATAAGACATAGTCTTTGATGCAATTAGGCTCAAGTAAATAATTTAGGCCAAATGGCAACTTGCTTTATGTAATTGTTAGATATATCCTTGTTATCCTAAAGAGCAGATTATGCAAAGTTTGTATATAAGTTAGCGAATAATCTGTCTTTGCATTGAAAGCATTTATAATTGCGTACCTTCCAATTCTTTCTAAGATGGCGTACGTTATGCCTGTCAACATGAACCCTGGATCATTGTGCAAACCCATCAGGGTGCGGCGACGGACATCCTGAGAGGCGACCATCACCAGTTTGTTCCCATACCTTGACACAAGAATAAAATATTACAATTCTGACACATACACTGTAACTCCAATATAACGCGCTCCGTTATAACGCTGAATCCAATATAACGCGGAGGGTGCTTGGATCCCATTTTTTCTCCAGCCTTCCATTTGATTTCTGATTCAAATCCGTAATATGCAACTTCATGTATTTTCAGACAATTCAAAGATGGCGGCAATCACATGTTGATTGCTTTATTCAACCGTCCGTTGAACCGATTATAATCGCTTCGAGGTTAAACAACACCGACAGCTAATTGGTGTTAATCTGTTGTGTAATGTCAATAAAGGTGTGAAAAACTCGCGTGTCAGTGTTTATTACATGTATTCCTCATCAGAGCGGTTCAGTGCGATAATTTCCATTAGTTAAGTCAAGCAGGATAGTTAAACAATTAAAGTAATTCAAAACGATTGAAACATTCTTACTTTGATATGGTTGCAGTTTGACTATATTAAATGAGCGGCTGTGAAATATACTGCCTTCTGTATAAAACAACTTTTTCTGTCATTTCATATTCATTCTAGTATTATGTCATTTAATCCTTCAGTTTGTGTATAAGAAATTAAATAATGCAGACGATTTATTTACATGCGAACGCAGTGTACCGGTAATTGTTAACAGAGTTTCACTTTCATTTTCGCGCGGTATCAGAAAGTCCCCGGGAAACACGTTTTTTGCATGCGTATGACGCAATAAAACATTTTTTGTACATGAGTCGTATTGCATTCAATCTAAATTTAAAGTCGCTCGTCCGATGAAAGCTCTGCCCCATAATGCACTGTACTCTAAACACTTCTGAAAATGGCATATATGCGTACGGTTGTGTTTACGAATTTCTTAAACATATATCGTCATTAATGTTCAAGATTATTATTTTTTAAGTGATGTTGCAATTTTATTGGATTATCGGATAAATGTGCACATAAGAAAAGCGGTATGTATACTATTATTGATACGATTCGGTTTATACGCATGTATTTGCGTCAACACAGCATGGCAATATACATGACCTATATTATAGGCTATTCTATACCTGTTTTTTTATAGCGCCCTGCAGTAAATGAGCTCAAACCTATAACGCGGATCCGTTATAACGCTGTTTCGCGGCTTGGACCCCATTGACCGCGCTATATTGGAGTTACAGTGTACTCACATAAATATTTTTATCTTAATTTTTCATTCCACCATTATTGTTTAAATAACAAGAAGGCAAAATAGTATAACTATGAATCTAAAAACCATGTACTCAAGATTACATTAATTTCCGAAAAAAAAATCACTCAAGACCACACACTTTTCCGCTGCCTGTTCTAATGACGGTTTTTCATTGTGAACTTGCTCGGTGATGTTTTTCCTCCTCTTATATTCCGCACATGACCCTTGTATGCCGTTGTCATCAACAACCTCGATGGGGTAGATGTCGTCTGGTATGTCCTCCTGGTATTTAAGGCAGTGTAGCATGATTAAGTCCTTAATGTGAGCAAAGTATAACAAAAAACAAGAGATGTATTTGTCAGAAACACAATGCCCCCTACTGCACCGCTTTGATACATGTTTTTTTACCTTTGACCTTGAAGGATGACCTTGAACTTTCACCACTCAAAATGTGCAGCTCAATGAGATACACATGCATGCCAAATATCAAGTTGCTATGTGAAGTGACATGAGCATTTTTCGAAACCTAAATGCGAAACCTAAATGCAAAGTGTGACGGAAAGACAGACAGATACACAGACGGACGGACGGTCTGATCACTATATGCCCTCCTTCGGGGGCATAAAATGTGTTTGCAGACCATGATGAAGATTATTTGGGTATTGATTAATGCACACACATGTTGCTGCAGTTTTTTTCAATAGAATCTTACTTAAACCAGAAGTTCTTGTTTCTCCTGCAACTTCATGTTTGTCAAATAACTCACTTATGTGTGAATCACTGTAGATGAAGTATCTTGCATATCTACACTTCAAGGTGATGATATCAGTTTCAATTAAATTACTTGAGAAATGTGCAAGAACTTTGATCAACAAACTTATTCAGACAAAAGAAGCACCCAACAGTTACTCTTTTGTACACCACTGGCACAGTCTGTCCGAACTGGAACTATGTTCTTAACAAGAATATCAGTGAAACTGATGGATGCTCCCCGATGATGCCCTTTGTCACTCTATGTGTTAATAACCACCTAAAAAAATCTTTTATTAGCCTCAGTGACCTTGACCTTGACCCCAGGGACCTCAAACCTCATCAAAAGGTAGAGGTCCATGCAAGGTACCTACATGCCAAATATGAAAGAGATCGGTAAAGTATTGAAGGTGGTATGAGAAACTGTAACAAAAGTGTGACGGAAAAATCTATTATTAGCCTCGGTGACCTTGACCCCAGTGACCTCAAACCTCAGTGCTTTCCACAGCTTATTTAACGGTCCCTCAGCGGGGCGCTTGAATTTCGAAATCCGAGTCCGTGGGGCGCCTAAAATTGTCCAATCATTGTATTCTGACAGTTATTGCAGCTTAAGATCAAAGCGATTACGATCCTTTGTCACTTTTCCCAACTAAAGCCCGCCTAAAGGCGGAGCGTTGCTGTATTAGAAAATCAATATTGGCCAATGAGAGCGCACGCTTTGTATGAGCGACAGCAGTAGGCAGGCAATACCTGCAGTAAAATGATGCAGAAGACTCGTGACATACATGTTATTGCCACAGAAATCTTAGCCAGTTACTTCGAAGACTGATGATGGCAACCGGCCGTAATCCTCGTGGACAACGTGAATTTCATGCATAATTCCATCAAATCATTTATTCGACTTGTAGTGTTTAAACAAATTATCGTTCATAACGCAACTGATAATATTTGTTGAAGTCTAATTTGAGAATAATTAAATTTGTAATCCGAAACCCATTCCCGTAAGTCGATGTAAACGCATTTTTAATCTGAAAAACACTTCCAAATGTTAATGTTACCGCAACGTTGAAATATTCTTGCTTCAAATTAGCAGTGCAAATTTATTTTGTGTCGAATCTTTTTCTCAATTAAAAAGAGCGCGAAAATTATGCAGCATGTACAACGTCGCATCATTTGCATAGAAAGCGTGCGTGTATTGAGCGTTTTAACAAGCACACAAAATGTTAGGGGATTGACGTATGTTTAGAGGCAATATTACATCAAATCTATAAATAGTCACTTGAAATATATATGATACTATAGAAGTTGTATCTAGATGATGTCTAGGTCATGTTTGAATATGGGTCATGCCGGGTCAAAAACTAGGTCACGGGGTATCTTAGTGCGTTTTAAACCTCACCATGTTGTCCACTCTCTAATTCAAGTAGTTTTCATCCAATCCTCACCAAACTTGGTCACAAGTTTTATCTTAATGATCTCTAGGACAAGTTTGAACATGGGCCAGAAAAATGGCAAGGTTTGAGTTAAAGAAATAATTGAGAGCTTTTATCGTTAATATTTACCAGAAAGTGATTTATAAAAACGGAATAAATGGGATTATCGGGTAATAAATAGAAACTTGAAAAGAAGTAAGTATACAGTAATAGAGTCGGAATGAAACGGATGTATTGGGGAATTGTTCGAGTCGGGATTTTACTAGCTATGCGGGAAAGTTTTAAGACAATTAAACAATATATTTTTTTTAATGACTGGGGGATTTTCTTGAAGAGTCATAGTGCACCAAATGACGTCTTTTGGCACTGTTTTTCTTTGAGTTATAACGCACCACAGAACGTCAATTGACATGTTAATTTTTTTTTAAATCAACCACCCCTATCAGCCCCGGGGCGCCTGACAAAAATCCTGTGGAAAGCACTGAACCTCATCAAAAGGTAGAGGTCCATGCAAGGTACATGCCAAATATGAGAGATCAGTAAAGTATTGATGGTGCTATGAGAAAATGTAACAAAAGTGTGACGGAAGGAAGTAAGGAAGGAAGGAAGGACAAACTGGCAACTATATGCTCCCCGAACATTTTCAGGGAGCATAAAAATGTATTTGTTCCAATTAATTTTACAAGATAAAAGGCCCTAATGGCTGGAAACATTTTGTTGTTAAAAACATAATATTTGTATTTGACTGGCCAATTAAATAAAGTCCAGGCAAGTTATTACAAAAATTACCAGACCTTGTTGCCAGAAATGCATTTTGACTTACATAAAGACTGGTACTCCTTCCCCTCTCTGTAGGGGGGAATATATATTTTCAAAATCAGTTACAACAAAAATTATACATTCAAAACCCGATGGCTCAAACTTGTGGGGTCTGACAAAAAAGTTTAATCCATCCAAAAATTCTAGCCAGACAAATGATAATATATTGTGCTTTTTTACATTAGTCAGCAACAGACTTGCATTTTGAGTGGAAGAAAACACTTTGAGCAATTTGATAATTAGACCCTCGTGAATTCCAGCCAAGGACATGAATGCAAATAAATAGGTTGCAATACAGAATTGGTACTTCAGGATACTTTGAGAAACCAGAAATGCAAGCCAAATGATGCATCAGGTTCGACTGTATTCGCATTTATGTCATTTATAAGCCAACAGATGGGCTCATTGTCATTTTGATGTCTAACTTAACAATGCCTGATTAATAATAGGAACACCAAGTCATTGTATAAGAAATATTTAATGAAAAGCACTGCACTTATATATGGGACTACAGAGGCTTATTAACCATGCTTTAACGAAGAAAAGAATCATGCCAAAGCAAAGCATTCTCTGATAATACAAATTGCATGATGGACTAATTGGCGACACTTGACTGTGACACCAGATTTAAAGGACATGATAAAGCAACAAAATCTTACTGTTTCCACGGCAACCGAATCTTACCGTTTCCACGAAGTGTTTCGTTTCAGGATCGATGTAGTGCAACCTGTTGAATGGCACCAGATCTGACCTTGGCTTCGGAAGCAAGAAGAACTCCACTTCTCCCAAACCCAACACACATCGCCAGAGGTACCCCTTGGTCCCTGCATCAAGCTCAAAACTAAACGACTCTCTGTCCTGCAGTCGTATCCATAGTGCATTCATAGTTATACCTGTAAAATATAGCACTTTGACAGTTAGTGAGTGAAATATGCACGCATTTTTTTACCATTTCATGTGTTGTTTAAAATGTGACTTTATCATAATTATAAGATTTAAATAGGTGGCTTTTATAAAGTCATGTTTGTGTTTTTCTGAAAACATAACCCAGATTCCAAATCTGCCTACGTATTGCCCAGTTAAACAATCTAACTAAATTTTATCAAGACTGGATGCACTTCATGCTCAAGTGAGCTAAAAAAAGTGTTTTACCACCATATGGGATTGTTTGACATTTATAGTAATAATGAAGCAAACCATATCAATATTAAAATGTCATGAACAAATAAAGAACAGAAACAAGGGCCAAGATGGCCCTAGTTCGCTCACCTTTTTTTACAAGGCCTTGTTCATTGGCAAGTTGAAAATTCAGTACTCTAGAGCATATTAGATTGGTGATCTTCTGTTTACTTTTGCAGTGTGATCATATGATTAACTCTGATGGAGTACTGTCTATTTGCATGGAATTTTTGCATGCAAACATTTGCAAGTAATGCTAATTCTACATGTGTTTACAAGGTTTTTGTAAGATTTGGACCTCCTGACCAAGATTTTGATCCCACATGACTCAATGTCAAACTTTGCATAGATATCATAAAAAAAACATCCTGGTCAAGTATCATCATTATTGGAACAAAACTATGGCCTCTAGTAAGTTTACAAGGTATCATTGGGAAAAATCTTCTGACCAAGTTTCATGAAGATTGGACAAGAAATGTGCCCTCTAGAGTGTTTACAAGGTTTCTCCATAGCCGAATAAGGAAAACTGCCCTGCCCACTGGCAACCATGTTTTTCAACCGACCGGAACCACTTTTGAACTCAACCAAGATATCAGTAAGACAACCATTTTGACAAAGTTACAGGCAGATTGGACATGAAATGTGACTTCTACAGTGTTTACAAGGTTTTTCTTTATTTGACCTAGTGACCTAGTTTTTGATCCAGCATGACCCAGTTTCAAACTCGACCAAGATATCATTCGGAGAAAGCTTCTGATCAAGATTCACGAAGATCGAACAAGAAATGTGGCCTCTTAAGAATTTACAAGGTTTCTCAATAGCCAAATAAGGAAAACTGTCCCGCCCACTGGCGCCCATGTTTTTCGACGGACCTAAACCACTTTTGTACTCAACCAAGGTATCATTGAGACAAAATTTTTGACAGAGTAACATGAAGATTGGGCATAAAATGTGACTTCTACAGTGTTTACAAGGTTTATCTTTTTTTTTGACCTAGTGACCTAGTTTTTGACCCGGCATGACCCAGTTTCGAACTTGACCGAAACTTCATTGGGACAAAGCTTCTGACCAAGTTTCATGAAGATCAGACAAGAAATGTGGCCTCTTGAGTGTTAACTAGGTTTCTCAATAGCCAAATAAGGAAATCTGCCCCGCCCACTGGCGGCCATGTTTTTTAACAGACCGGAACCACTTTTGAACTCAACCAAGATATCATTAAGACAAACATTTTGACAAAGTAACGTGAAGATTGGGCATGAAATGTGACTTCTACAGTGTTTATATGTTTTTTCTTTTTTGGACCTAGTGACCTAGTTTTTGACCCGGCACGACCCAGTTTCAAACTCGACAAAGATTTCATTGGGACAAAGCTTCTGACCAAGTTTCATGAAGATCGGACAAAAAATGTGGCCTCTAGAGAGTTTACGAACAAATGTGGACGGACAGACAGACGACAGACAAAGACCGGTCACAAAAGCTCACCTGAGCAATCAGGTGAGCTAAAAATACATTAATGCATTATTTCTATGTATATTTGGTTTATATATCATTGACAACTAAAACAACAAAATAGCTACATTCATAAGACAATATTGCTATGAAATTATTAATATCAAACCATGTGTAGTTTGTTCACTTTTGCCTGAAAATATATTTTATTTTTTTTTATAGTCTACATACCATCTAGACCTTCAAGTGCTATCTCCTCTGTCAAAGCTTCTTTTACATCTGATGCCATGCTGTTATCAAAATAAACAATTGTGTTAAAATATGATTCAAAATAGGATATACTTCATTAAAATGGGCTGAAAGACATGAAGTTTTATATGTCATACAAGGCATGTGGTTTTGTAAATATTATTTTTAATCCAAAATGTGCCTTTATGATTTACATCTGTGGAATGGAGTTATTAATACCACATCAATAAGTTATTGAAATTAGTTCAGAGGAGGCTTATGGTTGGGGTTGATTTTAAATCATGTAGTGGTACAATTGATGGGGTCTGCTTTGAAATCAGAAGATGGCCAGGCTGGTCTCCTTCCAGTATGTTTGTTTAAAAGATTCTGGACTTTATAGTCGCAGTGTCTCAACATTGGGAACAGTTGTGTATAACATTATAATTTTAATAACAGGGGTTTAGTAACTTCCTTTCAACTTGAAGCGCTTTTTTTAGATAAACAAGTACTTGATTTTTGTTTGTGCTTTTTGAGGTTGTCAGCTCTTTCGGCACCTGACTTTTTCGGCCCCTTTTTTAAGGCTCACTTGGCCCCATTTTCCGCCTCATTTGGCCCAATTACCAGGCTCTTTCGGCCCTGTTTTTAATTTGAACAAGCAAATTCGTAGAATTGATATCCCCCGCCAATATGCTTCTGGACGAAAAAGTGTTATATTTGGCACTCAAAAATGCATTTTTTCAAGATACAAAGGGCCATAACTCTGTTATTAACACATGGTGTACAATGCCATTTGGCGTGCATCATCCTGTAATCCATATATATACTCAGACCAAGTTTCAATGAAATCCGCCAAAGCACTTCCAAGATATGGCTCCGGACACACAAAAAAGCATTTTTTCAAGATACAAAGGGCCATAACTCTGTTATTAACAGATGGTGTACAATGCCCTTTGGCGTGCATAATCCTCTCATCCATATAAATATATATATATATATATATACTCATACAAAGTTTCAATGAAAACCGCCAAAGCACTTCCAAGATATGGCTCTGGAAACAAAAGTGCTGGACGGACCGAAAAACGGACTGACAGAAAGACGGACAGACGGAAAGACATATGGATAACGCCAAAACAATATCCCTCCGCCTATGGCGTGGGATAATAACAATAAATCAGTGATTGGAAATGCATAAGAAATTATCCATTAATTTCCATAAGTAATCAAAGCAACACTTTTGGTTCTAATTGACGGCATACACTTGTTCCTAATGTGATAAGCAGTGTTAACAAACAAACCGCCAATCTACTACCGCTGTAATCAAATAAGTTTAGAAAAAAGGTGTAATAATCAGAGCTCCAGATAAGGTTTTGTGAAATTCTTAACGTTACTACCAGATTTTCAAAAATAATTCTTAACTCTTAAATTTTATTCTTAACGTTACTAGTAAGTTTTGGAAAATAATTCTTAACTTTTCTAAATGACCAAAAAATAAATAAGAATGGTTATTTTCATGCAAAAAATCAAAATAAACATACTAGCAACTTAATTTAAACGAGTTCAACAGTGTCTATTCAGTATTATACAATTTTATTTTTCAAATACCTTCATATGCCCAAACTGTGCTTAGATTGCATGCCTTCGATGAATTTTTACATATTTCACAATTAAAACGGGTCTCCCCTTCAATCTTTTCAACGATTGGCCACGGCAATTGTCCCTTCCACTCGTTCAATGTTTTTTTGTTTAAGTTTGACCCGTCATGTCGCTTTTTTTATAGCTTTTCCAACTGTTTCGGCAACTGAACATACAACATCGTATAAGATCTTTTCTATAATGTCTTTCTTAACATTCAACTTCGGCTCACTTTGCGTACAATATGTTAAAAGCGTGTTTTTGAACGCTTTGCAGTTTTTTAGGACGCTCTCTGGGCGCCACCATTGTTTTTTGACAGAAAGACTGTACACGCCGCTTTTATTATTTAAAAAAATGCCCTTTGTTAAACAAACCCGATAACCATTTTATAAAAGCACCGAAAAGATCTTTAATACGCAAAAAGAACTCAATAAATATCGATACGAACCGATGTAAAAATAATATTTGTAACTTGATTTTGTAATTCTTTATGGTACGACAAAATTTTAAAATAAATACGCAACGGACTTGAAAATAATTCGTAATTACGAAAATACGACCCTTATCTGGAGCTCTGGTAATAATATATAGGGCCGCATAAGCCTGGTCAATTTGGGGGCTGAATAAGCTTTGTGCTGAATAGACCTTAATATCCGGACTGGGTCGAAAAAGCTTAGGGCCGAAAGAGCCTGCTACCCTTTTCAAAAGTATTTTAGTCATATCATGGCATAGCTTAAGAAACTGGAATACGGACAAAACCCCTCCCGGATAAAAACCCTTCCTTCATTTTCATAAGGGGCGGACGAAAACCCTCCCATGAATAAACATGGGCGGACAAAAACCCTCCCATGAAAAAAATAGGGGGTGGACAAAAACCCTCCCATGAAAAAACAGGGGCGGACAAAAACCATCCTGTAAAAGAAATTTAACACTGACAAATGTAATTGTTTCACTTAGTGTTGCATTCATTAATCCGACAAAATTACCCATTGTGTGATTTGTGTATTGTGTTTTCAGGGGTGTGAAATTGAAAGAATATGTGTATCCATTAACTGTAAACATACAGCTTTCTAATGTGCATATATATCCGATAATCCAATATGATAACAACATCAATTTAAACATAAAATTAGGCCATTTATACACAAGTGAATTTAAATTTAGATTGAATGCAATACGATACAGTGCAAAGTTTAATCGCGTCATACGCTCATTCATGCAAAAAACATGCTTTCCGAGAAGTTTCTGAAACCTTTGCGAAAATGAAAGTAAAATTCTGTTAACAACTAACAATTTGTTAGCATGTAACTAGTTTGTCCATATAACTCATTTAATTTATCTTTGACTGTAACGTTTTCAATTGCATTTTTGCAGACAATATATAAAGCATACTGTTTTGTCAAATATGTCAATGATTTGGTTATTTAGGCCCACTAATCAGCTAATCATAACAATGAACTAGTTAATGGCATACAATAATATATATCAAAATAGCAAATTGTGAATCTGCAACTGCGGACAAAAACCCTCCCGTGAAAGCAATTAAACACCGACAAATGTAATTGCTTCACACATTGTTGCATTCATTCATCCGCAAAATTTACTCAAAATAGCAAACTGTGAATCTTCAACTACTTTTAGTTTTTAATAAGTTTAATCACAGAATCAATTAAAAGCAATTAAACGCCTACAAATGTATTTGCTTCACACATAATTGACGTCAAATGGGTGTAAAATAACAGCATTTCAATTCGGAATAAGTCAATATATAGTGTAATGTTACCTACTGAAGTGAAGTCACTATTACAAAAAATAAATATCTCGGATAACCGATAACAAAATACAAATGTCGGAAATGACATTTGGAAATGACCGATTTTGGATTAAAAATTCATAAATAATCGTTGGTGCTTGAATAGACCCTTTTCACAATAGGCCAAAATTGATAAGAGCGCAAAGTCACGTGACTGGCAGAACTCCAGAATGAGGCTGAACGTGTATAAATATCCAATAGTCCCGCGCAACGCCACATCTGATTTTAACATTTCACTCTTTTGAACATTTGGAGATGTAACGACTTAGAAAAGTCAGAATAAGTTATAAATATGTACTTGACATTATACATGTAAGTGTCAATACATTAAATAAATTGTCTTGATTAAAGTACTTGTTTTTCTTAATTTTTTTACACATTTGACACGCTTTGTTAGAGCTTTTATATCGCGCTGTTTGAATAAAGATCTATCTTGTTTATTGATACATCTGTTGTTTAATAACCCCTGTGTTCCGCATAAACCCATTATCTCGTTATGATCAAATACTGTGCCGACAAATACTAAATAACAGCATGGTGTCATAAACCACCCGTGGTAGATGCCTGGTCATTGAACACCATGTATGGTACCCCGGCCAATGTCTTTTGTGGTAAAAGTAGTACGTAGTCATTTCTAAGACTAATGAAACGCCAAATACTCAAACTAAATATTGTATAGATATTAGCCAGTTTAATCATAATTATACAGAGAATGCTGGACATTCATCCTAGCCTAGTTTTCACACAGGCGGACATTCGTTCCTATGTTTTGCACGGAACGTATAGTGACATCCAGAGTCCGTGGTTTTTTGACAACCTTAACATTCGTGCCTTCATTATTTTGATAATGCGGATAATGGTTTCTACATAATTTTGACAGCCCGGACATTCGTTCTTTCGTTATTTGGACAGCCTGGAGATTCGTTTCTGAAAAATTGCTGTCCCGGTCATTATTATCACATTTTATCAAAATAATATGACACTCTGGGCATTTTATCTGGTAAATTAATATGTCGTTATTAAAATACATGTAGTTTTAAAAAATTCTCATATTCTGTGTTAAACTTTATATTTTAGTAATATTTTATCATGAACATGAGAATGAAAACGTTTAAAATATTCGAATATATCGACTTAAACTGAGATCACTAATTTGCCAAACCTTGCAGAAATCTGGACATTAAAACTATGTAGGAGTATATATATCCGGTCTGTCAAAATAATGTTGGAACAATTGTCTGGGATGTCTAAATAACGTGGGAATGAATGTCCGGGTAGTTAAAACAACGTATGAACGAATGTCTGCCTTGTCAAAATTAAGGTAGGAACGATTTTCCTTGTGAAAGAATTTTCGGATACATAATCAAGTGCTTAATACTTATAAATACATTTGAAATGTTTATTAACTTTTATGCTATTATAAGCACGAAACCTATTTAGCGGGTTACCCGATACCGCTAAAATAAAACTCCGTCATTACATAGTTTTATAAAGAGTGTTCGTAAGTGTATAGAAGAACACAATTAAAAGAAGCATTTTAATTGACCGGTGTTAAAGGGTGTTTCCGAAAATTAAAGACACACACACACACACAAGAGAGATTTTTGACATGAAGTGACATATATTTATCACTCATAATCATGTTTAAAGAGAAATCAAGGTGCATGCGTAGACAGTTCAGTTTGCTCCACGTTCCTTTTTACACCTGTATAAAAGTTACTTTTACTTTTTAAGAATATATTCTTCAATATTGTCTTTCACTGTAAAAGAACATTAATTAAAGTTAAACGAAAAATGACATCACATGTAAAAAGTTCATGTGCTTTGTATTTCTTATTGCTTTTTTCTTATGATTTATAGTAAACAAACATTTTACACGTTCATTCGTTTGTGAAAAATATTACAGACCAACAAAAATACCTTTGAGAATTTAAGTTATAAAATTACTGTTCTGTTGTTGTCGTTTAATTTTGGGAAACTACGAAGATTACATATATAATGTATAAAATACGTCTCTCATACAAACTTGGCAGGATGGCCGAGCAGTCTAAATGAAACTTGAAACTTGTTTATTTCCTTAAACGCCAATTACTATGAAAATACATATTCAATGGCGTTTTACAATAAGCTGAAAATAAAATAAGTTAAACAATATATAAATAATAGACCAATTATAAACCTGGTAAAAGAGATGCAATCGGGGTTATATAAAACATTGAAACATAGTTTTACAATAAGCTGAAAATAAAACAAGTTAAACAATATATAAATAATAAACCAATTATAAACCCGGTAAAAGAGATACAATCGGGGTTATATAAAACATTGAACCATAGTTTTACAATAAGCTGAAAATAAAACAAGTTAAACACTATATAAATAATAAACCAATTATAAACCTGGTAAAAGAGATACGATCAGGGTTATTTTAAACATTGAACCGTATACGGTATTTCGATTAAAATACATAATCTCAGAAAAGTCCATAAAAATCACGGAAAAGGTAAGTTTTTAAATTCTTCTTAAAAGATTCAAAGGAATTCGATTGTCTAAGATCCTGAGGCAAGGAATTCCAAAGTCTTGGCCCAGCTGTACTGAAGCTCCTGTCACTAAATGTCTTTCGCTTATTGAACGGAACGTCATATGAGGCCATGTTAATGCCGCATGACCGCAGGCCTTGTCTGTTTGGAATCTGTTTTGTGAGAAGTTCAGTGAGGTAAGTCGGGGCCTCATCATTAGAGCACTTGTACATGAACGTAAGTAGTTTAAAGATTATCCTTGCTTTGATCGGCAACCAGTGCAACTCATATAGCGCTTGCTTCAAACTGTCGAACTTGCTTCGTTGTAAAACCAATTTGGCGCACATATTTTGTATTCGTTGCATTTTGTTGATTTCGCACCCTGCCACACCATACAGAATTACATTACAATAGTCAAGGTGTGATAGAACAAGGGAAACAATGAGAATTTCTGCGGACTGTCTTGTAAGATACTTTCTTATGCTTTTAATCCTTAAATAGTTTAACATGGCAGAACGACATTTCATTGATACATGTTTTTTTAAACTAAGGGATTTGTCAAGGAATGCACCGAAGTACCGAATAGTTGGCTCTCGCTGGATTATGTCCCCTGCGATGTTTATTTCATTTGTATGGATTTTCTGGAGTTGTTTCAGACTGCCAAAGAGAATAAACTCAGTTTTTGATGTGTTCAATTTTAATTTATTTGCATTCATCCAGTGATTAATAGTAAATGCGCTTTTTTCAAGCTCAGTGATTGCGTTCTTTTCATTTGAAGTGGACGGTTTAAAAGTTGTCTTGGCAATGTGATCATCAGCAAACCCATATACTGAGACATTTGCTGGGATGACATCAAATAGAGTTCCAGCATAGGAAAGGTATAGCCATGGCCCTAAGCAACTTCCTTGTGGTACACTGCACTGCAAGGGGCGCGCTGTTGACCGCCTGTCATTCACATGAACAGTGCAACAACGACCCCTCAAATATGAGTTCATCCACGCAAGTGCGGTGTCTTGAAGACCATAATGGGCCTGAAGCACATCAACCAAAATGTCGTGGTCCACGGTATCAAAGGCAGCACTTAGGTCAATTGCGATCATGGCTGTTACTTCCTGGTTTTCCATGCCTGCCAATATGTCATTAACGAGCCTCAGTAGGGCAGATTCGCAAGAATGATGCAGTCGGTAGGCGGACTGGTTCTTCGGTAGAAGTTTGTGTGCGTCAACATGTACATTTAAACGAAGTAGCACTGCTTTTTCAATCAGTTTTGAGAGAAAGGCCAAATTACTCACAGGTCTATAATTTGAAAGATCGAGATCTAAGCCAGCCTTTTTGAGAAGTAGACGAACAATTGCGTGTTTGAATGTGCTAGGAAACACTCCTTGTCGCAGTGACATGTTTACCAGGTTAGTGATAAAAGGTAGAAGAGCGTTAATATGAGATTTTAAAATATCAGTAGGCAAGATATCCAACTCACACGATGTGGTTTTCATCTCCCCAATTAGTTTCCATATCTCATCATGGTTAAGATCTTCAAATAACTGCAACATTGGGACATTTTTGTTTGTTGGCTGAAAGTTTTCAAATGTACTAAGAGAGTCACGAATCTTTTGTATCTTTTGGAGAAAAAAGTCAGCAAATTGTTCACATAACTCATTTTTAGTTTCGCAGTTCGGATATGGATTCGTCGACTTTGTTCCAGTGAGTTCCAACACTAAACTGTACAATCGCTTCGTGTCTCCTTTAGCCTCAGAAATATTATCATTTAAAATTGCCGTTTTCTCGCGTTTTAGCGCGTTTACATAATTTGTTCTCAAGTGTATGAACTGTTCATAATGATCCTTAGTTTTATGTCGTAACCAATATTTTTCTGCCTTTCTCACTGCACATTTCAAACGGTAAATATCTTCGTTGAACCATGGTTTTGGCGCTCTACAAATTTTCATAACTTGCTTACAAGGCGCATGCTTCTCAATTGTGATTTCAATTTGCGATTTAAAAGGAACGACGTAACTATCGACATCATCAGCATCAATATTAATATCTTGTAAATCACGCGAGAACGACTCTTTGTCAATGTTTCTAAAGTCTCGTTTTGTAACTGATTTTCGTATTATGTTTTCCTTTTCTAAGTCAAGAGTAATCTTCACTGCAAAATGATCCGAGAACAATGGTCCCTTTTCGCATTTTGTTATAGTAACACCATGAACTGACTCTGTGATGACCAAATCTAAAATATGTCCATCGATATGCGTGATAAAATCTACATGCTGGTCTAGACCCAAGGCAACAAGACATTCCTGAAATTCCAACACAACAGGGCTATTGCTCTCATCAATGTGAATATTAAAATCACCAGATATGAGAATGTTAGAGTATGACGGGAGAATATTTTCAGAAAAGTCACAAAAATCTCTGACAAACTGACTAACTGTTGATAATGACGGGGGCCTGTATACGCCAATGACATGTATTGTAATGTTTTTTAATACTAGCTTCCATATGCCGAACTCAAAACTTCTTTTACAGCCACGTTGCAGTAGGACTATATTTATATTACTTTTACTCACAATAGCAATGCCACCACCTATTTTGTTTTGTCTATTTGCAACACTTATTTTGTAACCGTTTTGATTCAAATCTGAACATTCAAATTTATATTGTTCATCATCCGTATACCACGTTTCGGTTAAAAAAGCAAAATCGATTTTATTCTCTCTCAAATATTGACCAATTAGAACATCTTTATTCACCGCTGACCGGCAGTTAAGATTTACACAGTTTATCTGTTCACGATGTTGGCTAACAATACTGAACGTTTTTGGGTAGATGAGATGTAGATGATTCGGCCCGTTAGGTTTCAATATGACCTTTTTAATCCCTCCGCGTTTGCCTCTCCGACGTTTCTTGCTCCGGGCGATGTTTAGATCACAAATAGTTTTGATTACCTGGGGTTGAAGGCGACTTAATCCCTTATTGTTTGCTATGCACTGACCAATGCTCACCAAAAAATCTCTGGTATATGTCCGTAGCGTTGTCCGTAGCGTTGTAACCGAAATAATGATATTTGGAGAAAATTCTATTGTTTCTAGCAATATGAATCTTTCTATTAATGACACAATAGAAACATAGACACACAATACAACAGCAACTATGTTCTTCATCGATACATAGGTAAATGCCATTATTGTCTCCGTTTAATCCACACAAAAAGCAAGAAAATCCAGAGCACATAAAACACGTCTGCCTCAGATGGCGACATCAATACGATCAATGGTTTTTACTCCAGGGCTCCGGGGGTCACTGGTTCGAACCCTGACGCGGTCTACTTTTTTTTCGTTTTTTACATTTTATTCTTGATTTTTTACTAGAACTTTTTAGATCCAATGTTTACATTTATAAATATAAAGCATTTAATGACAAACTTCAAAACATGCCAAAATCTGTGAAAAGGCCCCTTTAAATTGTTGTTGACACAGCTTATTGAATATTATATTTAGCTCTCTCTATATTTTTTCAAGCAGAGTATTTAAAAAAAGGGCTATTTAAAGATTTTGAAGGTTATTTTTTAATGAAATTGGTATTTTTATATTTAAGCACGACATCACATCAAATAGCGTCAAAACCTAAGTACAGGCAATATTCTGCTTCAAAATTAAAAGCAGCAATAAAAATGGTCGAAAATGGAATGTCTAAGAAAAAAGCTGCACAAACATTTGGGATTCCACGCACCACACTTCTCGACAAACTGTCTGGGAGAACATCTTTAAGTGCAACCCCTGGTCGCACAACTGTACTCACAAACGCAGAAGAGCAAGTGTTGGTCGATTACTGCAAGCACTGTGCGAAAATTGGTTACCCACTTAAACGATATGAACTTTGCATAAAAAATCAAGAAAGTCCTCAATCACGACGGTCGATCTAACCCTTTTAAGAACAATCTGCCTGGAAAAGATTGGTACAGCGGGTTCATGAAGCACCACCCTGATATTTCCGAGCGAACAGCATCTACTCTTGGTCCCCAACAAGCTATTGTGAACCAAGCGATGATTGCCAATTGGTTTCAAAACTTAACCACCTACCTTAAAACGGAAGTAGATGATTAGCAAAGTCTTGTCGGTGATCCTAAAAGGTTCTTCAATGCTGACGAGAGCATTTTCCCCTTGTGTGTAAACACTGGCAAAGTACTTGCAGAAAAAGGGGTACGACATGTGTACCAGGTAACAAGCAGCAACAAAAAAACAAATCACTGTCATGGCTTGCTTTAATGCTTGTGGAGATTATGTTCCACCGTTGGCTGTCTATCTGGGTCAGCGATACTGTGATACGGGCATAGGTGAGTTCCCAGATGCCATTTACGGCATGTCAGATAATGGCTGAATGGATAGCCAGCTGTTTTTATCATTTTTGCACCATCTGGATGACTTCATTGGTCAAAAGCAGATACCACACACATGAGTCTTAACGCAGTGCAGTTCTGCTATGATCATCAGATCATACTCTACTGCCTGCTTGAAAATGCCACTCAGGTCCTAAAGCCCTGTGATGTTGGCTTCTTCTATCCATTAAAATCGGCCTGGAAACGACAAGTGAAAAGCTGGCACACTGAACATCTTGGTCAAACTTTCACCAAGAAACAGTTTCCTGGTGTATTTCGCAAATGATGGGAAGATGTTTCCAAGATAGAAAATGCCATACATGGTTTTCAGCGATGTGGATTATTTCCACAGAATCCTGAAAATATTGACGGATCTAAGCTTCATCCCTCAGAAATACATGTATCTGTTGGTTCGTGCGGCGACGAAGGCTCTTCAAAAGAGAAGCACTGCAGCGCTCCATCAGAAAATGGTGACCAGCCTGTAAGTGCAACGAAAACAAGCACCGAGACTCTGAGGAAAAGTTCCACCTCTTGATCCGGTACTGTTGGAGCTTCGTCGGTGACAATTGCTTCACATACACTTCCCATCCCAAGCCAACAATAAAATGAGGGATCTGTCAGGGTTGTACAAACTGACAGGGAACATCAGGTATCCGAGTCATTTGCTCTTCTTCGAGTACCAGAGCTGACCCCAAAAACCCTGTTAAAAGACTTCGCAGCAAGCTCCCAAAATCAATTTCCCGGCAAGCGGCATTGCAGATGCTGAAAGACCGCGAGATTATAAAAGTTGCTCAAGTAGATGCTAAGAGAAAGAAAAAAGAAGAAAGAGAGCAGCGCAAGAAGGATAAACAGGAGGAAAAACAACAGAAACTAAGATACGCAAAGAAGAAAATCAAAAGAAACAGGAGGCAAGGTGTCTTAAGGAGTTTGTCAATGCGCAGAGGAAAAGGCGTGCTGACTCACCTTCTTCGTCTGACTCCGAAAGAGATGTCTGCTTTGTTGAGAGCGACAACAATTTAAATGATGATGTTCAGTGCCCGGGATGTGATACTGATGAAGGTGATCCCAGCGAATGGGTTGCATGCACAAAATGCTCGAGAGAGTGGCACATCTCGAGCACTGGAGATGCCATCCTGTGTGAAATCCCAACCGAGCAGATCACGCAATATCCGTTCATATGTGAATTTTGCATGTGACAATTTGTGAAAAACAACCACCGTGGCTCATTTGCCAAATGTATATTTGTGCGCTTGTATAAGTCATTTGTTGGGATTACATGTGGCAATATTTTAAACAATTCAGTAAGTTATGTGTGATTATTGTTAGTTTAATAAATATTCTGGTCACTGTGTTCCATATAAATTTTGCTATAATATCGATTTAATATGGATTTTTATTGAGTCAGGTGGGAGCTCAATACGAACTCTAAATGCAATTTATTTATAATTCTCTGATTTGTAATTAACACTTGTTTAGTATAATCCTATTTATTTAAGCTTGATTGCATGGAAAGCCTACAACTTATTGAGACACTCTCCTGATCGCTAGGCGGACACCACATCCACTTGACCAACGCAACCTATTTAACACTAGACATTAAAGAGATCGTGAATTCTATTTATTGAGAGATAAAATGTAAATAACTGATTAAAACAGTTGTTGAAAATTAATACAAAGACAAGTGTCGAAATTAGCCGCTGTCGAAATTAGCCGCTTACTTTCGAAATTACACTCCACAGCGTTAAGTTAAATCGCTTGAAGTTTGGAGTTATGCCGGCAACAATAATAACGTTTGTTACCAATTATCTACCAGTCAAAACAGCGTTTTTCATTAAGTTTGGGCACTTGGAGGGTTAGTCTTATTTATAAGACGCGCAAAGAATTTAGATACTTTTTATATGGGCTAAATTCTTTGGAACGTCTTATCGGGGAAAAGTCAAAAATGTGTTGGAAACCAGAAAGTTTAAATTTTCATCGATTTGCGTAAAATTGCAAAATAACATTACCAACTCATTCAGTTTTAGTTCAGAAGTCCATTTTTACCTCAAATATCGTCGAATTGAAGTTGGAAAGGCATAAATTCTTCAGTTAAACTTCTGCTTAAATCACAAACCAATCACTGACCTGTAGCCATGTCATGAAACTGATTTGAATATGAACCAATCAGAAGAAGGCATTACGGTGTAACGTGTACGCGTAATTTTATTTAACATGAGCTTTTAACACCGACTTTTACCTAACTAGATCTAGTATGCTAATCTTTGTCGATTTAATAAGCATATGTTCAAAACAGATATGGTGCAGTTTCTATTCACTGTTCTAAGTTTCAGCAAGTTTTTATGCATGTCTTTTTGTCACCTCTGTCTGTGTTGTTTTATTTACCTACATCCTATGTTACATAGGAGTACGGTATACTGTACGATCTGTATCAAAATTATTTCTGTACAGTATAAAAATAAAAGATGTAATTTATTTCAGAACTTTTTAATTGTCAATTTAGAAAAAAAACAATGCTAAATTAATCCAGAAAAGTATAACATCGGTTTACTATGTAACACTTTGCACCACAACAGATGAACGCAAACTATATTTTACGCTGTTTCTTCTCCCACTTTAAACCAGATGCTTTACATCGAGGTCGTGTTATCGATTTATATCTACACAGCGAGCGAATCGAGAGATATTGAAAAATTGAATAGTGGTTGGATTTAAATTGATCAGGCGTGCAAAATTAAAAGTGTCATTACATAATTTCTACGGAACATTATCGAGAAATAAATTATGTACACAGGTATGTAAATATTTTTGCAATCCTTTGATATTAAGTGTCTTATATCGGGGCTTGAATATTGCGCACAAAATCGTTGCGCAACAATATAGACAAAGACGAAAAAATTCCCACCATTAATTTGGTCTTTCCCCCTTTGTACGCTCCAAATATTACCCATAGAAAAGTAGCTTAATATTTAAGAGTGTCAAAAATTTGGACTATTGGAGGGTAATTTCAACACATCAGTACTAAATCAAATTTTACTCTTAAGGTGTCGAAATTACCCGACTTTGTTCTATAATAAAATTGCAATTAACAGTTGAACATTTCATTATAAATTTCTATTTTATAACATTATGCATTCGAGCGTCCGAATTGATCATCAATCCGAAGTAGAGAATTTTTTAAGTTCCAACAATATTTATTTGGTGTCATGGCATGTCAATAATTAATAAGAAATTTACATAACACAAGCCATCTGAAAAGGAGTGTACCTGTAAACTATTGCAACTTAAATCGCTCGGAAATGCTATAATGTTGTGTTGTTGATTTTTTCCACATTTAATTTCGGAACGTTATAGACGAGTTAACGCGTGACGTCACACGCACCTGCAAAGTTTAGACTCCGCCCACTGGTTGGCAAAAAGAGGTGGAATTCTTATAAGCGCATATAGAGAAGGTTGACATTATCATCGTTTTTATTGATACTCATGAACTGTATCAAATATAATTTTACTATTTATGTCTGAATAAAACATAAGCATGCGTGGAAATTCATTTTTGGAACGATTATATTGTTGTTATTATTTGTGTTTACTAAAAACGAGCTATGGAGTGGAACGTACACTATCTACGAGCTCGTTATGTGGTTACCACAAAAATCTCTACTAAACGCATCTTCACGTCCATTTTAGATACAAAATTTCAAAAATGGAAATTCTTTTAGAATAAATTAAATTTAATGAAAAAACACAAATAAGGATGAAAACAAACATCAAATAGATCGCTTTTTGTGCGCAACATATAGTAACTGATTTTAATCTTAATATATCTGTACAGACTTACCTTGTTACACAACAAATAAATTAATAAATCTCATTGTTTTATTTAATTGTGCACACCAATTTTGAAACAATTATCTCGTTATGATCGGAGACTGCCCAGACAATTACACAGAAAGCATGCCGGTGTCATAAACATAGTGACCAATACTTTAATTGGGTCCCTGCATAGACCACATGTGGCAGACTTTATGATACCTCCATGCCATCTCTTGGCATATTGAGCAGTCATATTGAGCAAGCCAAATATTAAAGCCAAAATACGTAACATTTGCTTTAGTAAATAATTTAATATATTAAAAAAAGAAGATATTTGTGTGAAACGGATTAACAAGAACATGCGTATTTATATGTAAGCCAGTTTAATCATAATAATGCAGTGCTTTATAACTTTAAATTTAAAATATTGTTCAATATTACTGCTACACAATTGATGTATTTACCGCGGGTACCGGCAAATGTAAACTCGTCAATTTAGTGTAAAGATTGTACGTTCTTGCATTGCACGTAACACCATCATGAAACCAAGCAATCACAATGGATAAACAATATTTGTGTAAAATAAATTAAATTAATATATATATTTATCATAAAATGCTAGATTGTTAAATGTATCACTCCTTATTACTTGTTAAGAGATTTCAATATACATGCAAAGACAGTTCAATTTGCACAAGATGCAGGTTTTATTTTCATTTGTATATTAAAATTTATTAATATTGTAATTCAATGGAAACGAAACGAAAATTCATTCTATGGAAAAGAAAATTACCACAACATTTAACGATTGTAATGTATTCCGTTTTTAATGGCTTTGTTTTATAATTGATCAAATGCGCCTCTTATAATACACTTTCGATCGCTGATGAGCAATAACAATATCCACACCGTTTATAGTTATAATCAAATTAATATATGTTTTATAAGTTTTTAAATATCATTTTTTAAAGTCTTACTATAAAAAGAATACGGCTAATTTATTGTTTTGTTGTGTGGTATTGTCAGTATTTAGTCTTCCGACCACGTTTACTCTGATGCTAATAACTAATTTGTATTTTTATAAAGAGGAAATTATACATATGATGATACATTTATTTATTGGTACTAAATATGATATATTTGCACTATTGTATAAGAGTTGTAATGTTTATTTCGGATTTTTTATCGTTTAATTGACTAAACAAAAGCCCTTTATACATGTTTTACGTTACTGTAACCAGTGTTTTTGCCAACCAGTCAGTGCGCATGCGCGAAAAATCCCGAATGTAAACAATAACAATTAACTCGCCTTTTAATCGATTAAATAAACAATTATATGTTGCCTTTTAAATAGAAGAAATAATTATTACTACAAAACTGTATCTTATCTAAATAATAAATATTTAAAATATTATATGATCATCATTTAAAAAAAAATATTTTGTCATTTATAATACATAAATAACCCTATTTTTAACCAGAAAATGTACAAGCGAGAGTTTTAGCAAGCAAAGCAACCTTGATAAATGGCGGAAGTGAAAAGTTCTAGGATATTCTTAATAAATTATTTATGATAAAATGGGCCAGAGCGCGTCAAATGTAGCTAAAAAGGTGTCAAAGTCCGTTTCTTCAGTATTTTCATCAGAATCAAATGCAACAAACGACGAGAAGGGGCGTTTTGCAGTTACACCATATGTTTTCAAACGAAGAAGGTCTGTTGCCCAAAAACTCAACAAGCTACATTCAATAGCATTAGTTTAAACCTATTTATTTTAGCTCGATTGCATCGAAAGCATAAGTCTTATTGAAACGCTCTCGAGTCCGTTTTCTGGGACTAAGAACCATTTCTAGGCGTATTGTATTAGGGGAAGATCGAAAGAACGCTCGCACAATTAGGATCGAACCCGTGACCTTCTGGTCGCAAGGCAAACACCATATTCACTACATCACAGAACTTTATTGGATAGTTTAACAAATGTCCTCATTAAATAAATTTTACCGTTTAAATGACCTCATACTCAAAAAGATAATTTAATTCAATTATAATAATAATTATATAATGGAAAATAAAATATTGCTGGGTAATGAAAAGTTAATCAAGTTAAACCCTGGACCTTCAGAATTTAAGATAAGTGCTCTGCATAATGATTTATATGGGCCACTTAAGCTGCTTATCACCTAATTTAGTGCAGTACCATGACAGAAATATGTTTGTATCAACAACAATCATTAATTATATTAAATTTGATTATCAGAACACTAATCTTTATGTGCGTTGAATTATTGTTCCCTTTTGTTTTCAGTTCTATGTTCTTTGACCAGGATGGTGATTTGGCTCACGAATTCTACATAGAAGTAAAACATGGACATAAATACATTTTAAAAAAGTCAACAGAAAATCTAGTTCCAGAAGTAAGTTTTCAATGTTCCACCATTGGGCTCAACTCTTTAATATGTCTGCAGCTTTTCTTGCCTGCAAGCATTTCTTTATTGCACAAATTAGTTTTTAAATGAGATTTGAAACATGATCTTCAAAAGTTCCAGTTTTCCAATCATAACATCACGGCTGTTAATCACAGGCGCCACCTCTATAGCATTGATAAATGTGCCAATGCTACATATTGCGCATTATTTAAAAAATATTGGGCAATGAAGTGCAATTCATAGATTAATTCATTCACAAGTATACAGAAACATATTAAAACAACTTATTTCAAATGTGATGACCTTAAATCGCATCAAAAGATTGCTTTGAACACGTAAAGTGTGTTGCATGCACAAAAACATTGGCTTTTTTTCGAACTAATAGATAATTTTGCATTCTTGAAAAAGAGATTGAGCCAATCCTAAGGAGGTGGCGCTTATGACAGGAGGTGGCGCCAATGCATATTTTTAGCTATTTTATTTTTCGTTGCTGACCATACATTGTTTGTGTGGTATTTCAGGTTTCGTGTTGTTTCTAAATTTGATCAAAACGAAATATACCGTAAATTCGCGAATATAGTACGCCCTCGTGTTTAATACGCACCCCCAACTTTGGTCCAAATTTTTTGGTAAAAATTCAAAATCCGAGTAAAATACGCACTAAAAAATTCAGTGTCCGAAATCGGCCATGACACTGTCATTTCCGAAAAAAATGTATTCACACTTGTTAAAATAAAATTTCAGATTGAAGATTCCTGTTTAAAGTGATCGCTGTCATTTGTTCTCCCACATGTTAAATGTCTTTATATATTTTCTCCATTAAGTTTATTTGAACTTATTATTTTAAACAATAACGACATTTAGAGCAATACCGGTAATTATTGACCATATCGGCAAGCTATTGCATTCCCAGTACACATTACGTTCGACAGTGTTTACACCCACTCTAATTTTCGCGCGCTTTTAGACAAAGACTTGACAGGAAAATACATGAGAAATAGATTTGCTAGCGTAAGCGTCGGGTAAGCAACAAAATGGGGAAAATATATTTTTGTGTTGTGAAAATAGCAAACCAATTTGGCGTTATCACACATCTGTTTCACAGTGCTACCCCGGTATATTAATCGCTATGTGTTATCGGGCCGTTGTCATGACAGTTGCATAATAAATATCTGTCTATTGTTTATATTACCGTTGATTGTTTTATTAACGCAAACATATGGTTAATTTGATACCAATGTGACAATTTTGAGACAATTCTTTCTAAGACAAATGGTTGCCCTGAAAAGTTGGCCACTGCTAAGTTCTTGTGTTTATAAAGACCCTTGACGGTAAGTGTCAATAAGTGTCAATTAGCTATCGTTTACTCAGGCCCCTAGATCGGGACCCTTTTTGTCAACACCTCGAATACACGGGTCCCGCTGACAAGCGATGGCCCTTCTCAGCACCTTTACCGATAACACATGGGCCACCTGCTGACACCCGGGTCAAGCAGTCAGCAAAAGAAAGAAACAGAGACGCTGTTTTTTTATAACATTTAATTCCATTTGACAATATTCAGAAAGATGATAATTATAATTATAAAATAATAAGTATTATTATTATTATTATATATATAATATCGATGGTTGGTCTATTTAGCATGTACGGTACTATACGGTGTAGCCGTGACAATTACCGTAAGCACAGTTGCCCCCCTTTGATGTAATTGTGTAATTCAAAATGGCTTACGCGCAGCGAATTACAACGATTAAGTTGAACATTTTCACAGGAAAATTTTTGTTCTGATCTAAATTCGTATATTATACGCACCCCCTACTTGAAGAAAAATTTGGCAGGTAAAAAAGTGCGTATTATATTCGCGATTTTACGGTACTCGAAAAGGACAGTCTACATACTTAACAAAGAACATCTGTTGCAAAGATATTTTGAATATTTCTGTAATTGAATTTACTATAAAATCTGGAAAGTTACTTGAGTATAATAAAAAAAAGGTTAACAATTATAAGCAAGCTATCCTAATTTTGTGGTGATGTATTAAGTGGGAACTTATTTTGAATGAAGATTCTTTGACTTTTGCACTTAAGTGAATAAAGCATTTGGATGTGGGGACAAAACTTGTTGTTTCAAACATAAGTACAAAATAATGTAACAACTTTTAATTATTTTGTGAATTATTTTAGTGAATAATCAATTTTTTTGTACAATAAATATTTTAAGAATGTTGAGAATTTAGTTATTGAATTCATTTATGGAGTATTACCATATGTGGTTTATATTGTGCATGTTTCATTCAGATTGCTGACTTTTTTATGGAATTGGTTACTTTTATATTTACATGTTTACTTCTTGTTTATTATAAAATGTGTATACCTTCTGTTTAGATTTGGGTAAAGGTATTTGGGTTAAAAAAATTACATGACATAGGAAGATTATCTTTCAAAATCCTGTGATGATTCATTTATTGTGCATTTGCGCCACCTCCTGTACTTAGCACCAGCTCCTTTGCATGGGCTCCATTTCTTTTGAAAAATATCTATTAGATCTGCAAGAAGCCAATGTTTTTATGTCCCCCACTATAGTAGTGGGGGACATATTGTTTTTGCCCTGTCTGTTGGTTGGTTGGTTGGTTGGTTGGTTGGTCTGTTGGTTGGTTGGTCTGTTTGGTCTGTTTGCCCCAACTTTAACATTTTGCAATAACTTTTGCTATATTGAATATAGCAACTTGATATTTGGCATGCATGTGTATCTCATGGAGCTGCAAATTTTGAGTGGTGAAAGGTCAAGGTCAAGGTCATCCTTCAAGGTCAGAGGTCAACTATATGTGGCCAAAATCGCTCATTTTTTGAATACTTTTGCAATATTGAAGATAGCAACTTGATATTTTGCATGCATGTGTATCTCATGGAGCTGCACATTTTGAGTGGTAAAAGGTCAAGGTCATCCTTCAAGGTCAGAGGTCAAATATATGTGACCCAAATAGCTTATTTTATGAATACTTTTGCAAAATTGAAGATAGCAGTGTCTGACAAATCCATTGCCCGGAGCCCGGGGGCTACCGAAATTTTTCATTGGGCTACTGAAATTTTCCAGCTGACGCCCGCCGGGCTACTATAAATTTATAAGAGCGGTAGCCCGGTTTATTGACAGACATACGTAGAATAAACACGCTGATCATGTTTTTGTACACTGTGTATTGCTTATAATCCGATAACAAAGTGCAATAAATTATCTAATCAGTCACCGATTACTTGCGGTAATGTCTTAAACAGTAACAGTGTATTTTAATCATCCAATCAGAATCAACATTTGTCGTCTGCTAATAATATAATGAGAGCCGGTTGGATAGTTGGCGCACATGATGCAACATCATTTCGCAGTTTGGAATTCTTTGTTAACAGCAACAATGAGTAATAGCGACAACGTATTTGATGTCGTTAAATACCCAAGGACGCAAAACATTAAATAAATCAAAACAATAGAGGATTTTTCAAAACGGTAACGAAACCGAAAATGAATATTAATGACAACTTTGTGAACGCGGTTAACACCTGCTTATTAGTTTGCATTGTCAATTAATAATTGGATTAATCGACTGTAAATCAATAATGCCATATATGCCCGATTTATATTTTTAAAACCAAATTATGGGTGGGTAATATAGACGACAAGAGTCATAAACATAAACGTTTGAAATTTTCTAAAGTGTCAAATGAATTTCGGCATATGGTTCTATTTAAAGATATGATGAAATAAGCTCCCAATGGACTGTTGTATTGCAACATGCGTAAATAACCTGCCACGGTTTGCACGCGTTGTGTACAGCTATTTTAGGTTACAAAATTCTACATTTAAGAAATGAACTTCTTTGTCCTAAAAAAAAGCGCGCGAAAATTGGCGTGGGTGTATTTATTTGTAAATAAATATTTCGTAGCGGGTACAACATTGAGATCATTTAATTTCCATTAAAAGTTTCGTTGTGAATTTCAACTAAATTACCGGGGTATCTCGCGAATTATTTGGCATTGACATTTTCTCTTAATAAAATATCATGTAAACACGCTGTATCGTTACCGTTACGCTGTAACAGTTCCTTCATTATTGAAACAATTATTGTATTGTATACTGACTGCACACAAGTGTCGTAACATACGGATGCAATACGTAAATTCGGACAGTACTTAAAGTTGGACACAAGTAAATAAATGATTTAATACTCTTGATTTCTTGAAACTCGGTATTTGTTGTTAAAAAGGGCAATTGCATTGATTAACACCATAGGAGTCAAGCGTATTGATCATCTAAACGCTTTATTTACGTTTACGACTTAACGTGCTGTCCGAATTTAAGTACACATACATGTGCACATACATGTAATATCTACATGTAGTATATGATTTTCTTTGGTACATTTGCATTTAAGTACACGGTGCCTGTACTGTAACATTAATTTACGCTATTGACTGTGTACATCAGACTACTTGCTGTTTTATGTATATGTATGTATACATATTATGTATATGTAAATGAAGAAATAAAATAAAGATGAAAACCTGCCTCTTATCATTTTGTAGGAAAATTTTATGGGCTACCAAATATTTTTATTGGTAGCCCAGTGGGCTACCTGAAAAATAAGAAATTTGTCGGACACTGAAGATAGCAACTTGATATTTGGCATGCATGTGTATCTCATGGAGCTGCACATTTTGAGTGGTAAACGGTCAAGGTCAAGGTCATCCTTCAAGGTCAGAGGTCAAATATATGTGGCCCAAATAGCTTATTTTATGAATACTTTTGCAATATTTAAGATAGCAACTTAATATTTGAAATGCATGTGTATCTCATGGAGCTGCACATTTTGAGTGGTGAAAGGTCAAGGTCATCCTTCAAGGTCAAATATATGGGTCAAAATTGCTCATGTAATGTCACTTCTGCAATATTGAAGCTAGCAATTTTATATTTGAAATGCATGTGTATCTCATGGAGCTGCACATTTTGAGTGGTGAAGGGTCAAGGTCAAGGTCATCCTTCAAGGTCAAAGGTCATATAGGGGGACATTGTGTTTCACAAACACATCTTGTTGTGTATGCAGTAACTAGTGTATGTTGAACACAATTGATTGACATCGCTAGCAAATTTCTCGGGTGGAAATTTGCTCATCAGACAGACAAAAGACATACCGTAAATACACAAATATAATACGCCCTCGTGTAAAATACGCACCCCTGAGTTTGGTCCAATTTCATCGGTAAAAATTGAAAATCTGAGTATAATATGAACTAAAAAAACAGTGTCTGAAATCGGTCATGACACTGTCATTTCCGAAAAAATGTGTCAATATATTTTTGTGTTGTGAAAATAGCAAATCAATTTGGCGTTATCAACCATCTGTTTCACAGTAATACCCCGGCTTTTATCAACACCTCAAATACACAGGTCCCGCTGACAAGCGTTGGCCCTTCTCAACACCTTTGCCGATAACACCACGCCACCTGCTGACACCCGGGTCAAGCAGTCATAATTGCAAAAGAAAGAAACAGAGACACTGTTTTTTTTAAATACGTTTTAATCCATTTGACAATATTCAGAACGATAATAGTTATAATGATAAATAATAAGTATTATTATTATATACATGTATCTATAATACAGATGGTTGGTTTATTTAGCATGTATGGTAATACACTGTGTAGCCATGACAATTACTGTAAGCACAGTTGCCCCCCTTTGATGAAATGATGTTATTCAAAATGTCTGACACGCAGCGAATAACAACCATTAAGCTGAAAATTTTCACAGGAAAATATTTGATCTGCTCTACATTTGTATATAATACGCACCCCCTACTTGTATGTATAAAAATTTGGCAGGTAAAAAAGTGCGTATGGTATTCGGTATTTATGGAAGATTTGCTTTCAAAAACTCCATCATGCCACATTAATAAGGTCCTCATGTTTCCAAAGGGGTTGTGGTTGTATGTTTCTGTACATTTATTGATGATTTAATCTTCGCTGAATCACACTACATTGCACGTTTTTTTTTAAATGCGAAATATGTGGAAAAAAACATATAAGACTTACACACCCTGAAAATTTTTGAGTGAAATTAAAAAACATCCGGTCCTTAGCGCCATTGTGGAAGTAAAATTGACTCATTTATTAATCTAAAAAAAAGGTGTAACCAGTTGTTTACGACCTAGTACATGTTAAGTGAACAGTTGCTATATATATTACTAAATGTATCTTCAATTACATGTACTTAACTTGGTCCCAAAAAAATTCATAGTATAAACAAATTATTACATTTTCTTTTTAATTCTTTATATTAATCCTTCAAAATTGTCTTGCTCTATTGAATGTCATCGAAAGCACATTTTATTGTCCCCAACCGGTGAAACCGGAGGGGACTTATGGTTTTCGCTCTGTGCATCAGTCTGTCAGTCCGTCACACTTTTCTGGATCCTGCGATAACTTAAAAAGTTCTTCATACTTTTCATGATACTTGAAACATGGAAAGATGGCAATATGGAGATTATGCACGTCAATTCATTTTGTTCCTACGTCAAAAATTGTGGTTGCTATGGCAACAAATGTATAAAAAAAAATTTACTGACAATGGTGGAGTTTCACCGGTAGGGGACCATATTGCTTGGCAATCTCTTGTTACTAATTATTATCAATAATTTGATTATATTAAAAAAAATCCTAACTAAATATCCTTTTAAATGATCTTTGATTTAATAAATGCAGTTCAGTCATCGGCTTTCTGGTTTTGTTTCAGGGAGAAGTGGAGCTGTCACATCCTCGTTTCAATGTAGATTTTCCCACAGTTATATGTCGTGCCCCATTCAGCTGAGAATGGATTGGACCCAAGCACATGTGTTGATGTACTTGCATATTTATAGTCCTCTCGTTTGTGTATCAGAAAATAGCAGCTGGTGATGTCTAGTCGATTGCCAATTTTGAATCTGAGCTGCGAAGAAATTGTCAAGAACAGTGCATCTGTGATAGGGCTATGCATTTGGGAGATGCCAAATGAAAAAACGCATAAGTATTGGATTGGACTCGTGTATTTCTGAGGATTGAAACAATCAAATACATCATTTTTGTCAATCTACATGTACGCATCTTCACTTTTGACTGTGATATCACATAATATGTAAATGGTGTTCTAACATTAACTAGAACTGCAATTTTCATCATAAATAATAGTCATAAGCTGGCCTTTTCAAAGAAAGAGCAGGCTATTCTACTTGCCCCTCCATCAATATCCAAGCTAGGTTAAAGTTTTTGGTAAGCTAATAATTAGTAATTTAGTTTCTCAGGAAACGCTGTTACACACTCCTAATCATGATGATCATCCTGAAACTTGGTGATGTTTGTGGGCATATAATTTTGGCTAAGTTGGATAACAATCCCCATGGCATGAAGTGCATATGAATTTTTGCCATTAAATAATTTAAACATTGGTTTAAATAATGTTGTCTGTCTTAAACTTAACTAGTTTGAAATGTATCATCATTAAATAAATGTTGGTCACAATCTTTGTTGGCATACAATTAGGGTCAAGTATGGTTATCAGCTCGAAGGAGTGAAGCACTTATAAGGTATTAATAACATTAAATTTACCAAATTAACATTTACAGCTCTCTATCTGAAAGTTTTAATCTTACAATCATGAAACTTGATGTATCCTAGAACTTTAGAGGGGTGTATTTTGTGATAATTGGCACTCTTGTTTATTTATTAACCTATTTTGAAGAAGGTTTTAAAGTAATTAAATTCCATCAGGGGTTTCGCTGCCATCACCATAGTTGCGACTTGTAACAAATTTTGGAAAGTGGCGACAATTTTTTCAAGATGTCAAATTTCATAACTGACACTATAATTGTAGTCTGTGCTTATCTTGATAGCAAGAAATCTGGTCTTGTACGTTACTGGATAATTATGAATAATATTTACTAATTAGAATGTACATTAAAAATCAAATTCTTTATAAAAGTGAATCAATTTTTTTTCATTGATTAAGAGAGCATTTCAATTACCGATGATCATGTTATCTTTATCTACTTCACATGATTAATAATAATCTAAATTGATGGTTTAAAAATTATATTATATGAACTCGCAATGAAAACAATCTTTTTTTTTATTGTGGGGTGGTTTTTCATATAACATATTTTCCCTAATTCAATCCCATAATTCAAAATATAGTGTTGACTTTTTAGTGTAAAATTATAAGTATTTATGTTTTGATAAACATTTTACTGAATTGTTTTCTAGATTTTCTTTGAAATTTATTATTATCCCCCGCCATAGGCGGAGGGATATTGTCTTGGCGTTTTCCGTCCGTCCGGAGCCATTTCTTGGAAGTGCTTTGGCGGATTTCATTGAAACTTGGTATGAGTATATATATGGATGATGCACGCCAAATGTCATTGTACACCATCTGTTAATAACGGAATTATGGCCCTTTGTATCTTGAAAAATGCTTTTTTTGAATGTCAAATATAACACTTTTTATGTCTAGAAGCATATTGGAGGGGGATATCAATTTAACGAATTTGCTTGTTATTGTAAAATTCATCAAGGTCTGTTAAAAGTTATTATTTTAATCAAACAAGTAGACTTTATCAGCTTTCAGCAATTTGATGCTGAAGTTTCCATAACAAGAAGATAACTTTGCATGAAATTTGAAATTAACTATAAAAGAACAGATCAGGTAATTTATTGTAACGACCAAAGTGCCTTCCCCAGGAATTTGTTCAGGCGCCCCGGGGCCGACCGGGGGTGGGTTCGGGAGGGGTGACCCCTCCCGACGTTGATGTTTTTAAAATTAACGTGTCAATTCACGTTCTGTGGTGCATTATAACTCAAAGAAAAACAGCGTCAAAAGACGTCATTTGGTGCGCTATGACTCTTCAAAAAAATCCCCCAGTCATTTAAAAAATATATTTTTTTTATATTGTTTAATTGTTTTAAAACTTTTCCGCACAGATAGTAAAATCCCGACTCGAACGATTCCCCAATACATCCGTTTCAACCCGACTCTATTACTGTATACTTACTATTTTTCAAGTTTCTATTTATTACCCGATAATCCCGTTTATTCCGTTTTTATCAATCTCTTTCTGGTAAATATTTACGATAAAAGCTTTCGGTTATTTCTTTAACACAAACCTTGCCATCTTTTTTATGTGACTATTTATAGATTTGATGAAATATTGCATCTGAATATGCGTCAATCCCCTGACCTGTTGTGTGCTTGTTAAAACGCTCAATACACGCCATTTGTATGCAATAGACGCGACGTTGTACATGCTGCATAATTTTCGCGCTCTTTTTAATTGAGAAAAAGATTCGACACAAAATAAATTTGCACTGCTAATTTGAAGCAAAAATATTTAACGTTGCGGTAACATTTACATTCGGAAGTGTGTTTCGGATTAAAAACGCGTTAACATCGACTTACGGTAATGGGTTTCGGATTACAAATTTAATTATTCCCATTTGAGATTTCAACAAATATTAACCGTTGCGTTATAAATTCAACGATAATTTGTTTACACGCTTTACGAGTCGAATAAATGTTTTGACGGAATTATGCATGAAATGCACGTTGTCCACGAGGATCACGGCCGGTTGCCATCATCAGTCTTCTAACTATCGATTATCGGACGAAACATTTACAAGTGTGCGTAATTAATTCAACGAAAATTTGTTAAAGCGCATTACGTGTCGAATAAATGTCAGAAAAACGAGGTGAATCAGTTCTATAAATGGACATGTTGAAATATACATGTACTGGAATTAAATAAATTGTTATCACATAATTGTAACCGGGAGTCATTTGCATAACTTACTCGCTATAATAATTATTGTTTACCACTTGCAATTAATTTCTCGTATTAATTATGAGTCATAGGTAACACTTGTTTACAGTAAAAAGGTGTGATGATGATGCCCGAAACCGTCTTTAATGATCTGTACTGTACTAATTACCGGTTTTATATTACTCAAATGGTACAACTTCTTGCTAATCAAGCTGCGATAAACTCTTACTTCATGCCCGACGTCAATCAAAAATAATGGTCGATAGTTAACCCCGCCCTCATAAGCATTCGCGTAACCGATTGGACGATGAACTTCACAATTTGACGACTGGAAAGTTACCAGATACATCCTTGTCAGCATTTAAATGACCGTGTAATGTGGCTAGAATAATCGATACGCGCGTCATGCTATTCTCTTATCAGTGGATTATCCATTACCCCATGTGGTGTTTATGGCGATTACTTGTAAAAGTAGGTACCGAGTACTCTTTTAAAACAGGGAATATTGATACACTCATAGGGAAATCTTGTTTTTTTTGGACAATCTCCACTTTCTTTTACTGAAGAATACACTGATCGGAAAATTTCAAGCGCCCCGGGGACTCTGATTTCGAAATTCAAGCGCCCCGGCAAGGGGCGCTTAAATGGCCTGGGGAAGACACCAAACTATTAGTGTGACCATATGTTGTAATTAAGCATATGTTAACATTTCAATAAATGTTCATGTATGTAGTTGTTTCATGTGTTCTATGTCTTAAAATATGCAACAAATCGCTTCTACAGATACTCTGGTACTTTTTGTTAGCAAAATACATTGTGTAGTGTTTATTGTACATTGTGCAGTATAAATTATATATACTTTGTAATTTCTCTATTTATTATTTTGATATTAATTATGTTTCAATGATGTATTTCAATATTTTAATTATTTTTTTAAACAACTTAATGTAATCTTTCAATTATTTGACAGTATTTCATGTATGTGAGCATACATCTTTTAGTGGTACTTCTTGATGGGAGTACAGTTATTTTCCTCATTTTGGTTCAATGCATTCATAATTCAATTGTTTGGTGTTTACATAATAAAATACATACAAGAATCTAAGAAAGAGTACAATATCTACTTGTATGAATTGGTGTGATTTTGGAAACACCCAAAATGTGGAAAATAACAACTCTGGTTAAAAAGTTTACCAATTCTTCATGATAGAAAAGAGCCATTAAAGATCAGAACTATTTAATTTGTGAAGCAATGATTCTGATGAACAGGAGGTAATCTGCTGAAAAGAGTAGAAACAAGAGGCCCATGAGGGCCTGAATCGCTCTACTGGCTGGAATCAATAGGGCTCAAGCCCTTGATAGTATGAACAATCTGAGTAAGTTTTAAACAAACAGACCCAAAATGGGAAATTCATCGCTTAAACAAGAAGAAATGTAAAATTTAAACTTCAAATGGCTCCTTTTCAATAATAAGTTGGACAAATTTTCTTCACTCTAAATGGGGTTCTGGCTCTTGATGATATAAAACATCCATTTAAGTTTCAAAAGGATAGAACTTTATAAAACATCCGTTGAAGTTTCAAAAGGATAGAACTTTATATGTAAACAAACAAGAAATGTGTTTGTCGGAAACACAATGTCCCCTTCTGCGCCGCTTTGTTTTTTTTACCTTTGACCTTGAAGGATGACCTTGACCTTTCACCACTCAAAATGTGCAGCTCCATGAGATATACAGGCATGCCAAATATGAAGTTGCTATCTTCAATATTGCAAAAATTATGGCAAAATGTTAAAGATTTTCTCTTTTTTTTCTCCAATTCAACGGGAGATAATTCTGGACAGTAGAGCTAATAACACACTCAGAATAAAAACAATATTGGTAAAAAATAATCAATGAACTGCTTGCAACACAATAAATAAGAAAAACTGTTAAAACAGATATTTATTGAAATTTCCATTATAGAAAAAACATGAAATACAATTCTTTTGTCCAAAAAATGCGGGAAAGATCCAAACAATGTTGGCAACTTTCAAATGCCATTCAAATTTGTACAAAACATTAAAATAAAAGATAGGAAGATGCTTAAATTGTACTGGATTGTTTTTCTTTTTATGTGCAGTAAAAACCGCCATCATGCTTTCTAGAGTAGCCACCATTGGTGCCTGCGCTGTGAGGACTCTCTGACAGGAGGAAATGAAAAAAAAAAAAAAACCTAAAAAAACAGGTTTGATTTTACAATACTGATCTTTTTTAACCAGAACCCTGCAACATAAAACATCTTACAACTGAACAAATTTTGCTTTTTTTGTTGCTGTGATTTTACCTTAGGAAAAAAGTAACAATTCATAAAATAAAGTGGCCAATAGCAAAACAAGGTTATTAAAAATAATTTAGAACAAACTATTATTGTATGTTATCAGACATTTATAAGATGACCTGTACAAACAATAACAGAATTTCGGGGTATACACAACCCATCAATGTCTCTGCATGCGTATCTCTGTTAGTATCAGGGGTGTGATTCACATCAATTATCTAAGCGTGTTCACAAGATGTTGGCTGAAAATACTTGGTACATTATGACTGGACATCATAGATTGGACAATGTTTTTCTGAGGCCTTTTTCACAGGGGTTCCTCTGTGCTTTAATTTGAAAATAAGAGATACCTGAGTGCTTTAAATTCTAAATGTTCTCATTTTGTGCTTCTTGAAGAACTTAAGAAGTACAGCAATAAATAAAGGATACAGAGTCTTTTTTATTGAACCCAATTTAAAATTGGGGTCATTGCCTCTCTGCCTTAAAAAATCCATCGGAAAGGCCTGGTTCTTTCTTAAGCCATACTTTTAGAACAACCAATAAAGCAATGATTGTAGAACTCTGTCACATAATGTACCATGAGTTGTTTTCAGCTCAATAACTTCTGTTTGTTAGTAGTAAGCATAGAAACTTCTAGCAAAAACATCTGAATAATGAAAATCTTCACAACAACAATATCTAAACATTGGTAATGATAAATACGGTACATGATTGGGAATATAACAACACATAACTACAAAACATACAAACGTCATATTGGGCAGCATGCGGTTAGTTTTAAGACACCACATTTCCCGACACCTGTTAATGACATCAAACAACAGTGAACATGAAAAAACAACATCAAAAGCAATGAAACTACATGGGCAGCATGCGGTTAGTATAGTCTAGGTCTCCCCAACACCCGTTTGTTAATAATAACACGAAACACAACACCACATGGAGACTACCACGGTTCAAGAGAAAATTGAAAGATGAAGTAAGTTGCAAGGGTTGAAGATTCCTTAAACAAGTACTGCGAAGCTTGCAGAAGCAGCTAAGGTAATAAAAGCCTGAAAATATTGTTTCAGAAAGATTTCATTAGATAATTTATTCAATGACCAAATAAACACTAACTTTTTTTTACAAGTCCATCTTTACATTGATAAGCAACGGCTCAAACTGCAGTAGTCTCCTGTCTAGAATACATAAATTTCTGACAATGATTTATAATGCTTGATTATATCTTTCAATAACTTCTTGATTACACGGAACGGAATATATAACCACTATACACTTAAACTAATCAGAACAAAAATAACCAACACCAATGCAGGTTAGATCCCAATAAAAACATGCACATACCCATGCTGAGACATTGATTTTATAGTTTAAAGTATAATGTTAAAACACAGCCTTTCAATAACGTATTGCTTTATGTTTAAATTAAACAAAAAGTGTACATCTTCCTTTCATCTAATTTTAATGAATACAAGATTTATTGCAGTATTTTATCCATACATTCACCTAAAAGAATAATCCTGTAAAATAGCCTTTGGTAACTTATTGTCTAAATTAAAACTTAAAAAAACAAACACAAGTTTATGATTTAAAAAGTTGTGCAATTATTCAAACAGTTTATCCACTGGAAGCATTAATGTTCATTTAAAAAAGTTAAACAAAGGCACAACAAATAATGGTTTCACATGTCACATCTGTAATGTTTCTTATCGTTCTCTCTGATTCTCCAGTTAACCTGCAACAGGGAAATTACCTAACCAAATCCAGTATTTGCCCCTTAAGTAGACAAACATGTAAAAAAAATCTACAAACAAATACAAGTACAATGGTTCTTGGATAAAATTGCATAAATATGTATAAACCTACATGTACGCTGAAAAGCTGAACTGATATGTAATGCCTGATGTCATTACTGTATATTCAATCTTTGTCATATTATATAATACAATAAAATTCATAGAGGCCAATACATAAATTAAACAAGTACTTAACAATATTATGTTAATTTACACATACAGTTGTTTTCGTGTAAGATCTTGTTATTTTTGGTTGCTAAGTAACTCGGCGAATTTTTTTAAACAACATACATTTACATATACAATCTGCATGTTTTTTTGATTAAAGTCCATTTCAGAAAAACGCCCTTTTACAATACACAAAACATACATTTATACATACTTTTCCAAAACATAAATATCACAGTGTTCTATATAAATGTATATAAACTATATTCAAATCAACAAAATTGTATACCGTAAACACATCTACATGCAAAGAATAGGAAATTGTCTTGATAAATTTGTCAAACGTCAATAAACATTCTTGTGTAAATCTTGGCAGTTAAAATCAATGTTCCAGATTACATATATCTTAAATTTTGGCGCCAAAAGTAGGATTTTTTTGTTACACTAGTATTCTTTTTGATAAAGTAAATGCCAATACTACATGTATGTCTGCAAACATTTTTGAGCATTTTCTTTTGTGTTGTGACAAAACAATTGACCCAGTGTTAACAATGGTGTTTCTATCAAACTTTACAAATCTGGATGACAAGCTGCTTTTAATAGAAACTGCCCTGAATCTTAAGATTTTGGAATACGCCAATCTTTCTTTATAACCAAAACTATTTGTATTAAATCTTATTAAGAAGAGAAAAATCCGCCATCTGGTTTTCTGGAGTAACCTCGATTGGTCGTTTGAGTGTGGTGCGATTCTGAAAAATGTGAACATTGCTATAAAATATTTTACCAATATTTTAAATAGATAACAACCAAGGTCAAATAATACTAAGGCATAGCATTCCTGTACAAATACTTATCAAGAGCTTAGCATATTGTATCAAACTGATGTCTCCAGGACTACTTGAACAAGCCAAAATAAAATAAGTTGTCAAGGCAAAAAAACAACAACACAAGAAGAACAATAAACCAGACCAGGAATGTATGATTCATGCAGTTAATATACACCATTTTTCCATCAGAGTCATCCATGACTACTGAGTATGCACTTCATGACTTGTTAGACAAAAAATGTGTTTGCTCTTCTAGATCTCAAAAATGAGAAAATAAAAAATGATCATACATCGACGCAGTTTATTATTTAAAATAATCTACTTTTTTTTTAAGCAATTGGGTTGAAAAGGCCGCAGACGTTATGTACTACTGGTATTACAAGTTGTGTTGTACTACGTTTTTTTTTATCAAAGTTAAAAAAAAAAAATTAAGAAAGGTTTCAACACAATACAATACATTTGAATTCAGAAAATTATCACGCAGTTGAAAACCTTACAGGTTGAAAAAAATACCCGAGTTATACTCACCGATGGCATTTTTTATGCTATGAATGCTCTCTCTTTTCTTCTGAGCAGTCACTTCTAGAGGATGAGCCATCACTGGTGGTGGGATAATCACTTCCTTTACTCTGTTCTTCAATACACGCCTAAACAAGACCCATCACAGTGACCAAGAGCAATATAATTGTAAGCAGATTACCTAATACTCTTAGCTTATTACTTATTATATTATCATATTGATATGTTTCAATACAATTTACAGTTGAAACCATTCCATGTATTATAATAATTTCATAAAAAATAATACTGCCCATCAAATAAATAACAAGAGGGCGAAATATCTTATGTTTTGATAAGATTTAAAGCTGATTGGACAAAACCATACAATTTCAAAAGTATTCAAAATGTTTCAATGTTAGAAAAAATGTTCCAACCCAATGTGTCCGGTAGCCATGTTTTTCCTCGTACCGGAACCATTTTTAAAAACGGCCAATATATCATTACAACAAATATGCTTGTAAGATTAATGAATATTTGACAAACTATATGACTTCTGTCCTGGAGAGACCACAAGCTTTTGATTTGACTTTGTTTGTGACCCCACATTACCCAGTTTCAAAATTACATGAAATATCAAAAAGAAAAAATTGAAGTTCTGATCAAGATGAATGAAGATTGTACAGTAAATGTGGCCTGTAGAGTGTTAACAAGGCAAATGATGACGATAAACAAAAGACAAAAAGGTAATCACAAAAGCTTATCATGAGCACGCTGCGCTAAGGTTTACTAAAAATGAACAGGTAGTATCACCAATAGAATTTGCTATATTAATGCTTTACAGCATCATCAAACACATTCAATCAAGTCAACATGAAAATCCACCAGTTCTCATCCTTCACTTGTTTGTAAAGTTTACAAGTAACGCAATCTTCAGGTTCAATTTTTAACTAAAAAACATAGTTTTAGCAAAACAAAGTAGACGTAATTCATGTAAATTGATATGATTAGTTGATTGCTAATTACGCATTTACTGGTAATAAGTAATTTAATAAATAAATTCAATTGCTGGGAAAATATTAAGTAAAAATATCATAATACAATACAATAAAGAATTACTTTAACATTATTTATCACAAACATACCCATGGCTCTCAGTATAAGTTTCAGGCTGATACAAGGTTTCGTTTTTCGCATTAAGAAACTGGTCATGGTGATCATATTGAGATTTCAGGACAAAGTCTAGACTATCATTGGGAGCCTGTGGATCATTATGGTAGATTTCTCGTCTGGAGGAGGCCAGGGTGCACTTGGTGTTGAGTCGATTCCAGGGATCCTGTCTTTGGGCAATATGGGTGGGCTCAGAATAGGGATATTTCTGAAGATAAAAGAGCAAGTACATTTCTACCAAACCATAGTTTGATCTAATAATGGACTTGAGTGCATATTATATGGTCCAAACATAATGTTCAATTTTCCTTAAGGCCAAAACTTATGTTGCGATTAATCTTTATCACAATTTTTCTTAAAATCATTTATACATATAAAATCTACTTAGCATTTTTGGAATGTTTCACAAAATATTTACTTAACTTTTTATTAATGCCAACTTTTGTATTATTTTTGTGTTTTCTCCCGTACGAAATAATGGGGCGGATTCAGGGCGTAAATGGGGCGGAATTGGCATGTAATGTTGGAATTACGCCCGTACAACTGGCGGAATGAGTTTTACCAGTGCCTTCCCCAGGATTTTTTTCAGGCGCCCCGGGGCCGAGCGTGGTGGGTTCGGGAGGGGTGTCCCCTCTCGACGTTGATTTTTTTTAAAATTTAACGTGTCAATTCACGTTCTGTGGTGCGTTATAACTCAAAGAAAAACAGCGTCAAAAGACGTCATTTGGTGCGCTACGACTCTTCAAAAAATCCCCCAGTCATTTAAAAATATATTTTTTTATATTGTTTAATTGTTTTAAAACTTTTCCGCACAGATAGTAAAATCCCGACTCGAACGATTCCCCAATACCGGGGGGGGGGGGGGGGGGGGGGGGGGGTACATCCGTTTCAACCCGACTCTATTACTGTATACTTACTTTTTTCAAGGTTTCTATTTATTACCCGATAATCCCGTTGACTCCGTTTTTATCAATCTCTTTCTGGTTAATATTTACGATAAAAGCTTTCAGTTATTTCTTTAACACGAACCTTGCCATTTTTTAAGTGACTATTTATAGATTTGATGAAATATTGCCTTTGAATATGCGTCAATCCCCTGACCTGTTGTGCGCTTGTTAAAACGCTCAATACCACTGGGGGCTGACGAGGTCAAAGCGTAGTCCGTTTCGCTACGACGTCAGGTATATGTTTTACTACGAAAACATTGTGTAAATACACTACTTAATCAGGCGAGTTTCATCTTTTCTGGTGTTAATGGATTAGAGAACGGAACATCCAGTAATGGTAGGTACTTATTATCAATAAAAACTAATAACAAATGCGCATAGTTGCAACCTTTGAATACACGCCATTTGTATGCAATAGACGCGACGTTGTACATGCTGCATATTTTTTGCGCTCTTTTTAATTGAGAAAAAGATTCGACACAAAATAAATTTGCACTGCTAATTTGAAGCAAAAATATTTAACGTTGCGGTAACATTTACATTCGGAAGTGTGTTTCGGATTAAAAACGCGTTTACATCGACTTACGGGAATGGGTTTCGGATTACAAATTTAATTATTCCCATTTGAGATTTCAACAAATATTAACCGTTGCGTTATAAATTCAACGATAATTTGTTTAAACACTTTACGAGTCGAATAAATGTTTTGACGGAATTATGCATGAAATTCACGTTGTCCACGAGGATCACGGCCGGTTGCCATCATCAGTCTTTTAACTATCGATTATCGGACGAAACATTAAATTTTACAAGTGTGCGTAATTAATTCAACGAAAATTTGTTAAAGCGCATAACGTGTCGAATAAATGTCAGAAAAACGAGGTGAATCAGTTCTATAAATGGACATGTTGAAATATACATGTACTGGAATTAAATAAATTGTTATCACATAATTGTAACTGGGAGTCATTTGCACAACTTACTCGCTATAAAAATTAATTGTTTACCACTTGCATTAATTTCTCGTATTAATTATGAGTCATAGGTAACACTTGTTTACAGTAAAAAGGTGTGATGATGATGCCCGAAACCGTCTTTAATGTTCTGTACTGTACTAATTACCGGTTTTATATTACTCAAATGGTACAACTTCTTGCTAATCAAGCTGCGATAAACTCTTACCGGTACTTCATGCCCGACGTCAATCAAAAATAATGGTCGATAGTTAACCCCGCCCTCTTAAGCATTCGCGTAACCGATTGGACGATGAACTTCACAGTTTGATGACTGGAAAGTTACTAGATACATCCTTTTCAGCATTTAAATGACCGTGTAATGTGGCTAGAATAATCGATACGCGCGTCATGCTATTCTCTTATCAGTGGATTATCCATTACCCCATGTGATGTTTATGGCGATTACTTGTGAAAGTAGGTACCGAGTGCTCTTTTAAAACAGGGAATATTGATACACTGATAGGGAAACCTTGATTTTTTGGACAATCTCCACTTTCTTTTACTGAAGAATACACTGATCGGAAAATTTCAAGCGCCCCGGGGACTCTAATTTCGAAATTCAAGCGCCCCGGCAAGGGGCGCTTAAATGGCCTGGGGAAGACCCTGGTTTTACGCCCGGAACTAAAATTATTTCTGGGCGTAATTCAACTGTTTTTTCCGGGCGTAAAACAAATCCGGGCGTATTTTTATACTTAGAATTTGTATGATGGAGATTTGTGGACGGAATTTTGCACTTTGTTTTTTTCATGGGGCAGAATTTCATACTTATAAAATATTTGTGAAGCCACGTGACGGAATTTTGAACTTAGTAGTTTTTACAGAGAGTAATATTGGACTTAGCAAATTTCTATGAAGCTGAACAATAACTTAATAAATTTAATTTAAACCAAAGTACTGAACAAAATATTACCAGTAACTGATAACTTAAATAAAAATATTTAATTTTATTTATACATTTGTACAATCAATGAACATTCATTATAGACACAACTATTTCAGTCACAGTAAAATTAATTCAGCATAAAGCTTTGATCTAATTTATGATTTTCATGTTCAGATTCTAAAACATATTTTGTAGTATTTTTATACTTTATTTGTGAGAAGCTGAACAGGAGACAGACTTGTGAACTTGTGATCATGAATTATACTCTTAGATTTTGCATTATTATTGGCAATATTGCTGGTAAAAAAAAATATTAGGAGATAACAATAACACATTTTAATTAAATATATTTTATCTATTGCTGACTTTTACAGTTTCTTTTACAATACTTTTACAATAATTTTCAGTCTGAGGGATGACCATGCATTAAAAATCTATTTGCACTTATTTTTTTAATTCACTCCTTTAATTCTTCTTCTTTTTGAAAATTTTGCTTTTAATAATTATTTAATAATTACAATAATGACTGTAAAGTTTAATAAAGAACAAGACTTGGTAATGCTTTCATCATTTTAAGGTTTCCTTTAACATTAAACACACAACAGTCTAGTTTAATATCATCAATATGAATGCAGTTTCTCTGCATGTTACTCTATATTTTTTTATAGTAGTTAAGATTTCCCCAGTCTGAAAAGACCATAAACATACCAATGTTAATTTAATCTCAGATAAACACTGACAACCAGCTGAGTTGATCTCAGGTATTGTGCTGCCCATTCAATACCCTGAGTCACATCTGTACATGTTTATAAACCATCTGGGCTTATCAGGCTTCAGTGGATTGGTTCAGTGGTACAGGAAGTGAGTGGTAGAAGTTGCTGTTTGAAAACATTAGAGCGGTTAAGCAAATTACTGACTCTGAACTAAACTGTCAGTATAATGCTTAAGCAAAATGAGGACTAAACTGTAGTAAAAAATGTCTTGCAGGGAGTACTGTGTCAAAAACAATTTGTATTTAATACACCACATAATGTGGAAATGAACAATAAGTTTGTTGCAAAAGAGGTTCAAATTGGCTCAGGTTTAACTGTGATTTTGTCTCACCAAATTCCTGTGTTTTTGGAATACTGCAGAACAGCATAAAAGGTTTGTATTTTTACTCCTTCATTCCTCTATTATTTAGATTATTAACTGATATAATTGTAATTGTATTTGTGTACTGTCCCAGTGGGAAATGTAAAAGGATGAATGAAAAGTAGACGGGCATCTGAAGGAAAAACAACACAGTTTGAAACTAAAATGAAATACACAAATTTCTTTAAAATATATAGTAAGTACTTAAATTAACATTTCATTTTCAGATTATGTCATAGGATTAGGGAGAAAGGTTGCTGATGGCATAACAAATTTTCCCTTCTCGGACCTCAAGCCACATCACAAATTGAAGAATTTGTTTGCAAGAAAGCACAGTGTTGAAAAAAACATGTGAAAAAATGAACTTTTTTATATTTGCTCTGTGTGCGCTCCCGGATGATGAGCACAAAGGGTCCTTGACAAAGGAAAGCTGGATTTGTTGATAGGTAAATCACAATTTTACTATACAAGTTATTGTATTATTAGTTTGAAATAGTTAAGTTCAAAATAAAGATTAATTCGAATTATACGATTAGTGATCCTCATGCAGGGCTAGGCCTGTCAATAACAGAGTGTCTCAGTACCTTGCAGCTCTAAGATCCAAACCTGCCCCCTTTGACCCCCAACATGTTTTTAATTGGTTCTGATCACATTATGTTACAGAATATTCAATGAATTTTCAATAAACTAATTTTATTTTAACAGTGAAACTAGTTTTATCAATAAAAAAAAATATTTTTAAATGAAAATGCATGTAATATTAAATAATATGCGCATATATAGCACAGGTAATTTGAAAATATTCCACAGGGATAAATATCCAAGCACGTTCAAAAGTGTACTAGTTGCCAAATTTGGACCCTGTCTTTTTCAAATCCTAGCTGGGGCCCTGGATTAGATAAAAAGTTTGAAAAAGCAATTAATTCTACATAAGTTGTTAACAGTACTTGCAATAGGTGAACTGTAGTTGTACTAAATATCAAATGCATTTCAGATTATGACATAGGATGGGGGAGAATCGTGGACCTTAACAATACTGTGATAGAGAGGAATTCCTACTCAAGAAAGCAGTTTAAAAAACAAAACGCATTCAATGTGAAAGAGTGAACTTTTTAATTTTGGCCGTGTATAAGAACAGTTTGTTTTTTAAAAAGTGCATGTCTATCAAATTATTTTGTATGTATATATATTGAATATTTTTGTTGTTTGTCTTTAAAAGCTACATTGTATCTTAAAAGTATCATCAAAATGCGGAACGAAAATGCGTACATTTTCCGCATAAGTTCCACAAAATGCGGGGATTTTCAGCATTTGTTCCGCATTTGCAGAAGTATAAAATGGTGATCCATGTTTTTAAAATGTATTATCTTAAAATTAATATAAAGATACCATGTTAAATGTATCTTGTCATAATTTTGACTAGTTCTTAGCTAACCTGAGCACAAAGTGCTCATGTTGAGCTTTTGCGATCGCCTTTTGTTTTTTCAAATGGCCTGTCCTTATATGGGTATATGGGTATATTTACAATATGCATGTAATCCGATTTCTGCCCGGTATCTAAATTACGCCCGTAATCTAAGTTACGCCTGTAATTTTAACATTCCGCCTGTAATCTGAATTCCGCCCATAAACTGCTTTCCGCCCGTAATTTAAAATTCCGTCCCACCTCATTTACATATTTCGCCCCTGGTTTCCGCCCGGATTACGCCTGGAATCCGCCCCTCTTCTTAAAATCATAAATAGAAAAATACGCCCGGAAATATTTTGTACGCCCGGAATTTAGTTTGCGATTCCGTGCCGATTCCGGGCGGAACATTTCGTACAGGCTGATATATTTATCAATAGGAATATGTGCCCTTGGCTCTTCATATGTGTTTTTTTTATAAGGGGACCACTAAAGTGAAGGTTATTCAATAAATTTAATCAAAATGCCATCACTGGGTCAAATAAACTGCAATATGACTCATTTAGAACCCACTTGATAAACCCTAGAACTTGACATAGGCTGTACGATGAAGATCAAGGTTTCCTGGTAATGGCCTGAGGCCCCTATCCATGTATAATGAAACATGAAACACACAGTGTAAACAAAATAATTAGTGGAATTTAATTTAAAACCCCTGGCATATTTCAATAGGAAAAACATTTGTGTTTAGAGGAATACTGATTAATTTCATGTTGTATACGTCACAATTAGACTAAGAGCCCTTAGATAATTTTACCCCAATTGATTGTATTGCCTATTGGAAACATAGCAATTATTCAACTCTCAGCTTTATAACCCAAAGAGTTGCTGAAAGTTGCAATGCGCTTTCTATTGTCCAAAGGTGCAAAATTTGATCACCACTTCAAAGGCTAAGGAACAATGTCTGACTAATACTTAAAAAGCTTATCAACATTTAAAGGGGCCTTTTCACGTTTGGGTAAATTGACAAAATGGAAAAAAATTGTTTCAGATTTGCAAATTTTCATTTTAGTTATGATATTTGTGAGGAATCAGTAATACCGAACATTTACCATGCTCTAAAATAGCTATTATATGCATCTTTTGACGATTTAAAAACCTGAAAATTATAAAGCGTTGCAGCGTGAAACGAATTAATAATTTTGAGAGTTCTGTTGTTGTCGTATTTTGTAAAACTACGAGGATTGGTTATATAAGGTATAAAATGCATCCGATATTGTATAAGGAAGAATGGCCGAGAGGTCTAAATAGGAGACTTTTTACTCCAGGACTCCAGGGGTCAGTGGTTCGAGCCCTGCTGAAGGTTACCTTTTTTTTCTTTTTTAAATTTTATTCTTGATTTTTTACTGGAGAATTTTAGATCCAATGTGTACATTTATCAATATAAAGCATTTAATGACAAACTTCAAAACATGCCAAAATCTGTGAAAAGGCCCCTTTAACTGTCTTAAGCACAATCTCATGCAAATGGTACCATTAAAGCAAAAAATGATTGCTTTTTATTTACTTTTTTTGTCATTTTTTTGTAGCTCTATACACCATATTGGAAAACTGTAGTAATGGTGCCAACTAACATTGTCGCTATTAGTGCTGCAACAATACGCCAAAAACCGTATTGCAATATATTGTCAGTTCAAAAACCCGTATTGCAATATATCGCAATATATTGCTAACTTGTACCAAAATTATAACTTGCCAATTACCCAATAATCCCATAAATTCCAATTTTAAAGCAAATTCTGGTAAATATTTACTATAAATGTGCTCAAGAATAATAAGAAACACAAACATTTGCAAATTTTCTTAAGTATCAAATACATTTTTGCAATTGTTACTATTTAAAGATGTGATGAAATAACGTCCAACCGGGGCGTTTTTCCCGCTGAACACGCGTAATTCAGCTGACGTGATGTTCCCGTTTTTATACAACACAAAATACACCCATACTTTCCATGCGACGTTCTACATGTCTGTATAATTTTCGCGCGCTTTTTATTGAGACAAAGGATAAAGCACTTTTTATTTGACGCTATAATTTTTTATTGTCGCGTTAGCATTCAAATTTGGAAGCGTGTTTCCGAAATTCGGATTACAAATAATGCTCAAATCAGAATCGAACGAAACATTTACAGCTGTGCGCAATTAATTCAACGATAATCTGTTCAAAAGCATCGAATGAATGCTCCCATGTAACAATGCTACTCCGTATAATACACTTTTTAGAATGCTTTTTTTACATAAAAAATAATTTACACTGCTTTGTTTTGTTTACCTTTTTATCATTATTTCGGATGGCTTTTCTGGACGAAATGTGAATGAATTTTTGTAAAATTTTGCGGATTGCGTATTGCGATATATACCGATATACCGGTATATTGTTGCAGCCCTAGTCGCTATTGGTTAGGTTGCAGTATACATGTACATTTTGAACATTGTGACATTTGATGTAACCTAAGTTAATAACAATTATTCAACAGCTGTCAGATATATATATTCCAACTTTCAAAATGAAAATGTCAGCAAGAATAGACATGTTTTTTGGAATATGGACAAAACTCCTTCCGGACAAAAACTCTCCTGTCATTTTCATAGGGGGCGGACAAAAACCCTCCCATGAAAAAACGGGGCGGACCAAATCCCTCCCATGAAAAAACAAGGGCGGACAAAAGCCCTTCCGTGAAAGCAATTTAACACTGACAAATGTAATTGTTTCACACAGTGTTGCATTATTTATTCCGAAAAATTTACCCATTGTGTGTATTGCGTGTTCAGGGGTGAAAAAAAGAAAATGTGTATCGATTAACTGAATAATGTACTCAAAATATCAATCTGTGAATCTGCAACTACTTCTAGTTTGTAATAAGTTTAATCACAGAATCAATTAAAAGCAATAAAACACCGACAAATGTAATTGCTTCACGCAATGTTGCATTCATTAATCCGAAAGGGAGGGGTTTTGTCCGGCCCCGTTTTTTCATGGGAGGGTTTATGTCCGTCCCCTGTAAAACTGACAGGAGGGTTTTTGTCCGGCATTCATGTTTTTTCGGTTGCATGCAAAGGATAACGTATGTAGGCTGCCATGCAGGTAAATTTAATGTTTTTTGAAGTTTATTCATTGCTTTCCTAAATTGGTAAGGAATGACATCTGTTTAGTGATGCGCATCGAATCTCTGCTTAGGACTGCAATTGTGTTTAGGAAGGGGTGACGATGTAGACTAACTCAGTAACTGGAAACAATGATGTTACAGCGGTTCAACTACTTAACCACAGGTGGAAGTAACGTACCCAGGATAGTATTTTTCATACATATATTTTTTAGGAGCCCAATATATTCAAATAAATATATAAAATCATGTTTAATGAGAAAAAAATTGACAAAGAGCCATGAAAAAAAAATCCCCACCCTCTGATATTGGAATCATAACAAGGTCATTAACTAGACTTTATTATAGACCTGTCCTCGCGGGCCGCAAACATGTCAAAAATAGCTTTAATCCAAAGCATCCCTTGATCCTCCTATGGGCGATTGGACAACCTTTCAAAAAAAGTTAACTTCAAAATTATCTGTCCAGCCATTAACTCACAGTCGGTCGAAAACCGAGCAATATTTCGAGTCCGTTTGTCAACCCGAATAAATCTTCTACAGACTTTCAAACAATATTTTTGAGTGTTTGCCCCTAAATCGATAGCTCGCGTCCTATTCATTTGAAACAACGAAGCGTGTCAAATAATGCGTGCATATGCAACCACTTACCCCTAAAAACTTATTCCAAAATGTTATATTTTCTTTGCAACAACTGTTATAACTCTAAATTTGATTTACTTGAAAACAAAAGTAGCCATCGCTCTTTAACTCGGCTTAGCAGTGAATTACACTGACAGAGCCAGGCACATAAATATCCAATCAACAACAACAACGATGTTTTAATAAATGTAAATAAATGAAAAATACTATCATTCTGATTGTATTGGAATAAGTTTTTAGGGGTAAGTGGTTGCATGTGCATGCATTATTTGACACGCCTCGTTGTATTAAAGGAATAGGACGCGAGCTATCGATTAAGGGGCAAAAACTCAAAAATATTGTTTGAAAGTCTGTAGAAGATTTATTCGGGTTGACAAACGGACTCGAAATATTGCTCGGTTTTCGACCGACTTTGAGTTAACGGCTAGACAGATTTTTTTAAAGTGAACTTTTTTTGAAAGGTTGCCCAATTGCCCATAGGAGGATCAATGGATGCTTTTGATTAAAGCTACTTTTGACATTTTTGCGGCCCGCGAAGACAGGTCTATGATAAATTCTAGTTAATGACCTTGTTATGATTCCAATATCAGAGGGTGAGGATTTTTTTTTCACGGCTCTTTGTCAATTTTTTTCTCATTAAACATGATTTTATGTATTTATTTGAATATATTGGGCTCTTAAAAAAATAAATAACAAAAAAAATACTATCCAGGGTACGTTACTTCCAACTGTGCTACTTAAAGGGGCCTTTTCACAGATTTTGGCATTTTTTTAACCTATTCATTAAATGCTTTATATTGATAAATGTAAACATTGGATCGTAAAAGCTCCAGTAAAAAATCAAGGAAAATAATAAAAAAAGGAAAAGAACATTGCCCGGAGCAGGTTTCGAACCAGTGACCCCTGGCGTCCTGCCAGAGTCCTGAAGTAAAAACGCTTTAGCCTACTGAGCTATTCCGAGTACACATTCTCGACGTATTTTATACGTTATATAAGCAATCTTTGTAGTTTCACAAAATTTAACGACAAAAACAGAACTCTCCAAATTATTCAATCGTTTCGCGTTGCAACGCTTTATAATTTTTAGGTTTTAAAATCGTCAAAAGATGCATATAATGGCTATATTAGAGCATGGTTAATATTCAGTATTACTGTTTCCTCACAAATATCATAACAAAAACGAAAACTTACGAATCTGAAACAACTTTTTTCAATTTTGTCAATTTACCAAAGCGTGAAAAGATCCCTTTAACAAGCGTTTTAATTCTAAAATATACAAAATATATAAACAAATCACTGCAAACCTGATTAACTCCACTACCAACGAAGTCACCGTCGTTCTGCAGTTTAGGAAAAGGGTAAGGATCCCTGGACGATTGCAATTTTGCAGCCATCGTTGTTTTGTGTTGATTCCACTGAAAACCGGATGTAACTAGACAACCATGGCAACAAGTTAATCTCAATGAAAGAGATTAAATACGCCAAATCGAAAATTACTACTTTCATGTAAATTATTCATACACGGTCGCGAACAATGGTCAAAATTTATTTTAATTCAAAACTTATAACGCTTGTAAGGTATTAAGTGAGTGTTTACTATGTTGTTATTGAATGTGTTAAGGACTATTGAAAGCTTCTAGTAACTGAGACTTCAATCTTCGGACGCTTTACGTTTTATTTAATATCTCTTTACGGAAATTCATACAATATTTCACAAAATGAGAATATTTGTAAAATTATTAAAAGGTTCTGAATGTGAAGTTACTGTAAGTGTTACTTATACTGTTATTTTCAATGTTTAAATAAATATCGTGTTCAATTTATACAAAAACAGGTACAGAACGATTAAAAACCACTAAATTCCACGAAAAAATACTTTTTTATTTATCTATCTATCTATATATACTGCCAAGCGCCATTTAGAGCATTATAGGCAGAGGGACATTATCGAGTCCGTTCCTGGGAAAAACCAGTACTTGGTGTCTATGAGGAGATAATGAGAACGCTCCCCGAGTAGGGAGCGAACCCACGAACTCCCGATCGCTAGGTGGACACCTCAGTCCTCATCCACTACACAACCGCGATCTATTTACTTGACTTGATTGAGTTAGTTCTGGCTACCACAACTTTAAATATCGCTTTTTATGATTTTTGACAGGTCTGTCAATACTATATAAACTGTACGCTGGAGTTTCTTTAGCTATGATTGAGTATACAGTGAAACCTGGCTATTAAGACCACCTGTGGGACTTTTAAAAAGTGGTCTTAATAGCGAGGTGGTCTTAATTCTGAGTTTTCGTAAATTTAATGGACAGATAATACAAAAACGTTAATATTCAATGAATTTTAATATTTTTACATAAAATATAACAGTATTTATTTATGCAGTGTACAAAGATAATACAGTACAGCCAACGCGGCACAATCATAATCCGCGGCTACGCCACAGCCAGATTATTAGTATGCGGCAGCCGAAACGTGTGTTCACGCGGCGTATCGCTGTGGCACTCGGCATCGATCCCATAACGACGCCGAGTCTGTATTAACCTCACGTACTTTAATGAAGTAAATCCGCCACATATGTACGCGGCGGATCGAGTGAAAAGATATCCACCTACATGTACATACATGTATGTGTAGCGTAGAAACCAAGATTTACGCTGGTTTCATAATTATTATTTTCACATTTTAATAAGCCAAATGGCACGTAATGCGCTTAAACAAATTATCGTTGAATTAATTATGCGTTAATGTTTCGTTTGATTATCAAATTATCATTATTAAATTTGTAATCCAAAACGCACTTCCGAATTTTAATGCTAACGCGACCTTTGGCAAATTCTAGCATCAAATAAACAGTGCTAAAATATCCTTTGTTTCATAAAAAGCGCGCAAAAATTATGCAGATATGTAGAACTTCGTTTGGAAAGTGTGGGTGTATTTTGTGTTGTATAAATACATGAACATCATGTCAGCGTAAATCGTGTGTTCAGTGGAAAAAAAAACGCCCCGATTAGACGTTATTTCACCATCTCTTTAAATAGTAACAAATGCCAAAATGTTTTTGATACTTAAGGAAATATGGAGAATGTTTATGTATCGTAAATATTTACCAGCATTTGCTTTAAAACTGGAATATACGGGATTTTCGGGTAATTAGTAGCAATATTAACTGTATAATATGAACAAAATAAAACGTGTTTATATACACATATTCAAACAATAGTTATTATAAGCTGATAATTAACAAAACAACAAATACGTCTTCACCGTCTTGATTATTGATGTGGCTTCAAACTGCTAATTTTCTCCGCTTAATTATAATAGCAAAATCAACATGCAATTAATTTATAAATCCACCATATGCTGGAGCCTTGACCACTTGTATGTGCGAAAACATAATCACGTGACCTTGTTTATGTGTGAAATACATACACTACGGGCGGGAAACAAACTTAATTGGCCAGACACATTAACTATGCTTACATGTATATGCTAATACAATCCGCGCACAATAAATTTTTTATGATTTTAATTATTATTATAATTGTGTTTTTTCAAAATTTGTTAACTACATGTAACTAATAATTAAATAAATATTTTTTAAATCATGATGCGCATCGACTCGGCATCATGTCGCGGATCGCGGCATGCCTCGGCGGACAGATACGAAGCTTCGCGGCGAAATGCGACTTGCCGCCGCATACTGACGCGGCTTCAACGACTGACGCGGCATCGACTCGTTTCGCCTTGCCGCCGCTGATCGCGAAATAAGTTTGTTCAGCGTTGGCTGTACTGTATGTCCGGCTTTTCAAAGGTACAGCCAAGAAGTGAAAATATATGTACATGTATGTACATGTACTTTTCGTCATGACACTATCCTTAAGGATTACTTAAAGAATTCAGCTGTTCTTGTTAGAATAGCGTGAACCTACAATGGAAAAATAAGACCATTTAGAATGGGTTATACAATTAAATGTTCGGATTGCAGACGACATTTCACATCGGACATGTTTTTTCAAACATAGTTTAAACAGGAGTTTCTCATAACGGGCATCGCTGTATTTAATCTATAAAGTGTTTACCAAACAATTACCAATTTACCTATCAAATACTCGATTATAATAGCTAATTGTCAATCAAGAATCAAGGGTTCAAAAGAATAACTAGTCCCGAACATCTTACACCTGCGTTGCAAATCGATGCTAAAAACAGTTGTCGTGAATTGTGATTAATTGGGTCACAATGGCTTCGTACACAAACCTGATGGAACCACAAGTTGGCACAACACCGAATCAAGTAAGGTGTGAAAATTACTGGTTGTTTGGCGGGTGTCAAGTTAGAGCAATTTCGTTCATTGGTACTGATTAAAGTGGTCGTAATAGCGGGTTGGTCGGATTCGTGAGTGGAACGACCATTGAAATATAGAAGGAAAAATATCGAGACTGAAAAATGGTGGTCGTCTGAAAAATGGTGGTAGTCTGAAAAATGGTGGTCATCTTAGCGAGTTGGTTGTAATACCAAAGTTGTAAAGAGAGTTTTTACTGTATTTATGAAAACACCCTTTCCATCTTTTATTAGTGGCTAAGTAAATATTTTTAACGATCAGCAATTCATGACAAGCTTTTAAACACCTTCAATTAGCAAAAGTGAACTTTTAAGCACGCGTGAAATCTCTGTTTATATCAAACAAACCGTGATTAATGGCAAGTAACAAAAACCTAAAGACACAATATAACATAATATTAAAATAGATGCTACAAAACCCCAACATAATTATTTTATATATATATTTTGTGAAGCACATTTGTGTAAAAATGAGAGAGGTATCGCTGATTTTTTTACAAATCTCTGGTTATGCTCATTTTCTAATAATTAAAGAGCAAAATAATATGTATTGTCGTGAATAAAATTAATTTAACTTTAAATAAAACTTATAAATAACTATTGTTTTTAGCTCACCTGAGCACAACATGCTCATGGTGAGCTTTTGTGATCGCCTTTTGTCCGTCGTGCGTTGTCCGTTGTGCGGCGTCAATGTTTGCCTTGTTAACTCTCTAGAGGCCACATTTATTGTCCAATCTTTATGAAATTTGGTCAGAAGATTGGTCTCAATGATATCTTGGATGAGATTGAAAATGGTTATGTTTGCTTGAAAACCATGGCTGCCAGGGGGCGGGGCATTTTTCCCTATATGTCTTTATTAAAACCTTGTTAACACTCTAGAGGCCACATTTATTTTCCGATCTTCATGAAACTTGCTCAGAAGATTTGTCCCAATGATATCTTGGATGAGTTCAAAAATGGTAACCTTTGATTGAAAAACATGGCTGCCAAGGGGCGGAGCATTTTTCCTTATATGGCTATATATGGCTATAGTAAAATCTTGTTAACACTCTAGAGGCCACATTTATTGTCCAATCTTCATGAAACTTGGTCAGAAGATTTATCCCAATAATATCTTGGACGAGTATGAAAATGATGCAGGTAGGTAGAAAAACATGGCTGCCAGGGGACGGGGCATTTTTCCTTATGTGGCTATAGTAAAACCTTGTTAACACTCTAGAGGCCACATTTATTTTCTGATCTTCTTGAAACTTGGTTAGAAGATTTGTCCCAATGATATCTTAGATGAGCGAAAATGATGCCGGTTGGTTGAAAAACATGGCTGCCAGGGGGCGGGGCATTTTTCCTTATGTGGCTATAGTAAAACCTTGTTAACACTCTAGAGGCCACATTTATTTTCCGATCTTTATGAAACTTGGTCAGAAGATTTGTCCCAATGATATCTTAGATGAGTTTGAAAATTGTTTTGGTTTCTTTAAAAAACATGGCCACCAGGGGGCGGGGCATTTTTCCTTATAAGGCTATATATGGCTTTTGTAAAACCTTGTTAACACTCTAGAGGCCACATTTATTGTCCATTCTTCATGAAATATGGTCAGAAGATTTGTCTTATTGATATCTTGGATGAGTTCGAAAATGGTTACGTTTGCTTGAAAAACATGGCTGCCAAGGGGCGGGGCATTTTTCCTTATATGGCTATAGTAAAATCTTGTTAACCCTCTAGAGGCCACATTTATAGTCTTCATAATCTTCATGAAACTCTGTCAGAATATTTATCCCAATAATATCTTGGACGAGTTCAAAAATGATGCCGGTTGGTTGAAAAACATGGCCACCATGGGGGCGGGGCATTTTTCCTTATATGGCTTTAGTAAAACCTTGTTAACACTCTAGAAGTCACATTTATTTGCCGATCATCATGAAACTTGGTCAGAAGATTTGTCCAATGATATCTTGGATGAGTTCGAAAATGGTTTTGGTTGCTTTAAAAACATGGCTACCAGGGGTGTGGCATTTTTCCTTATATGGCTATAGTAAAACCTTGTTAACACTCGATCGAGGCCACATTCATTGTCCAATCTTCATGAAATTTTGTCAGAAGATTGGTCTCAATGATATCTTGGATGAGTTTGAAAATAATTATGTTTGCTTGAAAAACATGGCTTCCAAGGGGCGGGGCATTTTTCCTTATATGGGCTTTAATGGCTATAGTAAAATCTTGTTTACACTCTAGAGGCCACATTTACTGTCCGATCTTCATGAAACTTTATCAGAAGATTCATCCTGATAATATCTCGGACGAGTTCAAAAATGATGCTGGTTGGTTGAAAAACATGGCTGCCAGAGGGCGGGGCATTTTTCCATACATGGCTATAGTAAAACCTTGTTAACACTCTAGAGGCAACATTTATTTTCCGATCTTCATGAAACTTAGTCAGAAAATTTGTCCCAATAATATCTAGCTATCTCAGGTGAGCGACTTTGGGCCCTCTTGTTCTAGTTAACATGTTTGTTTAAGTGATGGCTGTGTAGACCAGGGACATGATACAAAATGTACAATTGCTATTATTGCCTAACTATACTGTATAATCTGTATAAAACACATTCTGGTTACAAACAGACCATGACTTTGACTATACAAGTTTATTTTCCAATAATTGATAAGACCAGGTACAGCAATACTTTTTCTGTCTTACTTAAAGGGGCCTTTTCACAGATTTTGGCATGTATTGAAGTTTGTCTTAAATTGCTTTATATTGATAAATTTAAACATTGAACCTAAAAATATCCAGTAAAAAAACAAGAATACAATTTAAAAAATAATAATAATAATAACCCTCAACAGGACTTGAACCACTGACCCCTGGAGTTCTGGTGTAAAATGTCTTCTGCTTAGACCACTCAGCCATCCTTGCTCATGCTATGAGAGGATGTATTTTTTACTATATACATATAAGCAATCCTCTTATTTTCACAAAATATAACGACAACAACAGAACTTTCCAAATTATTAAAGCGTTTCGTGTTGCAATGCTTTATAATTTTCAGGTTTTCAAATCTTCAAAAGATCCATGTAATGGATATTTTAGAGCATGGTAAATGTTCAGTATTACTATTTGCTCAAAATATCATAACTAAAACAAAAATTTGCAAATCTGAAACAACTTTTTTTAATTTTGTCAGTTTACCAAAACGTGAAAAGGCCCCTTTAAAACAAAACTCTTAAATTTTAAATTTTTATTTTATCGGTAATTTTATCAAACGACACTGCCACACTGGTGTATAAAATATCATAATGCTTTTTCAGGAGAAAAATGTGTGGTTAATAGTATCATAAAACAAGACAAATGACTGTTATACACACAATAAAAACTGCTATCTTCTGACTTCATATATCATCAGCGTCGTTGTGGATTAATCCATACATTATTTTCATTGATTGATTAAAGAGAACACGAAACTCAACATAACTTTATTTTTATCGTGATAATTGCTAAAAAGGGAACATGCCACTTATCTCTTCATTTTCTTGACTTAATGATAGCACATTTTCAAAAGAAGCAAAATGTAAAAATATTTCTTTTTTACGGTTTACCGGTTATTAATATAAAGAAAATAAGCAGACTGGACTAAGATTGGAATGGCTTATTTAAAGAATAGAAATTCAGGATTTATGTCAATGGACTATATAAGCCTCCTCATTAATTTCTATGATTTTTAGCAGTATTAATTTTGTAAACACAGTATTGTTTTGTTACAGGTGGCTTCATCGGCAACAGTGCTGGATGTTAAACAGCAACTTCAGAGTCAAGTGTCCATACCTGTTGATCAACAGAAACTTATATCACAGGGAAAGGCCCTGGCTGGTAGTTGCTAATGCAATCTAATAAAAAAATAATCGATATCATAATATTGAACTTGTTCTTACAACGGAAATAAATTCATCAGTTAATGACTGCCATGCAGACATGCACAATTTTAATCCTGTATAAGTAATCAGATTAAATATGAACCTACTGATAAAAGAGATCTATTCTGATAGAATCTAATCAACTGCACAATTCTTTAATGAAACCTTCCTTCAGTTTGGTATCGATATATCATTCAACTTGTCATAGGACATATTCAACTTAATATATATTATGTGCTGGTTAATTCATGTAGAATCTTTCAAGATTCAACACAATACATTGTCCTTTAAACTCATGTCTCAATATTTCCAGATGATAAACCCCTCAGCTTTTACAAGATAACAAATGGCAGCAAGTTGTTCCTGATGTTAAAGAAGCCTGATGGCACAGGCATAACACCAGCTACAACCTCTTCCACTCCTTCACGAACACCAATGAAGTCCCCTGATAATACATCTCCTATGTCTGTAGATACACAGGTACATTTTCTGTAAAGAAAATACTTTAATTACTATACATTGTAAGTTTTCAGACACTCTTAAATTTTCAGACTTTCACTCCCTTTTTTAGCCAAAATGATTATTTTTCATGACTCTTTTTCGGACGTACAGGCTTTCTCCATAATTAATGACTCCAATTTTTCAGACAGTATATTTTACAGCGCTAGTTTACTAGAATACTGCCCTGTTTGCGCTTATCTTGGACCTATCGATCATATGACTTAATTTCACACTCATACTTTTTGAATATTTTTTGTATCTTAATTTTCGGACACGAAAAAACAACAACATATTTTTAAGTGTCCAAAAAATAAGAGTAATTACAGTACAATTTTATGGTCTGTAGGGATATCTGTATCAGTCATTATGGTTGTAAAATATTTGTTTGCTAATTTAATTTTTTTAAAGTCAACAAAGTCTGTATTTTATTAGCCGGATTTTTTTCGAAAAAATCTTGGCTTATAGATTGATGTTGTCGGGCGGGCGGGGGGGCGGGGGGGGGCGGGCGGGGGGGCGGGCGGCGTGCTCGAAAATGTTAAAGTTCTTATTTCATGGTATAACTTTGGTATGCTTGGACCTAGAGTCTTCAAACTTGACATGAAGGTTGGCCAGGATTAACAGATGACCACTGGTCATTTCAAGGTCATTCATTTGAAGGTCAAGGTCACTGTGACCTTCAATATAAAAAATGTTAAAGTTGTTATAACTTTGGTATGCTTGGACCTAGAGTCTTGAAACTTGACATGAAGGTTGGCCATAACTAGTTAGTAACCACTGGTCATTTCAAGGTCATTCATTTGAAGGTCAAGGTCACTGTGACCTTGAATGTAAAAATGTTAAAGTTCTTATTTCATGGTATAACTTTGGTATGCTTGGACCTAGAGTCTTCAAACTTGACATGAAGGTTGGCCAGGATTAACAGATGACCACTGGTCATTTCAAGGTCATTCATTTGAAGGTGAAGGTCACTGTGACCTTCAATATAAAAATGTTAAAGTTGTTATAACTTTGGTATGCTTGGACCTAGAGTCTTGAAACTTGACATGAAGGTTGGCCAGAACTAGTAAGTAACCACTGGACAGTTCAAGGTCATTCATTTGAAGGTCAAGGTCACTGTGACCTTGAATGTAAAAATGTTAAAGTTGTTAAAACTTTGGTATGCTTGGACCTAGAGTCTTGAAACTTGACATGAAGGTTGGCCAGAACTAGTAAGTAACCACTGGACATTTCAAGGTCATTCATTTGAAGGTCAAGGTCACTGTGACCTTGAATGTAAAAATGTTAAAGTTCTTATTTCATGTTATAACTTTGGTATGCTTGTACCTAGAGTCTTCAAACTTGAAATAAAGATTGGCCAGTACTAGAAGATGACCACTGGTCATTTCAATGTCATTCATTTGAAGGTCAAGGTCACTGTGACCTTAAATGTTAAAATGTTAAAATTGTTATAACTTTGGTATGCTTGGACATAGAGTCTTCAAACTTGACATGAAGGTTTGCAAGCACACTTAGATGACCACTGGTCATTTCAAGGTCATTCATTCTAAGGTCAAGGTCACTGTGACCTTGAATGTAAAAATGTTAAAGTTCTTATAACTTTGGTAGGTAAAAATGTTAAAGTTCTTATTCCATGTTATAACTTTGGTATGCTTGTACCTAGAGTCTTCAAACTTGACATAAAGGTTGGCCAGTACTAGAAGATCACCACTGCTCATTTCAATGTCATTCATTTGAAGGTCAAGGTCACTACATTTCATTTTGACCTTTGAACAATATTTCAGTAATTTAAGTATTGCATTGACAAAAACACGAAAGGTACTTTCCTGTCATTTAAATAAAAAATCCGGCTTCAATGCGGTCATCTCCGACCGCGGAACTCTTGTTTCAATAAGTGTTTTTGTTTAACCTGTTAGAAACATTTAATGACTTTGTTTTAAGTGTGAACATTGTGAATGTATGAATATAATATTCCATTTGTTAAAATGTTTAAAAGATGTAATGCTTTGTTAATTATGCTAATTATGGCACATTATGTTAAAAAAATATACACAATGTCATATCATCAGTTTTAAGAAAGACATTTCAACAAATCAATGTATAAATATCAAATTTACTTGCTAACCATGCTTGCCTGTGAATTAGTTTGCAAACTGTAAGCCATATATTCTTACTAATAAAAAAGCTAACCTTTTTAGGAGGAACTGTTCACAATAGCAGATGATCCCACAGGCTTTTGGGGAAAGCTGTCTGAATTTCTGAAGCGTCATTTTACAGAACGAGACGCATCCAAAGTACTCAAGGAATTTAAACGGGTATGATGTACTTATTTGCAGATGTCCATACTAAGTAACATGGAACACAAAATTGCATTAGTCTTTTTATTCCACAGAATAATTTATTATGCCCCCCTTCGAAGAAGAGGGGGTATATTGCTTTGCTCATGTCGGTCGGTCTGTCGGTAGGTCCGTCCACCATGTTGGTAGGTTCGTCCACCAGGTGGTTTCCAGATGATAACTCAAGAACGTTTGGGCCTAGAATCATGAAACTTCATAGGTACATTGATCATGACACGCAGATGGCCCCTAATGATTTTGAGGTTACTATGTCAAAGGTCAAGGTCACAGGGACCCGAAATAGTAAATTGGTTTTTGGATGATAACTTAAGAACGCATACGCTGCCAACAGGGCGAACTCTGAACAATATAACTGAAGCAACTGGTCTGTAATCCTAAATCTATAATTATCAGTCCAATGAAACATCATCATTTGAGTAAAATAAAGTGGATCAGTAAAAATATTATTAGAATATGAGATTTTTTTGTACATTTTGTATATTAAATATTGTGTTAATGTTTAATTTTGTTGATTAATATAAATATAAGCAGGACAGGGGAGGTAAAACACTATTATATCTTTCTTATATACAGGGAAAACAAATGCAATAAGTTTAAATTTCATGTTTAATAAATAGAGGATATTTGTCCGTGTCAGTGTGAGATCATTTGTTATTTTTTTCATTGTCCCTTGACATATTGCTTTTATATTTTGCATACTTGTTTACCAACATCACCCCAACCTATATTTCCCCCCCCCCAACCTCACCCCCCAATTTTTTTTAAACATCATCTTATTAATTACCACACCCCACATTATACCCCCCTTTCACCCCCCACCCCCCTACCCCCCACCCCCCCCCCAATTTTTTTTTTAACATCTAATAAAATACCACACCCCACATTATACCCCCCTCTCACTCCCCCCCTACCCCCCCCCATTTTTTTAAATTCATCTTTCAATTTTTTTTAAACATCTTATTAATTACCACACCCCACATTAAACCCCCCTTGCCCCCCCCCCCAAAAAAAATATATATTTTTTTTAACATCTTATAAATTACCACACCCAACATTATACCCCCCTCTCACCCCCACCCCCCACCCACCCCCCCATTTTTTTTTTCAAACATCTTAGAAATTACCACACCCCACATTATACCCCCCTCTCAATATCATCTATCAATAAATATTGTGGATTTTTTTGTTATGTAAGTAGATTAATATAAGTGCTCCAGCTAGGTTTAAATGGAAAGGCACAGTGCATGGCCATCCAAGATTCCAATTGATCCCCTTGGAGACCAACATGCCCCTTTTTGTTGTTTAGCACAGCGCATGGCCACCCAAGATTCCAATTTACCTCCTTTGAGACCACCATGCCCCTTTTTGTTGTTTAATAACATGCAGCTAATTTTTATGCCCCCCTTCGAAGAAGAGGGGGTATATTGCTTTGCACATGTCAGTTGGTCGGTTTGTCGGTCGGTCGGTCCGTCCACCAGGTGGTTTCCAGATGATAACTCAAGAACGCTTGGGGCTAGGATCATGAAACTTAATAGGTACATTGATCATGACTTGCAGATGACCCCTATTGATTTTGAGGTCACTAGGTCAAAGGTCAAGGTCACAGTGACCCGAAATAGTAAAATGGTTTCCGGATGATAACTCAAGAACGCATACGCCTAGGATCATGAAACTTCATGGGTAGATGGATCATGACTTGCAGATGACCCCTAATGATTTTGAGGTCACTAGGTCAAAGGTCAAGGTCACAGTGACCCGAAATAGTAAAATGGTTTCCGGATGATAACTCAAGAACGCATACGCCTAGGATCATGAAACTTAATGGGTAGATTGATCATGACTCGCAGATGACCCCTATCGATTTTGAGGTCACTAGGTCAAAGGTCAAGGTCACGGTGACCCGAAATAGTAAATGGTTTCCGGATGATAACTCAAGAACACATACGCCTAGGACCATGAAACTTCATAGGTAGATTGATCATGACTCGCAGATGACCCCTATTGATTTTGAGGTCACAAGGTCAAAGTCAAGGTCACGGTGACCCGAAATAGTAAAATGATTTTCGGATGATAACTCAAGAACGCTTTTGCCTAGGATCATGACACTTCATAGGTACATTGATGGTGACTCGCAGATGACCCCTATTGATTTTCAGGTCACTAGGTCAAAGGTAAAGGTCACAGTGACAAAAATCGTATTCACACAATGGCTGCCACTACAACGGACAGCCCATATGGGGGGCATGCATGTTTTACAAACAGCCCTTGTATTTTTTATTTTCAATAAATTAACTCAGTTTTCACAGTGAAACAAGTTTTATTAATTATATTTACAATCTTTTGAAAGAAATATATATTAAATATAACATTTTATATAATGAAATACGCCAAAGCAATAAAATTACCACATGCTCTAAATTGCCCTTTTTTAAAAATATTATCCTGCACTTTTCAAACCCTGTCTGGAGTACTGATTACTCATAGTGAATAAATAAAGAGAAATATTATTTAGATAAATACAATATCTCATAATAATGTATAAAGATTTAAGTTATTTCATGTTTCTACCTGACATAAATGTGCAGACATCAATATATTTATGAGGTTGAACTTGATGATTTTTTTCGTTTCAGAACTATGACCATGGCATAAACAGTTTAAGTCTAGATGATATAGAACGGTTAGCTACCAGACAGTTACATCCCCATCATGCAAACCACCAGGACACAAGGACATGAAGTTTTAAGAATGCTTTTTCTGTTAAAAACATATTTTGAAATGGGTGCAGACATTTTAATATTTATGCCCCCCTTCGAAGAAGAGGGGGTATATTGTTTTGCTCATGTCGGTATGTTGGTCGGTCCGTCCGCCAGATTTCCGGATGATAACTCAAGAATGCTTAGGCCTAGGATCATGAAACTTCATAGGTATTTTGATCATGACTGGCAGATGACCCCTATTGATTTTCAGATCATTAGGTCAAGGTCACAGTGACTCGAAACAGTAAAATGGTTTCCGGATGATAACTCAAGAATGCTTACACCTAGAATCATATAACTTCATATGAACATTGATCATGACTGGCAGATGACCCCTATTGATTTTCAGGTCACTAGGTCAAAGTCACAGTGACTCGAAACAGTAAAATGGTTTCAGGATGATAACTCATGAATGCTTACGCCTAGGATCATGAAACTTCATAGAACATTGATCATGACTGGCAGATGACCCCTAATGATTTTCAGGTCACTAGGTCAAAGGTCAAGGTCACAGTGACTCGAAACAGTAAAATAGTTTCCGGATGATAACTCAAGAATGCTTACGCCTAGGATCATGAAACTTAATAGGTACACTGATCATGACTGGCAGATGACCCGTATCAATTTTCAGGTCACTAGGTCAAAGGTCAAGGTCACAGTGCCTCGAAACAGTAAAATGGTTTCCGGATAATAACTCTAGAATATTTAGGCCTAGGATCACAAAACTTCATAGGTACATTGATCATGACTGGCAGATGACCACTATTGATTTTCAGGTCACTAGGTCAAAGGTCAAGGTCACAGTGACAAAAAACGTATTCACACAATGGATTCCACTACAACTGACAGCCCATATGGGGGCCATGCATGTTTTACAAACAGCCCTTGTTATTACTTGACAAGTGCACAAATTACTTGCTCATATGAAAGTCCACTTACACAGATAAAAATTCTACCAGATTTTCTGGAGATTGATTATTTATTTCCCTCAATTTTTACATCATTTCCACCATCAAACAATATAAACAAATAACTTCACAGGGACCACTCTTTAGATAGTTGAACAATTAGGTCAGGTATGGGATTTGTTTAGACCTGCATGATGAATTTCCCTCTGAAGGTTGATTAACAAAGAACGGAGCCTTGTAAGCAGTGAGGCAGTTCCTGAATTTTAAATATGTTTAACAAAATATGGGTTTTTAGCAGCTAATTGTGGCGTTGAATACAAATAGTACAAATTTTGTTAGTGTACATAGACTATATTTATTTGACCATGTAACCTAGTTTTTGACACTGTGTGACCCAGTTTCGAACTCTTCCAAGATTTTTTTTGGACAAATGTTCTGACAACGTTTCAGAGAGATTAGGCTATAAATTTTCCTTCTTGAGCGTTCAGAAGCTTTTCTTTAAATTAACTTGTGTCCCAGTTAGGCAAACTACACAGTTGCAAACTCAGCAATGATATAATTGGGACAAATCTTCTGAACAAGTTTCATTAAGATTTGGTAGTAATGTGGCCTCTAGAGTGTTCATAAGCTTTTTCTTACATTTGATCTTGCAACCCAGTTTTTTAACTGTGACCCAGTTAAAAACTGCCCAGATATCATTGAGACAATTTTTTTTTTGTTATATTTGACTAGTATTCTTGTTTATAACCCTACAAGGCCCAGTTTTGAAAAAAAAATTTTGGTTCACAATTTTGTTTGGTAATTTGACCAACTGTTTATAAGATTGGTGAATGTCGGCGGGCGGGCGGCAGAACAAGCTTGTCTGGGCCATAACTTTGTCGTTCATTGTGAGATTTTAAAATCAGTTGGCACATTTGTTCACCATCATTAGACAGTGTGTCACACGAAAGAATTACATCAATATCTCCAAGGTCGACATCACACTTTGAGTTCAAAGGTTAACAAGAGCTGTCAGAGGACAGCGCGCTCGACTATTCGAGTGCTTGACAGTATAACGTAAGCCATCATGGGAAATAGTTCATATTAAATAATTTATTAGATGATCTTTCAAAAATAAAAAAATGAAAAAAAAAAAAAAAATTGGGGGGGGGGTGGGGTAGGGGGGGTGAGAGGGGGTATAATGAGGGGTGTGGTAATTTATTAGATGTTAAAAAAAAAATTGGGGGTGGGGGGTGAGAGGGGGGTATAATGTGAGGTGGGGTAATGGGTAATGTTTTAAAAAAAAAATGGGGGGGGGAGGGATTCTTGGTAGGGGCGTGGGGTATTGTTTGGGTGGAATCTATTGTGGTATTCAGGTGTTGTTTTGTGAAAGTAATAATAAAATGTGATCATAAATAAAGAAGTTATGGCAATTTAAGCAAAATGTTCAATTATCTAAGTGTAAAAGGGGCCATAATTATGTCAACAGCTTGATACAGTGGTCTGCTCTTGTTTATAGGTTGGGGGTCATGTTGGTAAACAAGTATGCAACATATAAAAGCAATATGTCAAAGGATATAGGAAATATTTGGGGTAGTACGCAAACTCTAACATAGATTTATCAATAATATGCATATTCTAAGTATAAAAGGGGCAATAATTATGACAAAATGCTTGATAGAGTTGTCTGCTCTTGTTTATAGGTTGGGGTGATGTTGGTTAACAAGTATGCAAAATATAAAACAATATGTCAAGGGACAATGAAAATAAATGGGGTAGTACAAAAACTTTAACATTTGGTGCATATTCTAAGTGGAAAAGGGGCCAGAATTATGACAAATGCTTGATAGAGTTGTCTGCTCTTGTTTATAGGGTGGGGTCATGTTGGTAAACAAGTATGCTAAAAAGAAAGCAATATGTCAAGGCACAAAGAAAATATTTGGGGTAGTACGAAAACTTTAACATTTGCACATATTGCAACATATTTATATATAATAGTCGAGCTAAAAATGGCCATAAATGAGCTTGTCCGGACCATAACTATGTCATTCATTGTGAGATTTTTAAATCATTGGGCACATTTTTTCACCATCATGGGAAGGTGTGTCACACGAAAGAATTATGTCAATATCTCCAAGGTCAAGGTTGCCACGACTAAAAATATATTTATTTTGAATCAAAGCGGGTTTATTATAAACAATCAGTTCAGTTTGAGTTGTCTCCCTTTATCAGACTTTTTTCACATTGAAAACCTGGTTTTGTGACAATTTTGTCCCTTGTTTACCTTGTGTGTTACTCAGCCGAGATATAATTGGAATACTTGTTCTGACCAAGTTTTATAAATAATGGTCAATACCTTTTCTTTAATTTGATTTGGTGACCTTGCTTTGAAATCGGCCAATATATAATCAGGGCAAATGTTCTGACAAAGTTTCATGAAGATTGATAAATAAATGTGACCTTAAGAATGTCCACAAGCTTTTCCTTTAATTTGATCTTGTGACCTAATTTTGGAACCAATCTGCCCCAGTTTCCAACTTATCACGGGAAAAAATGTTCATGAAGATTTTACATTAAATGTGGCCCGTAGAGTGTTTACAAGGTAAATGAATAACGCATGACAAACTACAGAAAAATGTGATCACAAGAGCTCTTCATGATCACATCAGGCTCAGGTGAGAAGTAATGGGCAGTAATGTGTTTGCATGACTTGGTGAAAGTTTCAAGAGGAAATTATATATTTTTACAATTTATTTGTTTGCATACGAACATAAATAAATCAACATATGTTATTTAAAAAGAGCACTTTTGTATCCATTCTGACCATATCTATGCAGCTTAAATAAGACAAACCACTGAAATAATTATCTCAGTAACTGGGGATCTTCAACAATAGTTATGACTTTAGTTAAGACTTCTGTAAAATTATTTTAATAGAAACAATTATTTTGATAGAAACATAAACCACAGTCATGGTTGTTGTTAATATCCTAAATACAACCAGACATTTCTAAAAACTAAAAATAAACACATCAAAATAATGTTCAAATTTAAGCTATTTCTGGCAAATTTGTGCCAAAGAAAATTTCTGACAACATCTGCATTCATGAAGATTGGTCAGCAATGATCCAACACAAATGATGGTGTACCCCACACTCATATGTCCTTAATGACTTCCTCCAGTTCGGCTTTGGAATACACATGGAATTTCTGTTCAGGTGTCACAGTGGCCATCTAAAATGTATTATGATAAGTTCTATTGTTTATTTTACATTTATGCTTCAATTGTCACTCTATACTAAAGTAAATGGTCTCCACAATTTCAGAGAAATTCTAATGTTTATTAAGGGAGAAAATGTTCCCTTAGCCATTAGAGTCAATTATAGATCTGGGATCACTCTAGAACAGGGTGCTACTGAAAACAAGAAGGAGGAAAGATAGATCAGTATGGTAATAGTCTTGATAAGTTGATAAATACTTGGAATTTCTTAATGTCACACTTTTCAAGCATGCACTTGTTGATTTAAGAGTTGAATACCAGAATTTTTCTGCATTTAATCGGAGTGTGAACTATGAGGTAACTAGCACAGCATTGGATATCCATCAAAACGACAATTACAGAGACATAGGTCATTGTCATATAGTGTTTTAGTCAGTAAAAAGTAAAAAAAATTACAGTAGACTGTCTCATTTTGTTTGCAATTGTAAACATTTGGAAATTATGTCGATAAAAGTTTCACTACAACGTACTTAAATGGTACCTATACAAAAATGAGATCAAAACAGTCTTAACCAAACACGTTATAGATTTATAAGATACATATTTTCCATCATCAAATAGTTAAATATTGAAAATAAGTAGCAAACTGTGTACATATAAGATACATGTGCTTATTATTATTATGAATGATTACAGGTGCAATCCACACGAAAAGCTGATGATCCAACAGAATTATGTGTTTTATGAAAACGTGCAATAAATTGCAATTACTTGCTATTTAATGTTTGCATATCTATACTAAATTTAATCATTTTTTGCAAAGTTTTTGTGTTGAAAAGTCAAGAGGGACTGTAACAGGGTGAGGGTGAAAGAACCCTGCTGAAATAGTGAGCTCTCTTTTCCTCATAAATCCCCAACTTCCCCACTTGTCTCCCCCTACCTCGACATTGGTGGAGTTTAGTTTCTCTTCCATAACCTGCTTGAGAATGGTGAGAGCACTCTTACATGCCTCCTTCAGGGTGATCGACTGAAAGCAGAGTGAGTACCTGTCTGATGCAGTGATTGCAAAATACTACCATGATAAATAAGGACAATAGAGCGATCGTCACAAAGATATGCTCGTCAATTGTTTGTTGTTGTTTTTTTGGCCGTTAAATATTTAATGGTCTCAACTGATATATCTTCTCAAACCTTAAAATTAAATTGTGAAACACAACTTCAATTAAGATTTTGGAACTGATACTGGTTCACATCCAGTGAACTGATAACGGTTCAAATCACAAGAACCAATACTAATTTGCATCACATAAACTGATACTGTTTCATAGAACATGAATTAATACCAATTCACACCAGAATTGACAAGCAAAATTCACTGAATGTGATAACAAAATATCCACATAACAATTTTGCCGCGTAATTCATTATGACTTTGACCCCACATTTTAGTGGCGCATTGCTGAAAAGGCACCGCCCAAATTTACCAGTAGACACAAGTCTATCCCAATCCTTTTCAGTATAGATTTGCGGAATAAAAACTGGAAGAGGTGTGATTTTGAAAACACCTCAGGTTTAGGAAAATACTTTAATTCCCTTAATGAATTTACCAGACGTCAAATCCATTAAAATTAAGAATGGTTTGTGGGGAAATATTAAAACTCAAAAGGACAAAATTAGCTGAAAGAAGGAGAAATAACGCCTGGGTAAAAAATAGTAAACATGCAGTACAGTATATGTCTGATTGGGTAAAGAATGGTTAACATTTTCTACTGTAAACATATGATGAGAAAGAATAGTTCACATGTGCTTCTGAATACCACTGATTGCATATTACACATTTGCTACTGTACACCTCTGACTGGGTCAATAATAGAAAACATGTGCTACTGTATACCTCTGAATCTGATTAGATAAATAATAGCAAACCATGCTGCTCTTAATGTCTTATTAGATAAATAATAGTAAACATGTGCTACTGTAAACGTCTTATTGGATAAATCATAGTAAACAAGTGCTACTGTATACGTCAAATTGGATAAATAATAGTTAACATGTGCTACTGTATTTCAAATGAAATATCAACTGATGAAAATGAAATATCAACTGATGAGTTATGAAGTGAATCCTATTTCGACTTACACCTTGTGATTTAAATAATCTAATAAACAATAAGTGATCACAATCATTGCTGGACAGTATCCACTGGGTTAACAACTTCTCACACCTTATGATAGACATCCTGCAACGCCTGCTGTGCCCCTTCTGAACCAGAACCAATGGCCTTCGCATCGTACTTGATGAAGGTGCCTGATGGGTCCATGTGGTATCTGCAAGATAAAGCACAGCTTTTTCACTATTTTGGGAAAATTATGGAAATATCTAAACCCGTGAACTTTGACAATTTTAGTGTAAATTCTACTTATTTTGGGAAAAACGTTTAGTGAGTGATTGATAAAATCTTTAGTTTAAATGACACTTATTTTTAGTTCAGTGAGTATTATGCTAAAGAAATAATGTGCAGCATAAGAAAAACAAACCATTGGTTATTACTCCGATAACCAACACTGATACTTTTATGTTAAAACTATTTCAATCTATACTCAGCTTTTTTTCCACAAAATGATGTTTACTTTATTAATTAGCATCGAGTGAATAATCAAAGCAACCTCAAAGATATTGGTAAACAGAGATAAGCTTTTATGCTAATAAATGCATAATAAACGTAAAAATTAACCAATTGTAAAAATTTGAAAATGTCTTTCACAACAAGTAAATTACATTTCAATAGCTTTATGACAAATGAGTCTCAGCTTTAAAATAAGAGGTGTCAAAATAAATGTTTGATTTTTGCATGTATGTAAAGTCTTCTGATATCTATTGGTAAATTTGTAAACAAGTAACAATAGAATGACATAAAACATTTTATTTTGCTACTCAAGTTGTCAAAAAGTAAAAGCAAAGCATACACATGTTCAAGACAGATAAATATAGTAAAACAAATGTGAATTTTGTTCATAATCCTGAATCTTCAAATTATGACAACAATATTACCTTAACAAGACTTGTTTTTAAGATGAGATAATCAGCATTGGGTGTGATTTTGAATAGTCCACTTTAAACCAGTAGCCTATGTTCCTCTTGGGTCGTGGGTAATTTTCATACAGAGGTTACAAATATTTTATGAATCATTATTAACATAATTATTAACCTTTGGTAGTCATATTAGTTTCTTTATTTCAAATAATTATCGTCTGTAAACATTAAAATAATCAATTGAATTGATAGTGTCAAACTGCAAGCTTGAAAATAATGGATCTTTTTTAGCCGTGGATTCTCAGTTTGGGATTTGCATGCTTTAAATAGCCTTAACAGTGACATGGCAGGTGAGGTTAATTTCTTGTGAAAAAATTTCACCATACGATGTAGCATCAAAAAAACGCATTAATAAAAGATTGTGTTACTTAGAAACACTATATGAACAATATATAAAGGCGGAAATATTTGATAAGAACATATTGAGTTATGATGAATTACAATATTTAGCTATTTGTGTCAAAATTTTTGATCAGCAAAACGGTGGTGACTGTGTCAAAACTGTTTTCCATAACTAACTGCATCATGTGCAAACGTTTTATCACAGGTTTTATGCAATCTCTATACCAATGACTCAAAAAGAACCCACTACTCAACAAGAACCTACCATATTAGTAATATGGTAGGTTCTTGTTGAGTCGTGGGTTCTTTTTGATCTTCATGATATTACCTTTTCTACTGATTTAATGTTATATAGTTTCCATATATCTGAATGTTCCTTAATGTGATGGGAAATATACTTACAACTGTGGACCATCCTTGTCAATCCCTGCAAACAGCAAAGCAACTCCGAATGGACGACTCTGAAATATAGCAATATCACACATTTAAAGAAACATGCTTGTTCTTTTCAAACAAATCCCAAATTCAACAAAAGCACCGCATAACGGGTGCCACACTCGGCTGCGAAAGTTCGTCAGAATATTTTCTTTTTTTAAGGTCACAGTAACCTTGACCTTTGACCTAAAAATGGGCGTGGCATGTAGAACTCATCAAGGTGCAGCTACATGTGAAGTTTCAAAGTTGTAGGTAGAAGCACTTTGATTTTAGAGCCAATGTAAAAAACCTTAACAAAATGTTAAGGTTTTAGCACGACGTGGACGACAGGACGACGGACACAGACACGACGAGCTGGCTATGACAATACCTCGGGTTTTCTCCTAAAACAGCTGAGCTAAAAATATAAAAAATCTGGGACTCTTTATCACAAATGTTTAATATCTACTGATAAAGCACATCAATGTAATACTTGTCACTAAATGCATGAGTTTAAATGTAGTTACATGTTCTGGTTATGACTTTAAATGCAAAATAAATACACCAACTGTATTCTTTAAAATTTGCATCGGCCTGCTTGCCAATTTGAGTGAAAGACAAGAGCACCGCATAACGGGTGCCAATGCTCGGCTGCGGGTGCAGTTTTGAATAATTGAAAGATTGTTAGAATTTTTTTTCCCCTTTTTTTAAGAGGTGACAGTGACCTTGACCTTTGACCTAGTGACCCCAAAATGGGTGTGGCGTGTAGAACTCATCAGGGTGCATCTACATATCGTCGCTGTCGTTCTCAAACCCCGTAGCTACAAAATGCCAACTTTTCAGGAGAGAGAAAAAACCGTCTCATTTTTTTATAACGATGTTTTAGAAATTGAAATTCTGTAAAAATACCAAACAAACTAGAAATGGCGCGGCAGAGGCCGACGCGTATCCCCACGCCGCATGTTTGACCCAAGGGCGCCCCAGGGTTGATCATGGGGCCATGCATAGTTGAGATTGACTGTATTGTCATAAGAGAAGTTCAGTATCAATTAGAAGTGAATGGGTGTAAAAATAAAGAAGTTATAGTAAAAGGCAATTTTGGGAGGGTGTGGCCTATGTGGGCGGGGTGCCCCAGGGTTGGTAATGGGGCCATGCATAGTTGAGATTGACCGTATTGTCATAAGAGAGGTTCAGTATCAATTTGAAGTGAATCAGTGTATTAATGAAGAAATTATAGTAAAAGGCAATTTTTGGCGGGTGTGGTCTATGTGGGCGTGGCGCCCCAGGGTTGGCAACGGGGCCATGCATAGTTGAGTTTGACCGTTTTGTCATAAGAGAGGTTCAGTATCAATTTGAAGTGAATCAGTGTAGAAATGAAGAAGTTAATGTAAAATAACCTAAATTTTTTTTATAGTAAATGGATTTTTTTGGTGGGTGTGGCCTATGTGGGCGGGCGCCCCAGGGTTGGGATTGGGGCCATGCATAGTTGAGATTGACCCTAATGTCATAACAAAAGTTCAGTATCAATTTGAAGTGAATCCGTGTAGAAATGAAAAAATTATAGTAAATGGAAATTTTTGGTGGGTGTGGCCTATGTGGGCGGGGCGCCCCAGGGTTGGGAATGGGGCCATGCATGGTTGAGATTGACCGTATTGTCATAGGTGAGGTCCAGTATCAATTTGAAGTGAATCGGTGTAGAAATAAAGAAGTAAATGTAAAATAACCTAAAAAAATGAGTGATAATTTCTGACGCGGCCCCACCCCAACCCCTATAACTTTTGACCCAGGGGTCAGATCAAAATTCCAAATAGTGCACCGTCGCACATATGCTCATAGCTACCATGTGTGTAAATTTCAAGGTTCTAGTGCTTTTAGTGTAGGAGGAGATAGTGGCCAGGACGGACGGACGGACAGACGGACGGACAGACGGACGGACGGCGGAGATCACCACAATATCCCCACCTTTTTTTCAAAAAGCGTGGGGATAATGAAGCTGCAAAATACGGTATAAGCCGTAGACGCCTAAGTCATACTGATAAGTCATACTGAAAGTCAGACATGGTAGCTACGATATTTTGTCACCACAGTTTTGTCATTTTTATGAGGTACGACAATTCGTCCTGATAGGAAACCTCGTAGTTGCAAATAAAAACAAGAGCACCGCCTTGCGGGTGCAGACCGCTCATCTATTTTCGTTTTAAAGGTGAAGGGACTCTCATTTTCAATCACAAAGGAGGGAGGGGTGGAGTGAAGAGGGGTGCATTGTGTGGGGGTGTGGACATTTATTACATTATGTTCCAAAAATGCAAAAAAAAAGGAAAAAAGAAAATTCGTGGGGGGGGGGGTGGAGGGGGTGGGGGGGGGGGGATTCTTGGGTGCGATGGTTGGAGGGTATTTCAAACATAAAATAATAAAAATAAATATTTGTGTTTTTTAACCGTTTCAAAAAAAAAATTGGGGGGGTGAGGTGGGGGGGATTCGGGTGGGGGGTGGGGGGAGGGGGGGTGGGGGGGGGGATTCTTGGGTGCGATGGTTGGACGGTATTTCAAACATAAAATAATCAAAATAAGTAGTTTTGTTTTTTAACCGTTAAAAAAAAAAAAAATGGGGGAGGGGGTGGGGGGGTATAGTGTGAGGGTGTGGTGGTCATTTGTGAGATGATCTTAAAAAAAAAAAAAAAAAAAAAAAAAAATGGGGGGGGGGGCGGGGGGATTCGGGGGGAAGGAGGGGGGGGGGGGCACGGGCGATGGTTTGGGTGGAGTCTATTGTGGTATGTCAGGTAAGAGTAGTTTTGTCAAAGTATCAATCAAATCTAATCATAAATAAAGAAGTTATGGCAATTTTAGCAAAATTTAACAATTTGACCTTGAGAGTCAAGGTCATTCAAAGGTCAAGGTAAAATTCAACTTGCCAGGTACAGTAACCTCATGATAGCATGAAAGTATTTGAAGTTTGAAAGCAATAGCCTTGATACTTAAGAAGTAAAGTGGATCGAAACACAAAATTTAACCATATATTCAAAGTTACTAAGTCAAAAAAGGGCCATAATTCCGTAAAAATGGCATCCAGAGTAATGCAACTTGTCCTTTTACTGTACCCTTTTGACAGTTTGCGAGTGTTCCAAGTATGAAAGCAATATCTATGATAATTTAGGGGTAAAGTGGACCAAAACACAAAACTTAACCAAACTTTTAATTTTCTAAGTATAAAGGGCCCATAATTCCGTCCAAATGCCAGTCAGAGTTACATAACTTTGCCTGCACAGTCCCCTTACGATAGTTAATAAGTGTTGCAAGTATGAAAGCAATAGCTTTGATACTGTAGGAATAAAGTGGACCTAAACACAAAACATAACCAAATTTTCAATTTTCTAAGTATAAAAAGGGCACATAATTCTGTCAAAATGCCAGTCAGAGTTACATTACTTTGCCTGCACAGTCCCCTTATGATAGTTAGTAAGTGTTTCAAGTATGAAAGCAATAGCTTTGATACTTAAGGAATAAAATGGACCTAACACAAAACTTAACCAAAATTTTCAATTTTCTAAGTATAAAAAGGGCACATAATTCTGTCAAAATGCACGCCAGAGTTATCTAACTTTGCTTGCCCAGTCCCCTCATGATAGTAAGTAAGTGTACCAAGTTTGAATGCAATAGCATTGATACTTTCTGAAAAAAGTGGACCTAAACGCAAAACTTAACCAAAATTTTCAATTTTCTAAGTATAAAAAGGGCACATAATTTAGTCAAAATGCATGCCAGAGTTATCTAACTTTGCCTACCCAGTCCCCTCATGATAGTAAGTAAGTGTACCAAGTTTGAATGTAATAGCATTGATACTTTCTGAGAAAAGTGGACCTAAACGCAAAACTTAACCGGATGCCGACGCCGACGCCAAGGTGATGACAATAGCTCATAATTTTTTTTCAAAAAATAGATGAGCTAAAAATTATAAAAACGTTTTTGTCAAATTTGTCCAAACGAAACGACGTACCAATAGGTGAAATGGTGTCGCTATGACTTTTCGCCGGGAAAAAAGCCAACAATCATTCTACAACATTTCGTCACGTGGCTTTTCAAGGGCTCTGATTGGCGTAGAGCTACGAGATATAGCACAAAACACGCGCCAGACTTAATATATTCGGAAAAGACGAAAAAAATATTTTGAAAATTTTGGAGCTACGAGGTTTGAGAACGACAGCGACGATATGAAGTTTCAAAGTTGTAGGAAGCACTTTGATTTTAGAGCCAATGTTAAGGTTTTAGCATGGCAGACGACAGACGCCAAGCTGGCTATGACAATACCTCAGGTTTTCTCCGAAAACACCCGAGCTAAAAAATCAGACATACACAAAATTTGATTTGATTGCCCACCAGACTATTATATTATGGTCAGAAATCAGGCGTTTAAAAAAAGCACAACATTGTCTGTATTTATTAATTCATTCTTAGTAGAAAACGTAAACAACATTAGAAAGACTTAAGCTTTAATTTGTGACTGCAGTTTCCATTGGATTTCAATAGAAAATGTCATTGTGCACATCCAATTGAATTTTAACTTACGACAGAGTTACTTACAGAACAGGCTAACAATAAAGAACAAATGCAAAAGTAATGACAAATTATCTTATTAAAATAATGATGGCTGGAGAAAATTGGTAAGTAAATACAAATGTCAAAGTTTTAAATGCTTTTTTACCTGATTAATGAAGAAATCCATTTAAAAATGCTGAAAATTAATTTTAAATCTGATACCCCATTTCCAATTTGCTCTTTCATTAAAGTTCAGGCAGGTACAACTTGTTACTGGCTATTACAAGCTAGATAGGCTAGAAATATCAAAACAGCAAATTTCAAAGATTGTTTCTTTAATATCTTAATATGGCACAAAATACTGCAAAATTGTGTATAAATGACACTAGATCTCATTCTGGGGTTAAAATTTGAGCCTTGAATATAGTTGTGTGTGTTTTGATGACAACTCATATAAAAATAATATATTGTTTGTCCATAACAATTTCTTTCATCAGTATTACACTATAAGCTCACTAGTTTATGCTGCATCTTTGCCAATATTTGAACTCGTATTGATTAAAAACATTTGTGGGATGTTTAGATCGGGATTCTTTTATCACACCAGGCCCTGACAACTAATCAATAATAATCACAGTTTACCATGACAGTCTGTTCAGAGTCATCATCTCCGAATGCCAGCGCCAGGTTACTGACCGCCTGTGTTACACTCTCCACTGACATCTTCTCGTTGTATGTGAACCAGTGGTTCTGGAAAGTATATTAAATATTTACACATTTTTATGACAATCATTTTATTTCATTCATTTACAATTTATAACCTATAAATAAGCAGCTTCTTTGGCCTTAGTTTGCCATCTATGTTTTTCAATACTTTTATACAGAGGACATAATTTTTCTCGACGCCACTTAAAAATGTAGGGGTCAAATGCAACTGGAATCTTTTTTATTTCAAACATGTTTGAAGACACAGTATTTTTTAAAGCCTTGGCTTAAAGTAACTGACCAAGGTACCAGTCCACAGTTGTTAGGAGCAATGTTTTGTGCTTACACAGCATGGACACATCCAGTGACACCACTATCTACCTAAATACTGCTTCTATGGAAACAAAACCTGCATCTAATATTAATAAAAGATAGTACTTATATGGTCCTGTATTGTTAAGACATGCACATTGGAAAGATGTAAGTCTGAAAGATATCCCTCATTGAAGGTGACACATGAAGTCAAAAACCGAACTTAAGTAAAAGGAAAGCCCTGTAAGCCTAAAGGATATTACATAATATGCATACAAGTCATTCTTGTTGTTTTCTTCACGGATTCTAGATTACACGGATAAGAAACGGGACCGTTACGCCAAATATCTTGTCGTGTCTAAGTCACGTGACCGTGTCGTAACTATCGATCTTTTATCGAAGCGCCGAGGTTATAAATTTGATGTACTCACTCACGTATTTTGTTAAATTATAGTTTCATTTCTAGGCCGATTTTGACAAATTATATATCATTAGAAAGCTAACGTAACGTAGTTTTCAGATATATCATTATATATTGAGTTTTTCTTCTGATTTCGGCAGCCCGGCGAGTTATAACTTTAACTTTTGCAAATAACATACCGTTTTGGAGTTTTAGAATCTAGATTTACGGTTGACATGTTCGTACTTTATACCGATTTGTAGCGTTTATATTTGGAGTTCAGTTTTAAAAATAACATCTTGCTTAGGAGAATAGAATTCTGTATACGATAGAAAAAAAAATTGTTTAAAAACTAAAGTAATTAAGGAATGAAGGCGGGAAAATGTAGCGCGCGTTCCTAACGCTCTGAACTGATGCTACGGTCTTGGCGATTATGCTTTTGTTTAGATACCGGCCATTGAATTTCCTTTGCCATGATTATTATATTTTTTATGAAATATATTGAAATATTTTGTTCTAGAGACATATCCATAAAGCTAAGTATTAATGAAGCTTAATAAATTTACGATTTCAGCTCTTGATTATAACACAGAAAGGGTGTTAATTTTATGATGAAACAGCGTATACAAATGTATAGCGGACCCTCTTGATATTTTTCGGCTTTGCATACTTCAAATATAATGGGTGTCAAAACATTCATCGTTTGTTGTTTATTATCAAAAAGGTAATTATGTAAAATTATATGAAAGGTTATTAACCATAAATTATAAATTAATTAAAATTATTTAAAGATTCTTGAAAATCACGGTCAACTGTCTATGCATGTATATTGAAATATCTTTATAAGTTAACAGAGTTATAAATATATAGAATTCTAAATTAAAACACTGTATTATTTGTATTTTTCGGAAAGATTATTCATACACTCTTTATAGGACTACGAAATGACGGAGTTTTTTTACCGGTACCCGCTAAATACGTCAAATGTTAAGTATTAGATTTTTTAAATGTTTAAAATGTACATGTATAGGTATTAAGCACTTATAATTATTGTGATTTAGCTGGCTGACATCTATACAGTATTTAGTTTATGGCAATCTGTATGGGCAGATGACTATAAATGTTTTCAATACGCTACATATCTCATAAACGCAAAATTGAGTATTGGGCGTTACATTACTCCAAGAAATGACCACTAATACCACGAGAAGACATGGAGGTATCATAAAAAGTGTAATCTGACCAGACATTGCCACCTGTGGTTAGGGACCAATATACAAGTATAGGTCCCTGCTGTGGCGTATGACACCATAGTGTTATTTAGTATTGGTCGGCACAGTATCTGATCATAACGAGATAATTGGTTTGTGCTGAACACAGGGGCAATAAAACCACAGATCTATCAATAAACAAGATTATTGAGATATCTTTTTTTGAACACCGCGATAAAAATGCTCAAACCATGGACTCTAGAATACACGGATAAGAAACATGGCAACATTCTCAGAATCATCACTGCTATATGTGTAATCACCTAACAATTCGTCTAAAAATAATTTATATATTTGAGTTGAAGACGATGTACTGTTGTTTAAGTCTGAATAAACTATCTGTCTGCCTGTCTAAATCCAAGCCGTCATCGTCCCGGTGAAAAAATCTGATTTTCAATAGTTGGACATGATGCCCTGATGTCAAAATACGAAATGACCCGCGTAACACGGACCGTGATTTTCAAGAATCTTTAATAAATTGATAATTTAAGGTAAATAACATTTCAAATAATTATACATAATTACCTTGTTGATAATAAACAGCAAACGATGAATGTTTTTGACACCCATTTTATTTCAAGTATGCATGCAAAGCCGAATAATATCGAGAGGGTCCGCTATATACGCTGTTTCATCATAAATTTTACAACCTTTCTGTGTTATAAACAAGAGCTGAAATCGTTAATTTATTAAGATTCATTTATAATAAGCTTTATTGATATGTTTCGTGAACAAAATACTACAATATATCCCATAAAAAATATAATAAGATGGCAAAAGAAATTCAATGGCCGATTTCTAAACAAAAGCATAATCGCCAAGACCGTAGCATCAGTTCAGTGCGTTAGGAACGCGCGCTACATTTTCCCGCCTTCATTCCTTAATTACTTTGGTTTTTAAACAAAATTTTTTTCTATCGTATACAGAATTCTTTTCTCCTAAGCAAGATGTAATTTTTAAAACTGAACTCCAAATATAAACGCTACAAATTGGTATTAAGTACGAACATGTCAACCGTAAATCTAGATTCTAAAACTCCAAAACGGTATGATATTTGCAAAAGTTAAAGTTATAACTCGCCGGGCTGTCGAAATCAGAAGAAAAACTTAATATATATTGATATATCTGTTTACTGCGTAACGTAAGCTTTCTAATGATATATAATTTGTCAAAATCGGCCGAGAAATGAAACTATAATTTAACAAAAGACGTGAGTGGGTACATCAAAATGTATAACCTCGGCGCTTCGCTGTACGCTAATCGTAAAAGATCGATAGCCACGACACGTTAAAACGCGCGGTGGTAAAACATAAAATTTGTATTTCTTGTGTTTCACTCGCTATAAATCCATTAATAACAACAGGAATATACTAAAAGTTATATTTTTTTGAAAGAGGAATTAATAAGCAACAAGATAACGTATAAACCAATAAAATCGGATGAATAGTTTTTGCATAAGATTGAATTTACTAAAGTAAGGGTCAAATACTCGATTCATCTCCTGTCAATATACACTCCGTGTTTTCTTTAAGTACTGCATTCTATTACATTACCTGAGCTTCAACTCTGGCCTTGTCTATTAATGTTCTTGAGTCGGCTATCAATCCACTCATGGCACAACCTTCAAAGAACATTTCAAATAACTGCAGCTTATATTAAACTAAATATACTACTATAAATTACATTGTTGAAATCAGAAGTGCCAATTGGTTTTTCAAGGAGCATAGCATCAGTATTAAAGAAAATGGTAATTTATTACTAATACCCTGCACTAAGTGCACTGTGTAAACCGTTTGTGCTGTTGAGGTAAAATAAAGAATTAACAAATGGAGGACCTATGGTCTGATTAAAAAGTGAATGATATCAACAAGGCAAATAAGCAGGCTACTTTCACAAAATCAACTGAAGGTACTGAGAGAGGTAGACACAAGTAAAAATAGACTATTAAAGTAACACAATTTTAAATTAAATTTCATCGTTCATTACAATGAAGAATCTCTTCCTGAAAAAAAAACACAAACCTTATAGAAAACTGACAGAAGGGTAACTAAGGCATGGCACTTTTAAAGGGGCTGTCTAAAAGTGTCACTGAAATCAGCTAATAACAGATCTTGAACAACAACAAAATATGATATTATTTCAATGAATGATCTTATTGATTCCTTTATGATTCGGCCTTTACCAATATGATCATCCACTTCAAGAATTTTCTCAATACTGGATGGCTCAATCAAGACCGAGGTGACCCTTTTCTCTACAGCCAGGACCACGCCTTCATTTGACTGGATTCCAATGGCAGTTGATCCCAACTGAAACAAAAGAAACATCAAATTTAGCAGTACATTTGTATAACTTTAGATAATGTCCTGCCTTACAGTTGAATTCATGCACAATTCCTACTGTAACCCTTCTTTTTGTTGCTTTTTCTCTCGTAACTTTAGTTATATCCAGAGCTCCAGATATTTTTTTAAACCAAGCAGTATTTTACTCATGCCTTTTTTAGCTGATGAATAAAATACAAAATCAAAGAATTTTGCATGAGTATTTTATACATGAACATGAATAAAACGTGTATTTCTAATAAAGAAAATCTACCACTCACTTAATCAATAAAAGAAAACTTTGGTCTTGAATGGAGGAAAGGTTTGCTGTCTGTACATATAATAAATCGGCATCAGGCAGTGTTTGTCCACCTAACAATTACACATGATGCGTATGCCAATTTTATGATGATTTTTATCGCTCATCAAAATTGTAATTAATGCGTATTTATGATTTTTTTGAAGTATTTTACGCAAATACGCATCTTATCTGGACCTCTGGTTATATCTGTATGATATAATTATTATATGGTTATATCTATATGATATAATTATTATCATACATTTATTTTATTTCCATGAACTATTTCATTAAAAACTTCACTTTTAAATGTAATTACAAAAATAAACACGAATATTGAATGCAAAACAATGCTCTGCACCAGCACTGCCCTTAGACTCATTATTTTTTGTTGAAAGAAACAAACCCTTAAAAATATAAAAGGTAATCATTTTAGAAGTTTAAATATATGTGTCAATAATTGTGCTTTATGCTCAAAATAGAAACAATATATCAATTGGTTAAAATACCGTTAAATAAGTACCTTGATTGCTTCAATTGCATATTCTACTTGGAAAAGACGTCCCTCTGGTGAGAATGTGTTCACACCTCTGTCATACTCGGATCTTGTGAGGAACATTATTATTTTTCTGTAAGAAATATAAACTATTGAAAATTACATACAACTTCCTTTATGATAATATTTAAAATGTAAAAATGTATTGTCATCATTGACTTTATAGCTGTTTTTCTTTAAGTCATTACACACCACATCTTATTTGACACAATAATTGTTAAAAAAAAAAAATAGGAAGAGGCCAACCCTTCCTATGCCACCCTGAATGACGTCTGAATAAAACCCTGGTCTACAGTCATAGTAAGAGAAGTACACAACTTAAAAATAGTGTCAAAAATTGGATGAAAACTGAACATGAATTTCAAAACTTATTGGTTAAAATTTATGCTAAAAGAGTTTGATTGTGTATTAATATACACAAGTTGCATGCTTTCTCTTACTTGTTTAATTCACAAGAGTATCATTTTAGTGTTTTTTTAATGAGGTGAGAGAATTTTTTCCCACTTTAAATGATACCTCGCCTGAAGATTGGCTTTGAAATGAACTGGTTGTGAAACTATATGTCCATTTGTGTGAATATAATTATTACAGTAAAAAATTAGGACTGATTGTCATTTTTCCAGAAGCTGTATTGCATACATTTATCAATATAAATACAACCCATGCGAAAGACGTTGGACCTCGGACATTTCCAATTAAGTTTTTAAGGTCCGGTATCATTTCTGAACTGTCGGTTCTCGTGTCCGACATAAAACAAACAATAAATAAAACTTATATTTTGGTTGAAAATGGAAACAAGAGGGCCAAGATGGCCCTAGTTCGCTCACCTGAGAGGAGTCGGTTCATTCAATCATTACCAAATTCAAACTTGACCTAGATATTGTCCAGACAAACATCCTGGTCAAGTTTCATCATTATTTCATCTGCGAGTCATGATCAATGTACATTTGAAGTTAAATGATCCTAGGCGTAAGCATTCTTGAGTTATCATCCGGAAACCATTTTTGGCATGAAATGTGACTTCTACAGTGTTTACAAGGTTTTTTCTTTTTTTGACATAATAATAAATATAGTGATCTAATTTTTGACCGGGCACAACCCAGTTTCGAACTCGGCCGAAATTTCATTGGGACAAAGCTTCTGACCAAGTTTCATGAAGATGGGACAAGAAATGTGGCCTCTAGAGTGTTTACGAGCAAATGTTTACGGACGGACGGACATACAACGGACAAAGACCGGTCACAAAAGCTCACCTGAGCAATCAGGTGAGCTAAAAAAAGGACTGGCTTATGTTTATTTTACTTGGAGATATTGTTTAACTTAAAAATAACGCGGATTTTACCAACCAGTTGAACATGCTATATTTGTTTGTGACGTAACAAACTCGAAGTGTGATTCTTAGAACCAGTCAAGCATCACAACGCTTTCTTCACTTTTATTTCGAGTTTTACCGCATGGCTTAATAGAACAGGTTTAAATGTATGTGTAATTGTATTGTATTTTAAAGAATGTAAATTTGTAAACGGATAAAAATAAACTCTATAGAATGTATTTTGTATTTGTTTAAAGAAGAACAAGGCAGCAAGGTCTGATAAGATCTGGTGAGGTCCGTAAATGTTTTAAGTTATCGGACCTCATGTTCTGTAAGCTTTTTTGTATTTTGCATGGGTTGATAAATAGTCTATAACTATGGGAATAGGAGTATGTGACTTCAGATGCATGAACTGTGGACTACGTACAACACATACAAAAGAAAGGGCTTTTCTGAATTTGTGATCATTGAAGTGCAATTTTGTGAGTAACATGTTGTTAATTTGACACTTGGCAGCGATTTTTTGCCACATAGGGAAAAGTACCAGTACCAGCACCATTTGGTAAATTGTGCGCAAAAATTCGCAACATATTGGGACATTGGTGTATTTGATTTTTAGCTCCCAAATACATTAAAATTGATAACTAAATGCTGTCAAGTTGTCAATATTATATATTTACTTAGGTTCAAGCTATAGAGCTGCATAGGGAAACTAACTGAATGTTGCATTGTATTTGGATTTTTTTTTACCTTCAATTTGGATTTTTTTTACAGAAATTTGGAAATTTGTATTTTTTCCTATTAAATTGGGAAAGTTCCATTTTCTGAAACTTTATGAAAAAGGAAAAAAATCGCTGCCTGGTTAAATTGTTAGAAGAAATGGGACAATTGAACTTTACCGATACGCAACACTTAACATCAAACAGCGTACCCTAACCCTTAACACCTAACACATAAAAACTAATGCAACATCGTATAATCCTTTTTATCCTATATATTTCCTTAGTATCGGGGGCTACCGCCCCCAAACCCCCGCTTTGTAAACAACTGCGTACCGGTAAAGTTCAATCTAGCCGAAGAAATATAACGGATCACCTTTATTAGAGATGAACTCTTTATGTCAAATGTGCAAATAAATATAATTTTCATCATTTTAGTTTACGAATTAGAAGAAAATTATTTTCCCATAATACAATGCAATGAACGATTGGGCACACTGCAAGTTTGCACAAGGAAATCCAGTGCGTTTGGCGGTTGTCAGTCATTCAGTTTTGGACATTAAAACTGTAAAGACATAGTTAAAGTTTGAGTTTGATTACTTATCTTTTGTGTGTACTTTATTAATAATTTCAGTATTGGTTAACTAAGAGATTAAAATCAAAATATGAGAGATATTGTATATGTGTATGAGCAAAATGTTTTTTAAGTAAATAACATTAATTTTGTTAATATGTATTTGTTGAAAAAATCATTTCGCTGTTTGATGCAAACAGTTGACTGTCCAGATGCTTTACCAAATACATAAATGTATTGAAAATTATGCAAGTATTGTTTTGTTTATTTGCATTAAGTAAGAAAATACATTTTATATTGGATTTGTGTATATCAGAAGTGAATGAAGTGGTTATTTGAGGATGTTCAAACAAGTTTACCTGACATGAAAAATAAAAAATAAATAGGTTCATCTTCTTACAATCTCAATATGCACTAATTGGTGGTCTAGCTAGAAAAGTCTACGGCGCAAGAATCAATTAGTTGAAAACTTGGAAATATTTTTTTGCTTTATCATACATCAACTATCACCATTTATGTTTAAAATAAATTTAAAAAAAAGATAACGCCAATAAATAATTTGTGAATCAATGCAATCGATTATATTTAAACATTATCAAACTGAGTATACGTATATAAAATATTAACTACAACATATATTATGCAGAAAAATTAAGCATTTTTTATTTTTACCGGCTCTTGTCGCGAAATCTGAAGACACAATATAAATGTTCTGACACGAATATAGACAACGCCGCCGACTTTAACGGTTACAAAGCACAAGGTACGACTAAAATGCGTATATGACTTACATCCGCGGGTATGACTGAAAAGTGCGGATATGAACAGACAACGGCTTTTTAAATGTATTTTCCTTTATTTTTGCTATATGAAAATCGTTCTGTGACAAAAATACACGTCGCTCTTGTGTAATGTTACGATCGAATGAATTTAAAAGCGTTTTTCATTGGCATTTTCATTTCAGTAACTCCAAAATTCATATCCGCGAATATGAACTTCCAGTCAGAACACCGCTATTGTTAAATAGGTCTATTTTGAGGCAGTTTTAACAGATTTATCACATATTGTAAATTTTAAATTCAACAGTGATAAAAAACTGCAAAAAATACACATAAATATTGCCTATATTCGTTCATATTCCTACTTTTTGTTGACATCCGCGGATAAGAGTCATATACGCATTTTAGACGGACCGCAACGCACAGCAAAGGATTCTGTGACAATACTTGACCAGTCGTTATGAGTCAATGTTTTAAAATGAAATAAACATACGCAATAATCCAAAAGGGTTTTTTCAAATAGCGTACATAAGAGATTACAAACATACATAAATTGATTTTTTTTATGAAATCAGACATATTAAGCTACATATTACAGATTGAGGACATTTCTTAATGATTTTTTTTCAATGACTACGAGAAATAGCTCAGTGAGTAATCCACATTGTACACTCATTTTTTGTTCCAATTAATGTGAAGAGTAGATGTTTAAGTAGCTTCAACATTATTCAAAATAATGTATTTAGCGCGATGGCGGAAGGCTAACTGAAACGCTCTCGAGTCCATTTCCTATGTAGAACCACTGATTGGTGTCTTTGGAGGTCTTTAGAGCGCTCCCACGGTTTTGATCGAACCTGTGACCTCCCGGTCGTTAGGCGGACACCATATTATTACGCCATAATGACCTAAAAAATCATATGAATGGCCTTTTTACTGATTAAAATTATTATATAGATTTATATGAATGTTATAAACTATATTAATAACTATAATTCTACAATTAAAAATGTAATAAATGGATTGGTCTTAATAAACTAGTGAAGGAACGAGTCGTTATATATTCGTTTCAGATGTCTTTCAACTCGTGGTCTTCAACTTCTAAAAAGCAAAAAATAATTGCCCACAATGCTAAAGAGGGAAGGCTTCGTTGGGTTATAGTATGAAAATTAAATTATGTATAACGAGGTGATGTGTTCACATCTAAATGAAAAAAAAACTTTTATAAGCGGATAATATTGTAAAATTACCAAAAACTTACCATGTATTTATAAATGCATGAACAAAAATCATAAACGACTCTATTACCGTTCATGCAATGCATTAATTATCATCCACGTCAATGCAAAAACGGGCAAATATATATGTGTATGTAAATGTTATAAAATAATTTCAAAACGCTTTATAATACTGATACGCATGGGCGTATTTTGAAAATAATTAATTTAAAAGTCGCAAGTTAGTAATTACACAACAATATTGTTTATAACAAACGACCAATACTTTTAAATCACATTCATAGAAACACGATTTTATCAAACTTACAATCGACTATATAGCCAATATCAGAATATTCTTTAAGCTTCTCGGCAATAGAATGTATTTTTCGTTTCAGGCAAGTTTCGGCTCAAACCTCGTGCACAAATCTATCAATTAGCTGCATATTGAGCTTTGGGACGGGTGGTTGTTTCAGTCGTTTTTAAAACATTTAAAGGAATGTCTGGCGCCGCCGTAGGTTTTACCACTGAAATGTTTTGACCCAACTTAAAATATTGTCACCATATTTTTTTCTCAGCTGAATTTCAATTGTTATTGGATATGTTTCTTTTGCATCTTGGCATTTATCACCGCTGTGGAAGGTCGATGTATTATGATCGCTATTTTGAGGTGTTAGTTCAGCGATATACTTGTATAATACATCAAATTTGGGAGGGCAGCGGTAAAATAAAGAAAGCTTTACAGGATTAAAGGCATCCACGCGTAAGGCTGCATATCATGTCTGGTTCTCATCTGTGATCGTGTGATGATGATGTTGGTGTGTAACGAAAGAAATACTTGTCCACTGTAAAGCAGGAATTTTGAACAAAAAATATATTTAAAAAAAGATATACGGCGTTGATTGTGGTTGGAGTTGGTGAAAGGTAAAGAGTTCAATGAATGAGATCAAAGATAGCGATTATAATGTCTTTTTCTGTGCCGTTCATAGCTGCGTCACACGCACGGGATGTTTCGCGGAGTTTTCTCGGCTTATTTTAAATTATTACATATTGCTGGTCATAAACCTATAGATACAAAACAGACAACCAAAAGAAGAATGGAAGTGAAATTAAAACATATAAGTCAACCGGCCACACGCGAAGTATCCGTACATATTTAAAATATGTATACGCGCGTTCTTCGAACAAACCTGTTTTAGAGGTTTGTCGGCATTGCTATTTGATTCGATTATTAACAGTATCGAGAATCATCGCGCTCATGCTTAATACATTAGTCAATATGGTGGAATAATTCTTGTTAAATTAATCAAAAATAATATTTATCTTGGTATTGTTGAAAACACATTAAGAATCTATTATTGACATACCATAATTATATCGCTGAATTTGTGGTCTAAAGAAAATTCCAGTTCACCTAGTTCAATCGATAGCGTCTATATTATATAACGATTATTTTACTGGCCGCGAACTGACCCTGATACCTTGCGGGTTGTTTTGCAATGCATTAAAGTGAGACCACGCTTCCACTGCTGGAACGACGGCTTGTTTAAAACTTTATATTTTTACATGTTTAATGTTCAATTTCGAAAACAATTTAAAATGGTTTGGCAAAACGAATATCAGAATAGGGAAAACGATACTTTTATGAACTTAAATATACTAGTACACAGACATGAATATAGAAGTAATTACTAAATATGAGAACATAGCCTTTAAGTATAATCGCTCTGGCGCTGGCAATCCTCTGAAAATAAAAGGTGCACGCACAAACTGTATTGATGTCAAGAGTTGAGTGTTAAACTGTTCTATCTATCAAGCCTATTCATTAGAGATAAAATTGTTACTTACTGAACACGCAGTAAAACAGTGTTACAAAGACGCGATCATGTTTCCAATGTTCTGGCGGTATGCTCAAACAAAGACCTATAGATAACATCTATAGGTCTTTGGCTCAAATCAGCCAATGGAATAAATTAAATGAATTCATTCGTGTCTAGCCGCGGGAAATTTTATATGAATTTTATTGGACACTTACAAAAGTCAGGTAAGGTCAAACGTGACGTTAAACAGCTACGTTGAAACAAAGACCTATAGATAACATCTATAGGTCTTTGGTTGAAAAACATGTTTATGGGTGGAATTTTATGAACGCGTGTGACATTGACATTATTGACTATTTTGATATAAGTAATACATTCGGTACTTACTGACGATTTTATAAATCAACGTGTATCGTCATTGGTCAGTGTAAACAGCGTCTTTTTTAATCAACTTCATGTCCGGGGCATGTATTCACCAACCGATTCTTAGACATAAGAATAAAGAATAGACTTAGAACAGAGACGTAGATAACATCTACGTCTCTGACTTAGAACAAGAAAATTATGCTCAGTGTTTGAGTCTTTACAGTCTACCACTGTTAATTTTGCCATAAACAAAGCATTCTTCATGAAGAATGATGTAGATAGAGCACCTGTGATTAATTCCAAGTTAATTTGACTCTGAAATAAAGCATCTCTTGAATATCCAATTTAAAGAATATTCTTTATTCTTGACTGAAGTCTAAGAATTGTTTGGTAAATACGGGCTCTGAAAACGAACCGCCAAATCCACCAGGACTTCCGCGCCGATCAACCCCGCGAGCAATTTTAAAAGCTCATCCACTGTGAAGCGTCGATCGTAGTTAGCTGAGCACACTGTATCTAGATATAGATGGCGAATATATTGCTAATTGGAATACTTAATTTATTAAATTACTTTCTTTTTTAAGTGTTCTTTTACGAGTGTGACAAATAACTTTTGAATTTGAGTTTTTAGTTATTCTACTGAGATGGGTTGGATTGGCATGTGTTTTACACGGGGTTTACACCTTTGCATCTCGCCCGCACACACCCTTAATTCATGAGCTTGAATTGTTTGTGGGGATTAAAACAGGATACACCGACGCCCGATTTAAGAGACGATCATCGTTATTTTAATGGTCACCATAAAATTTTATCTGATGTTCAACTCGCATCAGGTATGTGTATTAATACACATACCTGCTCGCATGTAAAGAAATTTGGCGAGGACCTCACGGCTAGAAGTCCAACAGAAGTTTGATAATCGCCCGCGAAAACCACGAAAACGCAATGCTGTACGGTACAATATTAGTGTGTATCGGGGTTACTTTAAAACAATACTGGGCTACAAACATGTAGTTGAAACGTAAACAAATAGTAAATCGTCATTTAAGTTAATCAACACATGCAGTAAAGTTGAAAATAGGTAATTATTTTTTTCTTCAAATGCTTGCTAATGATTCGTAGGCATAATGAATGGTATTACGTATGAAACCAGTCATAATTGCATTCGTACCCAGTTTGTACGTACCTGAAACAATTAGTTCTTCTTGAATGCTCTGAGCTTTTATGAGTACATACGTACAGCTCCAAAGGGTCAATAGCTGGGACTTGGATCATTGCAACTACTGAAACAATACATTATTGTAACCATTTTGCGCTATTTTAGCATTTACATATTCATACCTGGATCTTAGGGCCATACTTTTAGCGTTTTAGCTATCTTGGACCATCTTATGATTGTTTTCTTTTAGGTTTCTCACAATTTATAATATTACTAATTAATTTCATTGTGCGCATAACATAATGGTGCGAATTTTGAAGCGTTCCAATTTTCCTTGTTCAGTCGGGTTTTGAAAAGGTTCACATAATTCAAAGACCTATTGACCTTATCGCAACATCCGGGCACTTGCGTCAGTTAGAGTTACATGCCCCTTGACGACGGTGAAAACAAAAGCGCTGTCGCCATTTTATTTGCATTGAAATATTTAACACTGCTCGCAATTTTCTTAAGTTAAGGCACATCTTCGCGACCATTTTTTAGAATAAAAATACCCAGAAATAGAAATTCTTTCATAATAAATTTAATTTAATGAACGAACACAAATAAGGATGAAAACAAACAACCAATTAATTTTAAATATATGCAACATATAGTAGCTGATTTGAACCTCTATATTTGTTACCTTGTTACGTATTAAATAAATTCTCATGATAAATGTTATTGTTTTTATTTAATTCACACCAATTTCGACACTTTTTGTTTCCGCATGTTAGGTATTTGAATGCCACTTTCTTCATCACAAACCGATTATCTCGTTATGATCGGATACTGTCCAGACAAAGAAAACACGGTGTCATAAAGCCAGCTGGGGACCTATACTTGGGGCTCTGCATAAACCACATGTGGTCATTAAACACAATTTATGATACCTCTATGTCATCTCTTGTCATACTGAGCAGTCATTTAAGCCAAATTTTTAATGCCGAAATAATTTAATATACAGTTGCTTTATAAAACACGTTGACACCTTAAATAAACATTTAATTAAATTAAATGCAATATATTTCATTTGATTGTTTGCATCAGTCTTAAAATCGTGTAAGCTTTTGTATTCTGGTGTTTAATTTCCCCTTTGTTTTGCATAATCCAATTATCTCGTTTTGATCAAATATTGTCCAAACTTAACTGACAAAAAGGTTTCATAAAACACACTGGGTGGTCCAGACAGTATCATTTAACACGATAGATGCCACCATGTCTCCTCTTTCTGGTAGTATTAAGCAGTCATTTGGATGAATAATTAACGCCGATGTACTTAACAGTTGCTTAAATTAGATATGTGACATATGGTCAAATATAAAGTCATGTCCAATTTAGATAATCAGAAATTTACACCGTAAAGATACTAGCCCGATTAATTTATTAAAGTATTTAATAATTATAAAATTTACGTAAAAAAACAAGTAATGTATTTAGCGTGTATCAGTTAATTAAAAAGACGTCATTCCGTATTAAGATTTAATGTTACGACAATAAACGATCGACATCATGAAAAAGAAATTACGTTTGACAGCAACGGGGGTAAATAATGTTTGAAAAACAAATATTTATACATATATATGTGTGTTAATTTTAATATTTGTCACTCGTTCTCATTACAATGAACACAACTAAGGCTTTCAGTAAGTCATGTACCAGATGTCCCTACGTATTTTACAGCTTCACATTAGCATGATAAATTGACTTAGTAGAAATATAATTATAATGTTCGAAGATGAATGAACCCTGAAAAGAACGACAATCCTCGTTACATCAACATCTACCAGGATACTCCCATTATTACAGAATAAACAAATTTACACGGTGTCTCAGTGAGAAAGTTAATCATGAATGTCGCCGTACTCGATCATCGGCCACTTGGTCGGGTCATTTTTCCAACATCCAGCTTGCAATTTGTACGGACATTCATTAAGTCCAATTAGTTTTATTTTCTGATCATATCGGGCTTTCGAAGTGCAATCTAACCCTTCATAATAGTCAAAAGACATTTTAAACACCAATTCCAGGACATTTTATTACCTATCGACTTCCCAATAGGAATGCAATTGACGAAATATCAGCAGAGGTGCTCAATCAGCGTAGTAAATCGTACCGTATCTAGGGCGTTGTTTTCACCGTCGCTAAGGGACTGCCCCTTTTGTGACATCATCGCGATAAGGTCAATAGATGTTATCTATAGGTCTTTGCATAATTTGAAGAAATATTTTTCTCACTCAGACTGTTCCAAGATGAAATAGCTCTAATTGAGAACAAAGTCAAAGAATGACCACCCTAATCATTTTGTGAAAGTCAAGTCAAGTTTAGCACAAGTTTTGTAGCTCTATGTTGTACATCTTCTATTTTCTTAATGTGTTTTTTCAAATGTGGAGACAATACACTAGATCAGTATATTCCACTGTGGGTCGAACAAGCGATTGGTATAAGTGATTATCAATATATTCAAACGTTATGTGTATCAATCCTAGAGTTCTTTGTGCTTTACATGTGAAATGTGCTTATAAAAATTGAGCTTATTATCAAAAGTTATTCGCATATCTTTCTCATTTGTCACAGATTCAACATTAACAAAATTTCCATCCTCTAATATAGTATCTGTACGCTTCTTCATTACTTCCTATGTGCATGACCTTACATTTATCGATCAAAAAGTTTGTCAAGATCAACTTGAAGCTTTTCACAATGTTCAATATTCAGAACTTGTGAATATAATTTAGTTTTATCAGCAAAGATTTTCACGATTCCGAGACAACATCAGGCAATCATTGATTACGCAGAGAAATAGAATCGGACCTAGCACACTCACTTCCTTGGGGTACTCCACTTACTACATGAGCCCATGAAGAAACGGATAACCAACATAAACAAGTTGTGATAATCTGACTTTTAATCTGAATCTGGGTCGCATATGTACTTATGAAAGCTAAAAGCATTCATAAACTGTTTCAAAATAATAATAAAAAGACCTGTTAAATTAGAATAAGATTCTTATGTTTTTGAGACATTGATCATCAAATTGTTTGCAGGGCTTTCGGCCCAAGGCTTTTTAAGCCCTGGTTAGATAAGGCCTATTTGGCCCCAATATCAAGCTCATTCAGCCCAATGATCTATAAATACACAAAAATTAGAAACATCTATTCAGACCAACAGAAAGTATTGGAAATTGTTGCTGTGAATATGAGATCTGCATCACATGAGAGCAATCTGGCAGTTAAGGATCTCCTTCTGTTATCTGGTGATAACAATCGTTATGGCAGCGTGTCCACCAGCTTGATTTCAATAAACAAAATGTCCTGACTTTGCACAATAGAACTGAAAACATGTGAAACATATAAAAGTTTTGATATTTTTAGTTGTGTTGATTTATTAAAAGTGATATAAAAATTAAACATAATAGATTTGAAAAAAATATGTTTCTGAACCAATATCATATAAACAATATGTGATTATAGTATTTAAGACAGAGTTTGCTTTTTTACAAGGACACCTTTCACTACGCCATTCCCTTAAACTTAACTTTTTCATTTTGGAAATCATGAATAAAGTATAAGTATATAGGTAATATCAAAATGTATAGTCTATCACTTTGTGCTTTTAACTTTAATTTTTTAATCTGTCCCAATTGTGGATTAAGAGCGTTTATTGGTATGCCTCTGACACCATATTCCTTCACATGTGTAGGCAAGATTTTCATGATAAGATGACGCGCGTCACTTTCTCACGTGACTGAAATCTCATGGTCGAGCGAATTGTCGTAAAACCTGATAATTATCCCCACGCTTTTTGAAAAAAAGGTGGGGATATTGTGGTTATCTCCGCCGTCCGTCCGTCTGTCCGTCCGTCCGTCCGTCCTGGCCACTATCTCCTCCTACACTAAAAGCACTAGAACCTTGAAACTTACACACATGGTAGCTATGAGCATATGTGCGACCCTGCACTATTTGGAATTTTGATCTGACCCCTGGGTCAAAAGTTATAGCGGTTGGGGTGAGGCCGCGTCAGAAATTATCACTCATTTTTTTAGGTTATTTTACATTTACTTCTTTATTTCTACACCGATTCACTTCAAATTGATACTGGACCTCTCTTATGACAATACGGTCAATCTCAACCATGCATGGCCCCATTCCCAACCCTGGGGCGCCCCGCCCACATAGGCCACACCCACCAAAAATTTCCATTTACTATAATTTTTTCATTTCTACACGGATTCTCTTCAAATTGATACTGAACTTTTGTTATGACATTAGGGTCAATCTCAACTATGCATGGCCCCAATCCCAACCCTGGGGCGCCCGCCCACATAGGCCACACCCACCAAAAAATTCCATTTACTATATTTTTTTCATTTCTACACGGATTCACTTCAAATTGATACTGAACTTCTCTTATGACATTAGGGTCAATCTCAACTATGCATGGCCCCATAACCAACCCTGGGGCCCCGCCCACATAGACCACACCCACCCAAAATTGCTTTTACTATAATTTCTTCATTTCTACACCGATTCACTTCAAATTGATATTGAACTTCTCTTATGACAATACAGTCAATCTCAACTATGCATGGCACAATTACCAACCCTGGGGCGCCCTGCCCACATATGTCACACCCACCCAAAATTGCCTTTTACTATAACTTCTTCATTTCTACACCAATTCACTTCTAATTGATGATGAACTTCTCTTATGACAATACGGTCAATCTCAGCTATGCATGGCCCCATTACCAACCCTGGGGCACACCTAGGTCAAACATTCGGCGTGGGGATACGCGTCGGCCTCTGCCGCGCCATTTCTAGTGATAATCTTTGTTTCTTGATAGATTTTTGTTCAGCCCCAAAACAAGGCTAAACGTAATCTAATGCTTTGTCTTCTAGGCCGGAACCCATGGGATGAGGAGCGTTTGTTTAACCCTAGGGCACGGCTTGACTTGATTCGAAACAACGCTTGGAATCAATTAGTCTAGTAAAAGATAATTCTGCGCTGATTTAGGGCTATTATATTTCTTGTTGTATATAGGAAACATTTGCAAAACAAACAGCTTATTTCTGTGATAGCAAGACAGGATTAATACTTACTAATGATATAGTATCTTTGTTTCTTGATAAATTTTTGTTTAGCCCAAAAACAAGGCTTAACGTAATCTTAAATGTTTATAAAAATGTGGAGTAATTATTTTGAGGAAAATCTTAGTGGCTGCTTAATTGGAACTGCTACTAAAATAAAAAAATAATTTGAGAAAAGTATAAGCATTCCATGGAAAAAGCAAAATTGAACAAATGAACAAACAATTAAATAAAAAACGGCAAAATAACACAATGACATAACTTTGTTACAGTCACAGGTTGTTAAAATATAATGGTGTTTAAGTAATTTCCTTTAATCAATGATAACAAAAGCAATATTCAACAAACAAACATACAATATAACCGCTTTAATAAATTAAAAAATGTGTGATATTAAACATAGGTCTGAATAAGCCTATACATTTAGGGCCGGATAAGCTTGGGACCAAAATGACCTGAATTTTCAGAGTTGGCTGAAAGAGCCTCCTTCCGTTGTCAGGGGTGTACATTTCTACATGTGTGCTTGATTTACTAACTGCAATTTAGCTCCAAGCCGGTATTATATCGAGAAAACTTAACAATTGGTGAATGGGCGACCTTTTTTTGAAAGCTGTCGGGCTTTTAATTTAAGCATGGAATTGTAACAACTTTATTAGATTATGTAAATTCTTTATTGTAATGAAATGCATTAATCTCATGGTCCATAATCGCGTTGGTGTGGGGATAATATTAACATTCACCCTCCTTTTCCCGTGCTTAAAATGAAAGTAACAGCTTAATATTTTCAATTTTATTTTAATTGGAGATAATTGATGTATTGCTAAGGGTGAACATGATAATGTAAATCCAACTGTGACTACAAAGTACCTTAAGGCTTTGTGTATTGTTCAGGTGCAAGTGGATTTCTACAGTTTTTTCATGGACCTCTGCGTAGAGAAACTAATTTTCACTCTGATACTGCTAGAATATTATAAACACAATACAACAGTAAATTTCATTTGCCAATGACTATTATGGTGTTAATGTTTTTATTGGCTCAGCGTTTTTGGAGAAAACCCGAGGTATTGTCATAGCCAGCTCGTCGTGTAGTTCGACGTCTGCCGTCCGCGTCGTGCTAAAAGTAGCTAAAACCTTAACATTTTGTTAAGGTTTTGAACATTGGCTCTAAAATCAAATTGCTTCCACCTACAACTTTGATACTTCATATGTAGATTTACCCTGATGAGTTCAACACCCCACTCCCATTTTTGTGTCACTACATGTAGGTCAATGGTCAAGGTCACTGTGACCTTTAAAAATAAAATAAAAAAATTCTGACAAGCTTTCATTTATTCAAAACTGCACCCGTAGCCGAGCATGGCACCCATTATGGGGTGCTCTTGTTATTCCTATCTTAAATGTTCAGATGTTGTTAGGAGCTGAATATGGAATCATCTGACGCTGCCAAGCCCGAGGCTTCCACCTCCAACTTGAAGAGCAGTGATCTCAGCAAGCTTGTACGTGTGGAGTACCAGAGGCTTAGATCAGCCAAGAAACTCAAACATGCCGACCAAGTCAGGGTTAGTTATGGTCTTTTTAAATTAAACTAAAAATATTATTTCTAAACTTAGTTTACCTTATAGGCCAATCACTAATTACTAATATTGTATTAGTAATCATAACAATACTTTGCTTATCAAGCTTGTCACTTGAGATACAGTAATTATGCCCCCCTTCGAAGAAGAGGGGGTATATTGCTTTGCTCATGTCGGTCGGTCGGTAGGTCGGTCGGTCGGTCCGTCCACCAGGTGGTTGTCGTATGATAACTCAAGAACGCATACGCCTAGGATCATGAAACTTCATAGGTAGATTGATCATGACTCGCAGATGACCCCTTTTGATTTTGAGGTCACTAGGTCAAAGGTCAAGGTCACGGTGACCCGAAATAGTAAAATGGTTTTCGGATGATAACTCAAGAACGCATACGCTTAGGATCATGAAACTTCATAGTTAGATTGATCATGACTCGCAGATGACCCCTATTGATTTTGAGGTCACTAGGTCAAAGGTCAAGGTCACGGTGACCCGAAATAGTAAAATGGTTTCCGGATGATAACTCAAGAACGCATACGCCTAGGATCATGAAACTTCATGGGTAGATTGATCATGACTCGCAGATGACCCCTATTAATTTTGAGGTCACTAGGTCAAAGGTCAAGGTCACGGTGACCCGAAATAGTAAAATGGTTTCCGGATGATAACTCAAGAACGCATACGCCTAGGATCATGAAACTTCATGGGTAGATTGATCATGACTCGCAGATGACCCCTATCAATTTTGAGGTCACTAGGTCAAAGGTCAAGGTCACGGTGACCCGAAATAGTAAAATGGTTTCCGGATGATAACTCAAGAACGCATACGCCTAGGATCATGAAACTTCATAGGTAGATTGATCATGACTTGCAGATGACCCCTATTGTTTTTGTGGTCACTAGGTCAAAGGTCAAGGTCACGGTGACCTGAAATAGTAAAATGGTTTTCGGATGATAACTCAAGAACGCATACGCCTAGGATCATGAAACTTCATGGGTAGATTGATCATGACTCGCAGATGACCCCTATCAATTTTGAGGTCACTAGGTCAAAGGTCAAGGTCACGGTGACCCGAAATAGTAAAATGGTTTCCGGATGATAACTCAAGAACGCATACGCCTAGGATCATGAAACTTCATAGGTAGATTGATCATGACTTGCAGATGACCCCTATTGTTTTTGTGGTCACTAGGTCAAAGGTCAAGGTCACGGTGACCTGAAATAGTAAAATGGTTTTCGGATGATAACTCAAGAACGCTTTTGCCTAGGATCATGAAACTTCATAGGTAGATTGATCATGACTCGCAGATGACCCCTATTGATTTTGAGGTCACAAGGTCAAAGGTCAAGGTCACGGTGACCCGAAATAGTAAAATGATTCGGATGATAACTCAAGAACGCTTTTGCCTAGGATCATGACACTTCATAGGTACATTGATCGTGACTCGCAGATGACCCCTATTGATTTTCAGGTCACTAGGTCAAAGGTCAAGGTCCCAGTGACAAAAATCGTGCTCACACAATGGCTGCCACTACAATGGACAGCCCATATGGGGGGCATGCATGTTTTACAAACAGCCCTTGTTTATGCCTTAATTTGTTAAATTTAAGCAAGATTTCTTGACATCATAACTAATGGGTATATGTGTCAACATGCTTAATCAAGCAAATTTTTTTCACAGCGATTGTTCAGCGACAACCGCAGACAAATCAGAGAGGATTTAGAACAGTACCAGCCAATGCTGAAAAAATCAAAGTGCCAAACCTTCCATAAGCTGGAAATTTTAGGATCCACCCCCGTGACACAAAAAGTAATGATATTTTGATTTAATTTCTTTGCAATATTTAGTTGTAGTTTTTTCAAGTTAACATAGAGATTAATATAATGATAATTAAAAAAAATCTCCAATAATATCTTTTTTCCATTTCTTAGATAATTAGTTTATTATTTGTCAGCAACTTATTAATGGGCCTTAGTCATTTTTTAGCACTATATAATTTGTTCATTGTAGTAAAACAAGTAACAAATGAAACATTTTTTGTAAGGCCACTGTTCTCAATGTGAATGGTACTATATTCAATCTACATTATACATCAGTGTGAAGTCACCAGTGCCATTAAGGAGCTAGGTGTTCAGACGGTTCCTCTGCGAGTCATGAATCCACTCAAGCCGATACCAAACATGTATTCATGGGCACCACTGCAGCAAAACTTTGTGGTAAGATATCAATGCTCTTCGATACTAAGCGTTCCATAATTGATACCTTTGTATCTTTTTTGGATTTGTTTCTCTATCCTCTATTTGTTTTCATTGGTACAAGAGCAAAATTAAACACTATAAAACACATAATATTTAGCGTTAATATGAACAATTTTTGTATTATTTACCAATGAAATGCTTTGTAGTGAATTAATTTTAACTTAAACATGGACTAAATTAAATATCATAAAAATAAAGGGATAAAGCTTTTGAAAGGATACTTCTCAGAAAACATTTGAAATAAATGTTTTAATTTAACATGAATAGCTCTTTTTCCTTGTAAAGCAGACTATCTTAACAGCAGTTAAATGTTTAAACCCTCTAGAGTGAGCTTACAAGAACGTAGTCTGCAAACCTATGCAGTACAGATAATAGAATTTTAATTTGATTATGTAAGCATTTATGTACTGTCTAAGTTGAGGATGAGGCAGTTCTACACAATACATGTATCCCATACATGGGTGACAATATGCATGTATATATATGTATATCTCACCTCCTACAAAAATGACCTAATCCGATTGGCTTAGAGCGGTCATGTGCCCATGGTGTATTTTCCATACACCTGAGTAATATCCATACACCCTGAGTATTCAAGTATTGGGTTGAGATATAATCGTTAAACAGTTAATAACTGATGTTGTATGGGATATACACCCTCAGTACTTTCATACCATACTCGAGCTTCGCTTTTGTATGGTATGAGATTACTGAGGGTGTACATGTATATCCCATACACCATCAATTACTAACACTAGTAAGAGTGTAACTGATAATATTCTAAGTTGAGGATGGGACAGTTCTACACAAAATGCCATACATGGGTGACTATATATATGTATACTCTAGGTTGAGGATGAGACAGTTTTACACAACATCCCATTCATGTGTTACTATATATGTGTACTCTAGATTGAGGATGAGACAGTTCTACACAGTATCTCATACATGGATGACTGTACCGTATTTCTTCGGTTGTAAGACGATGAACTGTGGGCAGAGTTTGTGAGTGGAAAGGCAGATGATTGCGAGAGTGAGATTGTTGGGAGTGAGTTGGGTGAATGTGAGGACGCTGTTGGAGTGTATGACGACTGCCTGAACGAGCGAGAGTTTCTGGAGCTGTTTGGGAGCGAGGATGACGAAGAGGAATTTGAGGGATTTTAGGTTGATGATGTGTGTATGCTATGTTGTTAAGTTGTAACAATCATGCAAAAATTAAAAGAATAATCTACCAATTTAATCAATATAAAACATATTCTGTCTTCTGTTGTTCTTGTTGTAGTTGCATTGTTCACTCTGAGCTGTACGCCGTCGGCCAGTAATTATAAACATAAAGCACGTCGAGTACCGGTACCTGAAAAAAGAATACAATATATTAATTTAATATACATTAAATATATAAATGTATAAGTATATAAACTCGGTATTGAAAATAGGAAGACGTGAATCAGGAAACGAATCCGATAACGAGCTTATTTGGTGTATTGTACTTACTAACAAAAAGGCAGACCAACAAATTTTGACTATTGAAATTTTACCGATTTCGTCCTTAAAAAATTGCACTGTCTTATTAGCGAGGCCACGCAAAATACAGCCGATCTAGGACCTAAAGTGGGGGCCCCGTCTTACAGTCAATCCGTTTTATAACCGAAGAAATACGTATATGTGTATACTCTAGGTTGAGGATGAGACAGTTCTACACAACATCCCATACATGAGTGACTGTATATGTGTATACTCTAGGTTGAGGATGAGACAGTTCTACACAACATCCCATACATGGGTGACTATATATATGTATACTCTAGGTTGAGGATGAGACAGTTCTACACAACATCCCATACATGGGTGACTATATATATGTATACTCTATGTTGAGGATGAGAGAGTTCTACACAATATCCCATACATGGGTGACTTTATATATGTATACTCTAGGTTGAGGATGAGACAGTTCTACACAACATCCAATACATGGGTGACTATATATATGTGTACTCTAGGTTGAGGATGAGACAGTTCTACACAACATCCCATACATGGGTGACTATATATATGTATACTCTATGTTGAGGATGAGAGAGTTCTACACAATATCCCCTACATGGGTGACTTTATATATGTATACTCTAGGTTGAGGATGAGACAGTTCTACACAACATCCCATACATGGCTGACTATATATATGTGTACTCTAGGTTGAGGATGAGACAGTTCTACACAACATCCCATACATGAGTGACTATATATATGTATACTCTAGGTTAAGGATGAGACAGTTCTTTACAATATCCCATACATGGGTGACTTTATATATGTATACTCTAAGTTGAGGATGAGACAGTTCTACACAACATCCCATACATGGGTGACTATATATAATGTATACTCTATGTTGAGGATGAGAGAGTTCTACACAATATCCCATACATCGGTGACTTTATATATGTATACTCTAGGTTGAGGATAAGACAGTTCTACACAACATCCCATACATGGGTGACTATATATATGTATACTCTAGGTTAAGGATGAGACAGTTATACACAACATCCCATACATCGGTGACTATATATATGTATACTCTAGGTTGAGGATGAGACAGTTCTACATATTATCCCATACATGGGTGACTATATATGTATACTCCAGGTTGAGGATGAGACAGCTCTAAACAACATCCCATACATGGGTGACTTTATATATGTATACTCTAGGTTGAGGATGAGACAGTTCTACACAACATCCCATACATGGGTGACTATATATGTGTATACTCTAGGTTGAGGATGAGACAGTTCTTTACAATATCCCATTCATGGGTGACTTTATATATGTATACTCTAGGTTGAGGATGAGACAGTTCTACACAACATCCCATACATGGGTGACTATATATATGTATACTCTATGTTGAGGATGAGAGAGTTCTACACAATATCCCATACATCGGTGACTATATATGTATACTCTAGGTTGAGGATAAGACAGTTCTACATAACATCCCATACATGGGTGACTATATATATGTATACTCTAGGTTAAGGATGAGACAGTTCTACACAACATCCCATACATGGGTGACTATATATATGTATACTCTAGGTTGAGGATGAGACAGTTCTACATATTATCCCATACATGGGTGACTATATATATGTATACTCCAGGTTGAGGATGAGACAGCTCTAAACAACATCCCATACATGGGTGACTTTATATATGTATACTCTAGGTTGAGGATGAGACAGTTCTACACAACATCCCATACATGGGTGACTATATATATGTATACTCTATGTTGAGGATGAGAGAGTTCTACACAATATCCCATACATGGGTGACATTATATATGTATTCTCTAGGTTGAGGATGAGACAGTTCTACACAACAGCCCATACATGGATGACTATATATATGTATACTCAAGGTTGAGGATGAGACAGTTCTACACAACATCCCATACATGGGTGACTTTATATATGTATACTCTAGATTGAGGATGAGACAGTTATACACAATGTCCATACATGGGTGACTATATATATGTATACTCTAGGTTGAGGATGAGACAGTTATACACAACATCCCATACATGGGTGACTATATATATATGTATACTCTAGGTCGAGGATGAGACAGTTATACACAATATCCATACATGGGTGACTATATATATGTATACTCTAGGTTGAGGATGAGACAGTTCTACATATTATCCCATACATGGGTGACTATATATATGTATACTCTAGGTTGAGGATGAGACAGTTATACACAACATCCCATACATGAGTGACTAAATATATGTATACTCTAGGTTGAGGATGAGACAGTTCTTTACAATATCCCATACATGGGTGACTTTATATATGTATACTCTAAGTTGAGGATGAGACAGTTCTACACAACATCCCATACATGTGTGACTATATATATGTATGTATACTCTAGGTTGAGGATGAGACAGTTCTACACATTATTCCATACATTGGTGACTATATATATGTATATACTCTAGGTTGAGGATGAGACAGTTCTACACAATATCCCGTACATGGGTGACGATGTCCTGGAGAAGGACACCTCCTTCATTGAAGAGCTCATAAAGAACTACGACGGCAAGGTGCACGGCGAGAAAGACAAGTCCATGCTTGACGATGACCTCTTCTTTAGCCTTGTGGAAGCTGTGGACACATTGTTCAGGGAGAGAAGTAAGCATCCACATAGCGTATCAATATAAAAAAACTCATTCAACTGCTGGGAAGTTCAAAATTGTTCTCTAAAAAGGATACATTTTTCTAAGTCAATACACACCCTATACCGTAATAACTCTATGTTTTCGGACACTTAAAAATAATTAATTTTTTTCTTGTCCGAAAACTTAGATACGAAAAATATTCACAAAATACAGGTGTCCGAAAACTTAGTGTCGAAAATTGAAGTGTCCGAAAATAGCGTCAATTGTATCGACGACTACCGGTAATAGAACGCGCTTGTAAAATACCATGCCGTATAGTAAAAATTACGGTTATATATGTTTGCACTGCATTTTAAATAATTTTAAATGCTTAATTTATTTAACAGAAAGTTACTACAAGGTTGTACTTTGACCAAAGAGTTCAGAAATGAGCATGTGATGTACCGATACTCGCTAGTATGAACCTGTAATTAACGCAATAAAATAAAAGCAAACTATGAATTCTTCGTTTGTTCATTTCCGATAGTTGTTGTCTAATACCTTCCATTGTTCGTAAAACATACAATAGGGTGCATCACACTTTGAAGCGTTTAGTATTTGTCAAAGTTATTTTACTGAGAAGGGGTCGTAACATTGCGGTAGATAATTGAACTGTTAATTGACACTACCCCTGGTAATTATCATAACGCTTATGCTATCGGGCGAAACCATTGTTTAATACTGGTTTACTAGGTTATTTACCCAATAACGCAAATGTAATGGTCCGTTGCCCTCAGGCATGCACCTGCCATGTTTGATGATGTTAATCTGGTTGTTAAACCCCATGATCGAAGTGTCATTAGATATCGAAAACAGGACCGAAATCTAGTAAAATAGCGCTGTAAAATATACTGTCCGAAAACTTAGAGACGTTAATTATGGACGAAAACTCGTGTGTCCGAAAATTAAGAGTCACAGAAAATAATTATTTTTGCTAAAAAAAGGGGTGTCCGAAAACTTAGAGTGTCCGAAAACATAGAGTAATTACGGTAAGTCATTTAACTGGTATTGTTAGGTAAAGATCCAGACATAAAAAATAAATTGACTTTCCTTAAACACAACAATACTCTATAAAATGTAAAGGGTGTAAATCTAGGGTAATCTGAATTCTAAGAATAATTGATTAAACTGTTATAGCTTTGCTTTCCTTGCTCCTTCAGAACATCAATGGTCTAACTTTGGTTTTTAAATAAATTTTGTGAAGATTTCATGAAAATCTACCAGCATTTTAAGATGCCAAAGGATAGTGGGTCCTTGCTTACCGGTATATCCATAACTAACTCCTTTGTGGAGAATCCAATACTGCATGAAATGCTGTATCTTTTCCCTAAGTATGTATGCCTTTATCATGACGTTTGTGTGAAAAGAAGAAAAAAACATCAAGCCTTTACTTATTTTATGTTCAGTGGACGAAGACAAAGTTACAAGCAGTTTCCCGTTGGATGAGATTTTTGAAGCCATTTCAAGCGTGTTTCCTGAGAAAGGAAAACCAGAGAATCTGAAACATTTGTGAGTTTTATGAATTACTCAATTGTAAGTATGGAAATTCTATTAAGTTTGGAGCTCACCTAAGAACAGATGGTGAGCTTTTGTGATTGCCTTTTGTCTGTTGTCAAGATTTACCTTGTTAACATTCTAGAGGCCACATTTATTGTCAGAAATTTATGCATTTTTTCAGACCATGTTTCCCAATGATATCTTGGAAGAGTTTGCAAATGGTTTAAGTTTGTTGAAACATATGGCAGCCTAGGGGGGGGGGGGCATTTTATGCTCCCCCAAAATTTTGGGGGGAGCATATAGTCGCCGCTTCGTCTGTCCGTCCGTGCACAATTTTTGTCCGGGCTATTTCTCAGCAATAAATGACCGGAATTCAATTAAACTGTATGGGAAGCTTCACTACCAAGAGTAGATGTGCCTATTATCAGCCGGTTTTGGTTGGATGATTTTTCACAGAGTTATGGCCCTTTGAAATTTTCTATTAACTGTACATATAGTGCAATTCTTGTCCGGGCTATTTCTCAGCAACTAATGACCCGAATTCAATGAAACTTTATGGAAAGCTTCACTACCAAAAGGAGATGTGCATATTATCAGCCAGTTCTGGTCGGATGATTTTTCACAGAGTTATGGCCCTTTGAAATTTTCCATTAACTGTACATATAGTGCAATTCTTGTCCGGGCTATTTCTCAGCAACTAATGACTGGAATTCAATGAAACTTTATGGGAAGCTTCACTACCAAGAGGAGATGTGCATATTATCAGCCAGTTCTCGTCGGATGATTTTTCACAGAGTTATGGGCCTTTGAAATTTTCCATTGTACATATAGTGCAATTCTTGTCCGAGCTATTTTTTAGCAACTTATTACGGGAATGCAATGAAACTTTATTGGAAGCTTCACTACCAACAGGAGATGTGCATATTATCAGCCGGTTATGGTCAGATGATTTTTCACAGAGTTATGGCCCTTTGAAATATTTCTATAAACTGTACATATAGTGCAATTCTTGTCCGGGCTATTTCTCCCCAACTACTGACTGGAATTCAACGAAGCTTTATGGGAAGCTTGACTACCTTGAGGAGATGCGCAGGTTATTTGTGGGTTCTGGATAGATGATTTATTTAGAGAGTTATGGCCTTTTGAAATTTTTAAGTTGCTAAACCATCCATCGTATTATTATGCTCCCCCAAAAAAATTTTGGGGGGAGCATAAAGTCGCTGCTTTTTCTGTCCGTCCAAGGTTCCGTGTGTCCGTCTGTGCACAAATTTTGTCCGGGCTATTTCTCAGGAAATAATGACCAGAATTCAATAAAACTTTATGGGAAGCTTCACTACCAAGAGGAGATGTGCATATTATCAGCGGGTTCTGGTAGGATGATTTTTCACAGAGTTATGGCCCTTTGAAATTTTCCATTAACTGTACATATAGTGCAATGCTTGTCCGGGCTATTTCTCAGCAACTAATGACTAGAATTCAATGAAACTTTATGGGAAGCTTCACTACCAAAAGGAGATGTGCATATTATCAGCAGGTTCTTGTCGGATGATTTTTCACAGAGTTATGGCCCTTTGAAATTTTCCATAAACTGTACATATACATGTAGTGCAATTCTTGTCCGGGCTATTTCTCAGCAACTAATGACCGGAATTCAATTAAACTTTATGGGAAGCTTCACTACCAAGAGGAGATGTGCATCTTATCAGGGGGTTCTGGTCGGATGATTTTTCACAGAGTTATGGCCCTTTGAAATTTTCCATTAATTGTACATATAGTGCAATTCTTGTCCAGGATATTTCTCAGCAACTAATGATCGGAATTCAATCAAACTTAATGGGAAGCTTCACTACCAATAGGAGATGTGCATATTCAGCAGGTTCTGGTCGGATGATTTTTCACAGAGTAATGGCCCTTTGAAATTTTATATGAAAAAATTCTTGTCCCCCCAACTACTGTGCCCTCAAGACGTTTCCATTTATCGGAATACATAGTGCAATATTGTGACAAAAAAAACCTTTGGGGAGCATCACTTGTCTCCGACGGTGTCTTGTTTTGTCCAAAGTTATGCCCCTGAAGACGTTTCCTTTTATCTGAATATATAGTGCAATATTGTGACAAAAAAAAACTTTGAACGGTTTCTTGTTCCTTATATGGCTATAGTAAAACTTTGTTAACGCTCTAGAAGTCACATTTATTGTCCAATCTTCATGAAACTTATTTAAAATATTTTTTTCTAATGATATCTTGGATAAGTTCGAAAATGGATCCGTTCTGTTGAAAAACCAGGGAGTGGACATTTTTCCTTATATGGCTATAATTGTTAAATCTTGTTAACACTCCAGAATTTACATTTTTATTACAATCTCATGAAATTTGGCTCAATGATAGCTTGGTTGAGTTAGAATGTTATTCTGGTTAGTAAAAAAGCATGGCCGCCAGGGGGCGGGGCAGTTTTCTTTATATGACTATAGTAAAACCTTAACACTCTAGAAGTCACACTTTTTATGCAATCTTTATGAAACTTAGTCGGAATATTTGTTCTTATGATGTCTTGGATAAGTCTGAAAATGGTTATGATGTGTTAAAAACATGGCCACCTTGGTACTGGGCATTTTCCTTATATGGCTTTAGTAAAACCTTGTTAACACTCTTAAAGTCAAATTTTTGGTGTAATAGTTATGAAACTTGGTCAGAACAATAGTTCTAATGACAGCTCGGCTTAGTTAGAAAATCATTTTGCTTAGTCGAAAAACATTACCGCCTGGTGGCGGGGCAGTTCTCCTTTAATGTCTATAGTTAATTCTTTTGGGCACTATATACATGTAAGCCACATTTATTGGCCAATATTCATGAACTTTATACCTTTGTCCCAATGAAATCTGGGCTGAGATTGAAACTCGGTCATGTGAACTCAAAAACAAGGTCAAAAGGTTAACAGCAACATGTTGATACTCTAGTTTTCTAAAATTAATGGCTGTTTCGTGCAAAATATTTTGGATTTTGTCCAGAGACATTCAACTTAGTTCAAGTGTATGGCATTTGCATGCACTATTAAATGTGTGCTGGTTTTATTTGCCTTGTTAATTTCACCTGTCCAATTAAAAAGACCCAAAATTACTAATTTCAGGTAGCACATTTCCCAATTTGAGGATTAAAGGATATGAATTTCCCAATGTTTGGATTTTATGCACTTCTTTTTCCCAGTTGGGCTGCGTCCACTTCTTTTCCAATATGGACTATTTGACAAAAAATCACTGATTACAACTATTATTAAACCTCCTTATCTCCATCATTTGAATAGATAAACCCGGCCCACTTGGGTTTAAAGCAAATACTTCGAGTATTCTACAGTATTCGATGCCTTACACAACTGAAACATTAACAATTTACTTAAATAAGCTTTCAAAGCTTACTCTGCTGATCAGTTAATAAGCATAAAGTATCTACACAGGAAAAGAAAAAATAATCTCACAAGAAAAAGTGTGGAAAAGAAACAAAAGTAATTGTGACATCTTAGGACAGATCAGTTTTTGAGCTCTTGACTGACATTGTTAGATTCTATGACAGATACCGAGATCTCCTGGAGAAAATGGACCCCAGTTCACTGCCCCCAGAATGCACTCCAAACATCGATGGGCCCAACGCCATGTCGGTGCCTCGAGAGCAGACAATGCACTCCTTCCATACGCTGTTCTGTCGACGCTGCTACAAATATGATTGTTTCTTGCATCGTGAGTAAACCAAGTCCTGTAGTTGATTCAGTGTTATTTTCCTTTGAGTTTGTATGATGAAAGTTTGTTTAATACAAATTAAAAAAAATGTGCATTCTCTACTATTACTGCTTACTTATTGTTATCTGATTACATTTGACCTTTCCCTAATAGTCACATGGAAAAAGACCCAAGGTAAGCAATGTGACTCCTTTTTTTTTCCAAACGTGCTAATGGTAAAACTTGTTGAAGCTAAATAAACCGCATTTTTTTGCCAATCTTCATGAAACTTGGTCAGAACATTTCAATACTCTTGAAGTCACTTGTTTGGTCCAATGTTCATGAATCAGCTCACACTTTTTCAGCCTAGTTTAGTTCCTTAATGTCTAAGGCTCTCTGGTTTATGTTGTTCATGTGTCTATACTTCTATATAACTAAGACCTAGAGCACGTCGTACATAAAGATATTGTTTGGAAATTAGAGCGCAGAGGTATCCCAAATTTGAAAATTCACACACAGTGGCTACCTGATTTGGAAATTTACTCATAGTGGAACCACTGTTTTTAAAGGTCCATGTGAAAGACCCGTAAGCATTTAAGTCACTGTCAGTCTAAAAGATTTATTGGATTTATATTACTGTTATTACAGCTGCTTCAATATATATACATCTTAATACAAAATCAATTCACATTACAACTTACCAATTTTCACTGAGTTTGTAGTGTATATATTGTTGATGATAACCTTTTTTTCAATACTGGATCTTTGTAACAAGCAGTTTACGAACCTTGAGATATGCCCCAGTAATCCAGCAGTACTCAAACACTATGCTGATATATATTTTACCAGCATATCGGCCCCATCCAAGCAAACAGATGAGAAAAATGCCTGAAAGAAAACAGGAGCCTGAGCCCTGTGGTGTTGAATGCTTCATGCATATGGTAACTATGGCAATATTTTGGTAACTCTAGAGTTTTTTTTATTACTTTGTAGTTCCAAAGATACTTGTGTAGTTCTTTTGATAACTTTATTGTTATTATAACAGCCTAGTCTTCATAAAACCAGTTACAAATTGAGTTTTTATTTTATCATTTTCATTGATAAAACAATATATCAATGTATCAAACATGTTAGGTGTATTATATGAAGGCACACAATTTCATTATTGAATGGAAGTACTAGGTTACATGGGATGTATTATTCATGTGTAATGTAGAATTCTTGATTCTGAACATCCTACACACATTTTAGAGATCAATATAGATAATCATTCGTTGAATTATTTGTAAGAGAATTAATTTGGGTGAATCTGATGAAACAACATTTGTAATCTAAAATTTTCATATCTGATTTTACCTCGTTTGCCTGTTACTGAAGGGTAAGATTATAAGTTTTTAACGTGTGTGTATTTAATGTAATGTAACATTTATGTGGCTATTTCCACTGGCAGCCTGGCTATATTGAGCGGGAATCCTCAGTAATGAGTCTGACAACCACAGGATCCTCTGACCAGGAACGCAGTGACAAGGAGAGCAAGTCTGAGCGCAGTCGCTCGCCCGTCACGACGCACAAGAATCGCAAGCGCAAGACCAACGGCACTGCGGGCAGTGGTAGCGAGGATAGCAACGATGGCGTCGGTAAATTTTATAGGTTTTATTTGGATTTTCTATTTTTTTTTAAATAGTATTTTATTTTATCGTATTAGTCAGTTAACCTACTTATCTTGTCCTGGGTTAGCTGGTTTACCAGTGTTAAGTGCGAGTTTTATATAACAGTATTTCATAGCATCACGTAGTTCAGTTAAGATAGTCAACTTTTACAAGGTATAGTCAACTTTTACTGGGTATGCCAGTTTCTTACAACTGCCTTTCTTAAATCTGAGGTGGTTGGTTTATTAAAAATTAAGGGCCTTGTGTTAAATGTTAGTGTTAGCTAAACAATAGTCAGTAGGACTTATAGTCATTGCTGCAATAAATGCAGCAAATAGCTGGTGCTAAAATAAATGTGTACTTATAGCCACTGGTACAATGAAAGTGTACTTATTGACTTTTTTCTGTACTTAACACATTTGCAAACCATGAGAACAGCTACTTTCCTTTCCTTAACTTCTTAATAGTGACAGGTATGACAATAAAGACAGTTTTAACTGTCAGTTTCTTGTAGTTTCAATATTAATGAGAAGAGAAAGAGGTACCTAATCAGGGGTTGAAGAATTTTTCCAGAGCCACTCGCCCTGCAGGGCGAGTAGGCCTGACAATCCACTCGCCCTTCACTTTAATCTACTCGCCCTGCAATAAAAAAATCTATATCTATATTTATAGTTATGATCATCCAGAACCTTTTAAACCTACTTAACATAGTGACACTAAACTGCAAACAAATTAACTACATTATCTGATGGATTATATTTGCTTTCCTTACGTTTTCTGCACCTCTTTCCTTTTCTCAATTCTTTCCGCTTCTCGTTTTGACGACCTTTCTAATTCTTTCTGTTCCCTTTTGCCACCACCTTGCAGATATTTTAAAATAGAACCCTTTTCCATTTTAATATTTCAGACGAACTTTTACTGAAAGACACGCTTGATTGACAAACGGTTACAATATGGTAAATTTTGCCTAAGGCTTCTGATCACGAAATTCGGAATTATTCTGTTTAGTAATAATTATTTTTTCTGTTTATTTTTAATTAAATATAAGAAGTAATATAATTAACCAGTGATGTATTATTGTTTTATTGATATTTATATTAAAATTCACGGAATGACCAATATATTTAACAGTTTTATTCACTTTTAATCAATTAGCTAAGAGCACTGACAACGACGAAAAGAGCGCAGCCGATTTCGAGAATTATTTTTACTGTGCCCGAGACGTCATTTTTCATTGTCAAAACGAAAGTGCAGTTTCTTTGTGTACTAAACGTATTTTTTGTTCGTTCGATATACGAGTGGTTGAGTGGATTCTTCAACCCCTGCTAATAATACATGGCTTTAGTAAATAACACAAATGTATCATATTCATAAGATTTGTAGTTTTGACTTTGGCATTTTAAAACTTTCATTTTCCTTGAACAACTATTAATGTAATTCAACTACTCAATGTAGGAAAAGTTCTGTTACAAATGGATTGCAACACATTTTTCTTTTTTATACACACAATTTATGTTTCTTGTTCACTCGTTTGCTGATTTTGTATGCCCCCAGTAGGGTGGCATATAGCATATGAATTGTCCGTCCCTCCGTCCGTCCGAAAACTTTAACATTAGCCATAGCTTTTGCAATATTGAAGATAGCAACTTGATTTTTGGCATGCATGTGTATCTCATGGAGCAGCACATTTTGAGTGGTGAAAGATCAAGGTCAAGGTAATCCTGTAAGGTCAAAGGTAAAAAAAACTAATCCAAGGGATGTAACAAGCTTTAAAGGGAGATTATTTCTATTTATCATTTGGCAGGTATGGATAATTTATACAAGGGAAGTAATGTTTTTTATTAACATGTATCCCTTTAAAACATATTACTTCCCTTGTAAAAATTATCTGTACCTGCCAAATGATAAAAAAATCATAAATCAAGCGGCGCAGTAGGGGGTCATTGTGTTTCTGGCGAACACATCTCTTGTTTTTCCATATTTTATTTACCAAAATACACCACCCCTCTCAAACTAATTTTCTGTTGTATTTCAAGGTGCTGTGGTGAAGGCCAAGTATAAAAGTATGTACCTGTCTATTAATTCTCTGAATAATCATTGCTGCCTTATTCAAAGCATTGAACAAATCATGTATAAGCCGATGTTGTATTATCTTATCTTTCTGCACTTGAAATATTTGATAAATTGGAATCAAATACTTGTCACTCTCAACCATACGAAGTAACAATATCTAATTTGCTGACTTAATTGAAACCTCTTAGTTAGGCAGGGTTCAAAAACTTTCTTTAGGCAAATTTGTCTTGCTTTGGAAAATGCTACTTATTTTGGTTATTTTATGGGTATTTATGAAGGAAAAATTGTAGCCAAATATATTTTCTTTAGCTAATTTTGTCAATTTGTTGCTAATTTGATGAATGGCAGAGTAAGCCCTGGTTACTAAGAGTTGCTTCCCTTTAGCTGTTAAAGTGTGGATACATAAAGTTTGAGCTTAACTATAAGTTTAGTCGGTTTTCCTCTTCATCAGTAAAGTTGTTAACAACAATGTCAGATGTGTAAATATGCAGCTGTTTAAAAAATGACTAAGAGGGGGAGGGGAAGGCATTCCAATTGTATCTATCTATGCCTTTACTAAGAGTTGAATGTAATGTATTTTATTAGATCTATATAGTTATATAACAGTTAAAAAAACTTAAGTTTTCGCTTTTTACAATACTTCTTGTACATTAAACACCTATTAGAAGAAAAATCAAGGGTCTGAATGCAAATTTTAAGGAACATCGGGTTGTGAATCTGTAAATTTTCATCCATGATTCGATGCAAATGTTTGGAACTTTCCAGGTCTGGATGTACGCTACCCGATGAAGGACAAGCAGACGACAGAAGACTGGAGTGGTGCGGAGGAGTCGATGTTCCGTGTGCTGGTAGACATGTATCGTACCAACTACTGTTCCATAGCCAAACTGCTCTGGAACAAGAGTTGTAAACAGGTAATAGGAATGAGAGTTGTGAACCCTTTACCACTCTAAAGCAAGGTGAAAATGGTTCTATGCAACTAGTATTACACCAGAACAGCTGGCAGTAACTCACAAGCTGTTCAGGTTTAATCCTGTTTGTTGCTCATCCGTATTTTAGGGCTTTAAATAAGGCCTTAAAAATTTCAACATTTTAAAAATAGTGTTAAATTTAATTTAATTTTCTGAAAAACTGCCAAAATGTGTATCTGAGCAGGAAAGGGGTAACAGGGGTGTAAATTAATAATAGAAATCAGGGTTTGCACAAGTTAAAGGAACAAGAGATGTGAATGGTTATTAAAATTAGGGTTAAATACAGGCAATAGGAAAAAGGGTTGTATATAAGCAATAAGAACAATTCTTGTATATAGGCGATTGGAACAAGGGTTGTAGTTGTAACAAGGCAATAGGAACAAGGGTTTTACATAGGCATAAGTAACAAGGGGTGTGTATAGGTAATGGTAACAAAGGTTGTATATAGGAAATAGTTACAAAGGCTGTAAAAAGGCGATATTAACAAAGGTTGTATGTAGGCAATAGTAACAAAGGTTGTATATAGGCAATAGTAACAAAGGTTGTATACAGGAAATAGTAGCAAGGGTTGTTTATAGGGAATAGTAACAAAGGTTGTATATAGGCAATAGTTACAAAGGTTGTAAAAAGGCGATATTAACAAAGGTTGTATATAGGCAATAGTAACAAAGGTTGTATAAAGGCAATAGTTACAACGGTTGTATACAGGAAATAGTAACTTCGGTTGTATATTGGCAATAGTAACAAAGGTTGTATACAGGAAATAGTAACAAGGGTTGTATATAGGCAATAGTAACAAAGGTTGTATATAGGCAATAGTTACAAAGGTTGTAAACAGGAAATAGTAACTTCGGTTGTATAAAGGCAATAGTTACAAAGGTTGTATACAGGAAATAGTAGCAAGGGTTAACTTGTTTATAGGGAATAGTAACAAAGGTTGTATATAGGCAATAGTTACAAAGGTTGTATACAGGAAATAGTAACTTCGGTTGTATATAGGCAATAGTTACAAAGGTTGTATACAGGAAATAGTAACTTCGGTTGTATATTGGCAATAGTAACAAAGGTTGTAAACAGGAAATAGTAACAAGGGTTGTATATAGGCAATAGTAACAAAGGGTGTGTATAGGCGATAGTAAAAAGGGTTGTATATGGGCAATAGTAACAAAGGGTGTGTATAGGCGATAGTAACAAGGGTTGTATATAGGCAATAGAAAACGGGGTGTGTATAGGCAATAGTAACATGGGGTGTATACAGGCAAGGATTGTAAACATGTACAGAAATCAGGGTTGTAAACATGTACTAAGTCTAGTGATGAGGGTTGTAAACATGTTATAGAAATGAGGGTTTTAAACAGGTTATAGGAATGAGGGCTGTAAACAGGTTATTGGAAAGAAGGTTGTAAACAGGTTTTAGGGATGAGGGTTGTACAGAGGCAATGGTAATCAGTGTTGTAAACAGGTAATGGAAGTAAGGGTTATAAACAGGTTATAGAAACAAGGATTGTAAACAAGTTATAGGAATAAGGGTTGTAAACTGGTTATAGGAATGAGGGTTGTTAAAGAATAATAGAAACAAGTGTTGTAATTGAAAAAAGGAGGTTTGTTAATTGGTTATAGGAAAGAGGGTTGTTATTGAATAATCAAATGAGGGCTTTGATTGGGTCAAATTAATAACGGTTGCAAATGGGTAATAGGATTTAGGATTGTTAATGAGCAAAAGGAATGAGGGTCGTAAGTGGGTAAAAGGAATTAGGTTTGTATATGGGTATAATGAACAAAGCTTGTCAACAGGTTATATGAACAGGGGCTTTAAATTTGTTATAGGCAGCAGGTTGTCAACATACAATAGGAACATGGATTGTAAATGCTAAATAGAAAAGATAGTTGTTAACAGGTAATGTGAACCTTGAAATTGAGGCACATAAACAGGTATAAGGAACAAATGCTGTTCATGTTAAATACAGATGGAAAGTTCTGTAACAGCTGCAGAGGAACATTAACTAGACATTGTAAATGAGTTTCTAGAAGTAGAAACAAGGGGGTTTGAAGGTCATTCTACAGGTTTCTATGTCCACAGGTGTATGAGTTTGCCACACATGAGATGAGCCACTTGCCAGAGCTGAAAGAGGACTGTGAGAAGACACCCCCTCGCAAAATGAAGTCCAAGAAACGACCAACGTAATGTCTCTATGAGTTGTGAATAGCCATTAAGTTTTGGTCCGCCTCATCACAAAATGTAGTCCAAGAAACAACAAGCATAATGTTTCTATCAGTTGTATATAATCAATAAGTTTTGGTCACTAATGTGCATCATTAACAGACTTTGTGGTTGGTTTGAGTTATTTGTATCATCGATACTTCGAGATACTGGTATTAAATTTTGGCACATGTTATTATAGTTAATTCAAAATCATACCCGCATTGTTATTGATCTATCAGATCTCCAATTATCTTATCATTATAAGCACTACTGACCATAGTATGTGAAATGAGGACGTTATACATTTAAACACATAATTAAAATCAGTAACAATCTGCTGCCATAGTTCAGAGGTAAGTTTTATTGTCACAACTTCTGAATTAGAAAAATATTCAAAATGTAGAAGCAACTCATTCACACAGGCAAGGTATGTGCAGTTATAAGATGTAACAATCTGCTGCCAAAGTTGATTGCCTCAACTTCTGAATCATGAATTATTTCAAAATGTCCGAGCAACTTGTTTAACCTTTCCAACTCAGAAGAAAAATGAAAATGGCTATGTGCTACCAGCATAAAACCAGAACAGCTGCTTGCTCCTGATCAGTATCTTAGGATTCGAAAGGAGCCTTTAAAACTTGAAACTAGTAAGGATAGAAAAGTATGAAAAATTTAATTGATTTTATGAGGGACTACAAATGCGTAAAAGTGTGTGTATAAGACAGTGTTACTACTAATTGGTAAACAGGAGCCAGGTTTGGGCACTTATTATAAGCATTAACAAACTATTGCCATTGCTAAGAAGTAAGTTTTATTGTCCCAACCTCTGAATAAGGAAGATATTCAAAATGTACATGAAATTTGTTCACAGTAGCAAGGTTTGGGCGTTGCATTCCAAGCGTGTTCAGATGAAGAAGGACAGCAACATGAAGGTGGTGTCCAACTATGTGCCGTGTGACCACCCGGGACAGCGGTGTGACGAGACATGCCCCTGTGTCATGGCACAGAACTTCTGTGAGAAGTTCTGCCAGTGTCGACTGGAGTGTGAGTCATCATGTGTAACATGCTGCTTGTATTTAAGCTTTGCTTTGGGCAAACAGGGCTTGATGCATGTGCAGTCATCACAGACTAATCAGGGATGACACTTTACGCCTAAACTGAATTTTTGCTAAGAAGATATTTCCTTTAAACAAAAAATATCATAAAAGCAGAAAGTGTCAGTCCGTAATAAGCCACTACTGACAGTACAGGCTAATGTGCGACGCCTTTTTACGCAGATGCACTAAAACCTTTTTCTAGATGCGCAGCTCATTTATGTTTATAGACACAGAACATTCTTAAAACATCAAAATATATGTATTTTGATGCCTTGGACAATTTTTCACTATTCACAAACGATTTGATTTTCCATCACGCTTTTTGCATTCCCACTTACAATTTTGTTTGGGCAAATATTAGTGCTGCAACAATATACCGGTATATCGGTATATATCGCAATACGCAATCCGCATATTGTATTCCGATACGATTTTCATCATACCGGTACGAAAATTTTACAAAAATTCGTTCACATTTCGTCCAGAAAAGCCATCCGAAATAACGATATCAAGGTAAACAAAGCAAAGCGGTGTAAATAATTTTTTACGTAAAAATAGCATTCTAAAAAGTGTATTATACGGAGTAGCGTTGTTACATGGGAGCATTCGTTCGATGCTTTTGAACAGATTATCTTTAAATTAATTGCGCACAACTGTAAATGTTTCGTTCGATTCTGAATTGAGCATTTTTAATTTGTAATCCGAATTTCGGAAACACGCTTCCAAATTTTAATGCTTACGCGACAATAAAAAAATAGCGTCAAATAAAAAGTGCTTTATCCTTTGTCTCAATAAAAAGCGCGCGAAAATTATGCAGACATGTAGAACGCCGCATGGAAAGTATGGGTGTATTTTGTGTTGTATAAAAACGGAACATCACGTCAGGCGAATAACGCGTGTTCAGTGAAAACAAAAACGTCCCGGTTGGACGTTATTTCATCACGTCTTTAAATAGTAACACATGCCATAATGTTTTTGATACTTGAGAAAATTTGCGAATGTTTGTGTTTCTTGTTATTCTTGAGCACATTTATAGTAAATATTTACCAGAATTTGCTTTAAAACTGGAATATACGGGATTATCGGGTAATTGGCGAGTTATAATTCTGGTACAAGTTAGCAATATATTGCGATATATTGCAATACGGGTTTTTGAACTGACAATATATTGCAATACGGATTTTGGCGTATTGTTGCAGCACTAGCAAATATAATGCAATAGAGAACACTTTATGTTGAGAACACTAGATTTGTAGTAAACATCTAATTAACCACTTGTGGGATTTAGCTGGTAGTAATCCAAATAATTTATATTAACAAAGTTTATCCTTGTGCATCCATGACAATTTAAACACAAATTTGACATAAAATCAGTAATTGTTTATTGTATGGTATTAAAAGTAAACTACACAAACTACAGTAAGCTTATTTGTGATTGGAAAGTTTTAAACTAGTCTTTCCTCATATAAGCATTTACAAGACTTCTTTTTAGTTTAAAAGCATTCAGCTTTTATTAGAATTAAAAATGCATGACTCTTAACTCTTTAGTTTGTTTTCCGTAGTTCCCAATAATAAGGTACGTCACATGAAGGCATTTTTAAGTCATTTTTAAATTTTCCCCTGTGAACAACACTTTTGTCCTTACACCATCACCATTACACCTCCTCTGATATCTGATATTTACCGTTCAGGTGAAAACAGGTTTCCGGGCTGTAAGTGCAAGGCCCAGTGCAATACGAAGCAGTGCCCATGTTTCCTTGCTGTGCGTGAGTGTGACCCTGACCTGTGCCCCACATGCGGTGCGGACCAGTTTGACACCGATAGAATCTCTTGCAAAAACGTTAATGTTCAGAGGAATCTCAAAAAGGTAGTGTTTTTTTTCTTCAAATTAAAATTTTGTATACAATTTCGAATAGCACAAGCAAATTTCAATCAATTAAACATTCACTTACCTTGTTAAAACAAAAATAGACTTCTCTTACATTGTACATTGTTACGAAAATCCACATGTTACGAAAATCCACATGTTTGTAAAACAAATGCATAAAAATTTAATTGTTTGTTTCCATGGTGTTTTATTTTATATACCTGTATTTATGTTGGCGTTATTGCTATATTGTTTAATGACAATGAGCTGTATATGCTTAAGTCGCCAAATTCTATCTGTTCTGTTCTGTTGATATTAAGTTATTGATAAGGCTTAGGCTGCAAATCATCAGAGCAGTAATCTAAAAAAGTTAGTTGATGTTTAGTTGTTAATGAGTTCTATATAGAGTTCTTATTTTATCAGAGCAGTAATCTCAAAACAGGAGCTGATGTTTAGTTTGATAAGATCTAGGGTTCCAATCAGAGCATTTATCACAAAAAGGTAGATGATGTTTAGTTATTGATGAGGTCTAGGGTTGCATTTCATCAGAGTATTAATCTCAAAAAGGTAGCTGATTTGTTCGCCTCCCTTTGAAGAAGAGGTGGTATATTGTTTTGCTGGATGACAGTCGATTGGCTTGATATTTATGCCCCCCTTCGAAGAAGAGGGGGTATATTGCTTTGCTCATGTCGGTCTGTCGGTCGGTCGGTCCGTCCACCAGGTGGTTGTCAGACGATAACTCAAGAACGCTTGGGCCTAGGATCATGAAACTTCATAGGTACATTGATCATGACTCGCAGATGACCCCTATTGATTTTTAGGTCAAAGGTCAAGGTAACGGTGACCCGAAATAGTAAAATGGTTTTTGGATGATAACTCAAGAACGCTTATGCCTAGGATCATGAAACTTGATAGGTAGATTGATCATGACTAGCAGATGACCTCTATTGATTTTCAGGTCACTAGGTCAAAGGTCAAGGTCACGGTGACCCGAAATAGTACAATGGTTTCCGGATGATAATTCAAGAACGCTTATGCCTAGGATCATGAAACTTTATAGGTAGATTGATCATGACTAGCAGATGACCCCTTTTGATTTTCAGGTCACTAGGTCAAAGGTCAAGGTCACGGTGACCCGAAATAGTAAAATGGTTTCTGGATGATAACTCAAGAACGCTTATGCCTAGGATCATGAAACTTGATAGGTACATTGATCATGACTCGCAGATGACCCCTATTGATTTTGAGGTCACTAGATCAAAGGTCAAGGTCACTGTGACCCGAAATAGTAAAATGGTTTCCAGATGATAACTCAAGAACGCTTATGCCTAGGATCATGAAACTTCATAGGTACATTGATCATGACTCGCAGATGACCCCTATTGATTTTCAGGTCACTAGGTCAAAGGTCAAGGTCACAGTGACAAAAAACATATTTACAAAATGGCTGTCATTACAACTGAGAGCCCATATGGGGGGGCATGCATGTTTTACAAACAGCCCTTGTTAACATGTGCATTGGCCTTGGAAGAAGATGACCCCTATTGGTCTCTGGGTCAAAGGTCAAGTTAACTGTCACAATAAGCGTGAAAATCGTTTCCGATCAATAAGTCCTCACCAAATGGACTGTTTTTCTTGATACTTCACATGTGAATTGGACTTGGACAGTAGATGACCCATATTGAAATTGGGGTCACTTATTCAAAGGTCTATGTCACAATAAGTAGAAAAATCGTTTCTGATCAATAACTCGTCAACGAATCTACCGATTGGCTTAATACTTTCCGTGTGCGTTGGCCTTGGACAGTAGAAGACTCCTATCGAAATTGGAGTCACTAGGTCAAAGGTTACAGTCATTGTCACAATAAGTGTGAAAATTGTTTCCGATCAATAACTCGTCAACATATTGACCGATTGGCTTAATACTTCACATGTGCATAGGCTTTGGACAGTAGATGACCCCTTTTAAAATTTTGGTCACTAGTTAAATGCTTGGTTTGGGTGGCAAATGCCTCAGACCGCGGAACTCTTGTTAGTTGTTGATAAAATCTAGGGTTGCAATTCATTATAGCAGTAATCTCAAAAAGGTAGCTGATGTTGTTGTTTTTTTTTATCCCCACGCTTTTTGAAAAAAAGGTGGGGATATTGTGGTGATCTCCGCCGTCCGTCCGTCTGTCCGTCCGTCTGTCCGTCCGTCTGTCCGTCCGTCCTGGCCACTATCTCCTCCTACACTAAAAGCACTAGAACCTTGAAATTTACACACATGGTAGCTATGAGCATATGTGCGACGGTGCACTATTTGGAATTTTGATCTGACCCCTGGGTCAAAAGTTATAGGGGTTGGGGTGGGGCCGCGTCAGAAATTATCACTCATTTTTTTAGGTTATTTTACATTTACTTCTTTATTTCTACACCGATTCACTTCAAATTGATACTGGACCTCACCTATGACAATACGGTCAATCTCAACCATGCATGGCCCCATTCCCAACCCTGGGGCGCCCCGCCCACATAGGCCACACCCACCAAAAATTTCCATTTACTATAATTTTTTCATTTCTACACGGATTCACTTCAAATTGATACTGAACTTTTGTTATGACATTAGGGTCAATCTCAACTATGCATGGCCCCAATCCCAACCCTGGGGCGCCCGCCCACATAGGCCACACCCACCAAAAAAATCCATTTACTATAAAAAAAATTTAGGTTATTTTACATTAACTTCTTCATTTCTACACTGATTCACTTCAAATTGATACTGAACCTCTCTTATGACAAAACGGTCAAACTCAACTATGCATGGCCCCGTTGCCAACCCTGGGGCGCCACGCCCACATAGACCACACCCGCCCAAAATTGCCTTTTACTATAATTTCTTCATTAATACACTGATTCACTTCAAATTGATACTGAACCTCTCTTATGACAATATGGTCAATCTCAACTATGCATGGCCCCATTACCAACCCTGGGGCACCCCGCCCACATAGGCCACACCCTCCCAAAATTGCCTTTTACTATAACTTCTTTATTTTTACACCCATTCACTTCTAATTGATACTGAACTTCTCTTATGACAATACAGTCAATCTAAACTATGCATGGCCCCATGATCAACCCTGGGGCGCCCTTGGGTCAAACATGCGGCGTGGGGATACGCGTCGGCCTCTGCCGCGCCATTTCTAGTTTTAATTTGTGATCAGTTATAGGATTCTAAATGGTACTGGAATTGGTTTGGAACTTGCAAAGAGCTGTGGTGGTGCAGGGAGAATGTTTTTCTCTTGCCATTCAATTAAAACAGGTTGCAATACATATTTGTGATTGAAATAATGCTTGTTTACCTATATTAGTCTGAATGTTATGTGACATGCTTTTTTATTTTGAGCAATATTTCTCTAATGAGCAACAGGTTAAAGGCTTGATCTCCAGTTATTTTATTTCAAATTTTAAAGCAGAGTGTCCTTTTTAACCAGGTTTTCCGAAGGAAAAAACTGGTTATTAGATTGGCGAATGCGGGCGGGCTGGCTGGCTGGCTGGCTGGCGGGCTGGCTGGCTGGCTGGCGGGCTGGCGGAACAAGCTTGTCCGGGCCATAACTTTGTCGTTCATTGTGAGATTTTAAAATCATTTGGCACATTTGTTAACCATCATTAGACGGTGTGTCGCGCGAAAAAATTACGTCAATATCTCCAAGGTCAAGGTCACACTTTGAGTTCAAAGGTAAAAAATAGCCATAAATGAGCTTGTCTGGGCTATAACTATGTCATTCATTATGAGATTTTAAAATCATTTGGCACATTTGTTCACCATCATGGGACGGTGTGTCGCACGAAAGAATCACGTCAATATCTCCAATGTCAAGGTCGCCACGACTAAAAATATATTTATTTTAAAACAAACTTACAAAGGGGGTTAATTTTGTTTGTTCATTTCAAAAGTTCAGTTTGAGTTGTCTCCCTTTATCAGATTTTTTTTCACAATGAAAACCTGGTTTTGTGACAATTTTGTCCCTTGTACTTAAAATAAATTATACAAACCAGTTCTATTTTTTAGTACAGTAAAATTGACATGATTTGAACTCTTAATGGGTGGCTAAATCATATGTTCCTATTGTCCCAGACCATGCAGGCACACATAAATTTGTTATGCTATTGTTTATACTAACAAAACTTTTCTTTGCTAAACATATGAATAATGTTATTTCAGATTTCCATACACTAAATGTAATTCTGTCTGTTTTCAGCACCTGCTTTTGGCCCCATCGGACATTGCAGGCTGGGGAATATTCCTCAAAGAGCCCTGTGAAAAGAATGACTTCATATCCGAATACTGTGGCGAGGTGGGTGATGTTTTTTGTAATTCAGTGACTTCATCTAGCGTCTTATGGTAACCTAGGACTCAATAATTCAGTATGAACTTAATAAATGATTACTGGTATTCTTTTGCATAACCTCTACTTCAAGTTAGGGATCGGGCAAGTTTGAAAGTTTAGGAAGTAGTGACTTCTCCCTCAGATGAAATTAGGGAGAAGTCAAGAGTGAGTCCAGTTTTAGGAGAAGCATTTTCTGTAAAGCGTTTATTCATATTTTTGCTTTAATTTAAATTTAAAAGAATTAGTAATTTTTCAGAATGATATGTTGTATGAAATTATATGTGGGGAAACTAAATTTCAGACCTGCATGTAAGCTAGATGAGTTTGTCATTCTGCGTCCCGTGATATTAAAGTAATGATTTTAAAATATATTCGATTTATATTTTGTCCTGAACAGTTGACCTATTTTCTCAATGAGAGGATAGATAGATCAAGTTAATTTGGGACTAATTAAGGGTCCATTTAATCCTTTACCTCAGATACGCCGTTTGATAGATTTGTAGTCCTTAAGAAAATAAAATTAAATTTTAGACCTTTCTTTCTACATGTAGTTAAGTTTTTAAGGCTTCACTTCAAACCCTAAGGTACTGTTCAGCAAACAGTAAAAAACCTGAACAGACTGCACGTTGCTCACAGGCTGTTCTGGTTTTATGATGTTAACATAAAGCCATTTTCACTTTTCTTCTTAGTGGGAAAGGGTTAATACATTTCTCCTTTATTTCCGATCATCTCCCAGGATGAAGCAGATCGCAGGGGCAAGGTGTACGACAAGTGTTAATACATTTCCCCTGTATTTCAGATCATCTCCCAGGATGAAGCAGATCGCAGGGGTAGGTGTACGACAAGTGTTAATACATTTCCCCTGTATTTCAGATCATCTCCCAGGATGGAGCAGATTGCAGGGGCAAGGTGTACGACAAGTGTTAATACATTTCCCCTGTATTTCAGATCATCTCCCAGGATGGAGCAGATTGCAGGGGCAAGGTGTACGACAAGTGTTAATACATTTCCCCTGTATTTCAGATCATCTCCCAGGATGGAGCAGATCGCAGGGGCAAGGTGTACGACAAGTGTTAATACATTTCCCCTGTATTTCAGATCATCTCCCAGGATGGAGCAGATCGCAGGGGCAAGGTGTACGACAAGTGTTAATACATTTCCCCTGTATTTCAGATCATCTCCCAGGATGAAGCAGATCGCAGGGGCAAGGTGTACGACAAGTGTTAATACATTTCCCCTGTATTTCAGATCATCTCCCAGGATGAAGCAGATCGCAGGGGCAAGGTGTACGACAAGTACATGTGTAGCTTCCTGTTCAACCTAAACAATGGTAACTAGAGATCTGTAACAAATGTGACATATTTCCTCGCTCCCCTTTGACAGCTATGTTCACTGGAACATAATTCAGGAATGTGTGAATAATTGGGTATTAAAAAGTGTCTTGCACATAATTATAGACTTTATGGTGAAAAAGATTTGCAGTGAAGTCAATTGCTTGATGAAAGCAGTTTGCTCAAACTTGTAATGTTACGTGATGACAAACCAACGTCAGCATGACTTTTCACCCTCTTGAAATATTGTGTCTTGAAGACTGTGCGGGTGTAATAACGATAATCATGTACATTGAATGGAGATTAAAACTGAAAATAGAAAATTAACTTTCTCAAACCATTTTGCATATTGCTTATAGCACAAATTTTAAAGAAATACCATATTTTATTTAAGCGTGCTTCAAATTAAAAAGGAATGTGATTCAGATCGTTTATAAGGTAAAAAGCTTAAGATCAAGATTTGAATCTTAAATTGTATATAACATAATATTAATACCATGTCTTCTGTTTTAAAAAGTCTTAATGTAAGAAGCTGTGATGCAAACAAATGACAAACAGAATAACAAGGATAATGCATACCTGTTCCAGATTTTGTTGTGGACGCAACCCGTAAAGGCAACAAGATCCGGTTTGCCAATCACTCCATCAACCCGAACTGTTACGCCAAGGTCATGATGGTGAATGGTGACCACCGTATCGGGATCTTTGCCAAACGTGCTATACAGGCCGGAGAGGAATTGTTCTTTGATTACAGGTTTGAAGTTTAATGATTTAATTGTTGGCATACCTGGAAAATAAGTCTCTAAGATTGCTCTTAAGTTGCTGATACATTAAACTTTATTCTCTAAATAATAGTGATAACTGTAAGATACAGGTTCAGTTATAAAAATTAAATACTTGAGAAATATCTAAACTTTCCCATTGTAGAAAATGTAGCAATGTTAAAGAAAGGAGTCATTAGTGGCTTATTAAGTAAATTAGTTTATTTTAGCATGTTTTTAGTATTTGATACACATGACTAATGATAGTCAAAACTGGTAAAAGTGTACTGTTCTTTAAAAAAAAAGAAGATATTTTAAATGTTTCATAAATCGGCCTCTTCTTAAAAAAAGCCCATGTCTTACAGAAAGATTTGGTGTACTAATATTCTTTTGTACAATTTAGTAAGTGGACTATGCTGTCCTTTTTAAAAAGAATTGACTCATTCAGAACACTGCATTATGTGTTGTAGGTATGGACCCACCGAGCAGCTGAGGTTTGTAGGGATCGAGAGAGATGTCGAGATGGTCTAGACTAGTAGAGAGGGTCAGACGAGATGGTCTAGACGAAATGGGCTAGAGCTGCCTTAGAAACCAAGACAGTGGTGTTTACAATCTGGTTTTTGGCATTATATGACTAATGATATAATTTTGGAACATGTGGCATTATTGACTTGGGAATCCAAAACATTGGGATCTAAATGATATTAGATAAATACATGACTTCATCGACTACTTTGTTAAGATACCCATAAAGGCCTTAAGTCTGGATTTAGCTTAGTTTAATGGTATCATCACCAATTCATCAATGCCAAAAAAGCTGGTGTTAATGTAATCCAAAAATAAAATAGACGCTGTGACGTCATTCACTCTGAAAAAAACATGGCGTAAGCAAATTGCTTGCAGAATATAAACAGTTGGATAGATGAGATTGTCTGCCCCTATATGTCATGTCAATAACAAAAGAGAACAATAAATTATGTATGTTTATTTTTGAAATCTCAAGTACAATTTGTTCTTGTTATTGAGGTGAAATTGGGCAAAATATATAGCTTTGTAATATGTTACATTACAGTTGTGTACACAGGGTATAATTTTTAACATGCAAAGAGAATGTTGTCTCACAATTTGTACACATAAACATTCAAAGAATCGATAGACAGCGTGGCAATAATTGAATAAAATGACCAAAACGTGTGTTAATGGCTGTGTTAACAAAGGCTGGTGGTTTCAAAACTTGTGGATTTTTAATTATAAAAGTGTTTTTCTAAACAAACTGCTGCCTGTGCTTATTTTAATTTAATAGTAGTGCAAAAAAGTACGAAATCTGATATTTTGCATTTGGTTATAATTTTCTTATGCAAGTTTTCTGCGTATGTATACTATGATAAACAAACAATTAAAATAAAAATATATCAGTGAAACTGAGTTTTCTCCCAAGCAATTTGCCCGCCAAGTCATATATCCATTAACTAAAAAAGGGACCAAGAAAATGGAACTCATGCTCACTTTAGGGACCGTAAAATCTTGACAATATGGACATGACACTCGGTTGGACCAGAGACGTAGATATCTACGTCTCTGGTTGGACAACTTCCGAAAAATGTAGAGACTTAAATGAATACATGTGTATATGTTTATAAATGAACTTAGATCTACTTTTAAAAGAAAGATCAACCACACTATGAAAAGGCATTGTGGTGGAACGAACTGACTATGCTTGCGTACATCCTACAACGATAAATGGACTGCGGTGTAAAGTTTCGGATGATTAGTTCCGGAGATCTTTCGCACAAACGAAAAATACCCCAGAAAAAGTCCAAGTTTTAATCAAATAACAATATAACTCCAGAAAACAACATTTATCCGAAATAATCTGACAATTTGCTGGCGCCCCAATTTGCTTATGTTCAATATTTAAGGAGACTGCATTATAAAGATGCATAAAATCACTGACTCCTGAGATGTCACTCGAAAACACGCAAATGCGTAGAACATGCAATTGAGTCGTGTTCTGAGAAAGCTGGGCATAATGCATGTGCGTAAAGTGTAGTCCCAGATTAGCCTGTGCAGCCCGCACAGGCTAATCAGGGACGACACTTTCCGCTTTTATGGTCTTTTTCGTTTAAAGGAAGTTCCGTCTAACTGAAAATCTTGTTTAGACGGAAAGTGTCGTCCCTGATTAGCCTGTGCGGACTACACAGGCTAATCTGGGACGACACATCACGCACATGCATTATGCCCAGTTTTCTCAGAATGCGACTCAATTAATCGAAGGCTAATAATTCTCTGAAGAAAATCAGCGAAGTGGTACGAAAATATGCGCTTCATATAAAGTTTCATCGATGAAGGGTAATAAGTTTGTGATATCTCGCGGATGGACAACTGGCGACTGTATGCCTTCACTTTCGGTAAGCATGGCACGAACGATAACAATAAACTGTTTCTGTGACCAGACATTACTTTTTAAAGGATCAAAGTGTATTAAATTTCTTCGCGCATACCTTCAAAGCGTCGCATTTCACCATCAAAAACAAGGTAGTATATAACCTTGACCGCTGAACCATTTTGTGGTGTGCATTTATGTTATCATCACGCATTTAAAATTTCCCAGCGGACATATCATCCAAAAGACAAACAAAATCTGCGAATGCTATTATTGCAGACAATTAGCCCAACCCAGTTTTGAACTTTTACCGCTCGTTGTTACCGTGACCTTGGAGGTTAGGAGACTGGCATTTAAATGAGACGCTATCACTCTTTATTGTGGTCATTTGTGCTTTGAAGCTTATTATTTTAAAATTGCATGAAAATTGATAAAATTAACATTCGTGGCGAGGTGCAAAAATCTCAACGTGAAATCTTAGCATGACATTGACCTTTGGTTTAAGGAAACGGTTCTTACATGCGACACGTATTATTCCGATGGCGACCGTCTGTGGCAATTTAATTTAAATTGCATTTTGAATGACAAAGTTAACTGCCGTAACGCACACATACACTTAACCATTTTGAATGCTTGATCGAGCGTTTCCCAAGTAATGGTACAAAAATACGAGTGCTCTGTAATGAATCAGTGCAGTTAAGTCATTGAAACAAACAACCAGTTATCACCATTTTCAACTAGTATACACGTATACTCATTTAGATTGTTACTGAGGAAAGATAAAGCAAATAAGGTTTTGTAACCCCTAAAACATAACTGAGTCCCCTAAAGAAAATCTTTTAAACGAAATCACAAGCAAAACAATACGTTTTTGCAAAATATAAATGATTGTCACTTGGTAAGACATTTCCAGGCTTTAATCGGAACGCAAGATTGATAAAACGAAATTTTTACTTTGTCAAGTCATTAGAATAAGCTAAGTAAGTTGGGTTTTTTCGTCACGGTCTCATGGGGCCCCTGAAAGTCGCGGCCCATAGGCAGTTACCTACACTACCTTATGGGTAATTCGGGATGGTTCTGTTGCTACGGAGCTACATTTAAGTATCGGAATAGATATGGAATTCTAATAAACACCAAATCATCACAAACTCTCTGATGATAAAATATCCATTAACTTTGATGACATCGACTACACACGTACTTATACATAAAATGCACTTTATTCTGATTGACACAGTGCTGTGTATCCAAACTTTGGTGAAATTTGAAATACTAACAAGCCAAGAATCAGTCTACATTCACTTATATGACTGTGTAAGTGATTCATGTGAATCGCATCAACAACGTGTATACATGTATTTCTAACGCTATCCAAGACGTTATCAAACTATACACACAAGTATGTAGTAAGTCGCCTTATCAAACCATCCTGACCTCCAGACAAAGATAAATGCCAACTGAAAAATAGTCAACTACTAGAAACACATTTCGGAACGTTAAATAAAAAATATGGAATCCTATGGTTTTCTGCTTTTTATTTCCGGGATGCTGGCGTTTTCCCAAGGGCAGATCAGCGTGTTTGCACAGACTGTGCCGGGCGTCGGCTCTACGCCGCCGACGGCGGTGCGCTACGCGCTGCTGCTAAAGGAGCTTGCCGCGGTCACGGAGGGCCGGGCCACACTGGAGGAGAGGGTTCATCGCTACCAGCAGGCGTACACCGCTCTTAAGCGCCGCATCGACGCACAAAAAGGTAATCCTAGTTCGTTAGTTTGTTTTTGCTGTATTTATTTTCCAACTTTTTTGTATCACATACACTCTCTTTTTGATATCTATCTACCCATAACGATCCAAATTGATATCTTTCATAGATTTAGAATTATGCTCCACACAAACATTAAGCAGGAATATCAACAAAAGGCTATGACTCTGCTTGCATACGATGCGTAGTGTGCACTGCATTCCCATAAAAAGGGATCAATCTACCGATATTTATTCTTCATTATGATAGCTTGTACAAGTATGCTGCGAATATGACAATTGAAACAACGCCTATACCGACGTCACAAGTAAACCCGATTGTGTCCACAGGTGAAGTTTCTCAATCATGCTTTGTGCTTATGAGTTTTTTATGATGTGTACTGCCGTAGTACTTTTTTTCATTTTGCGTCAACATGAGCATGAGATGCGTCCGCTAAACGGTCGTCAAATCACGATGTTGTATATTGGTTGGACGTAACTATGATCATAAGTCACTAGATCCATCATTTAAATCAATTTTAGAATGCTTATTACTCGGATTTGATGAATAAACAATCGTTTTCATTTCAAATATATATTCTCGTGTACGCATTTGGAAATATAAACTTCACGACAGCGTTTAATTGCGTATACATTTATAAGCACCCTGTGTTTAGTGTTTGAAGTTTATATATTGTTTACGTTATCATGTTCAATCATGAGCTCTTACAAACCAGCAAGAAATAACGCTTGAATAGAAGGAAACCTATTCTTCTGCGGACTACCGTTATATATCTTAGTGTATGCACACGAAAGAGCGTGTTTACGAATCCGCATTGAGATCGAAGGTAGCGACGCCACTCACTTCGAATAAAACGAGTGAACCATATATGTCGCTTAGTAAGGCGAAACAAAAAGACGTGAAAATCAATTAGCAAATCGCTAACATTAACAAAACATTCGGGCATTAAAACTCTGTCATGAAATATATCACCAACAAATTGAAATTAATTTATAATTAACGCTAATATGTTTCAGCAAGCTGCACGTGTTTCAATGCAACTACTGTGGCATTCACAGCCCATCTGGACAAAGACGTATCAGTTCTCGGTATCGACCAACCGCTTCCTTTCGACAACGTCACGCTGAACGACGGCAACGCTTACGACGCTAGGCACGCCCAGTTTCGCGCTCCTTTTAACGGCACGTACCAATTCTACGTCTCAATAGCAACCAGGGCAGGTTATCTGGTTGCTGCTGACGTCATGCTTAACGGAAACCCAGTCGTGAAACTGCGGACGGGAAATCAAAATCAGGTCAACTCGGCCACCACGGGCGTGACGTTGACCCTAAACGCAGGGGATGACGTATGGGTCCAACACGACCATGCGATCGCTGACTCTAACCGTCTCTTCTACGACGAAGGTTTCTTAACGACATTCACGGGTCATTTGGTCAATAAAATGTGAGCGGTTCAATATGTTTCATATTCACTGGTGATGATTTTTAAAATACAAATATGCGTGTTGATTGCTGTTTTTATCTCTTTACACAGTCCAAGGTTTCAGATGTTTTAGATGCAGGTACATCGTCTATGGTTTAATGTCATCGTAAAAAACACACACCTTTTTTAAATAAATGTGATTATAGTTAGTTTAATGGTTGTTTGGAATGGACACGGAACACATTTCTACCCTTTCTTGCACGTCGTGGTGTTCAATTAGATACTGTGGCTAATAACTATACATTACTATAATCGAGAATTCGTAAGGGATTGGACAAATTATACTTACTTATCTTGATTCGAAACTCGACCCATCGCTAAATATAGGATCTTGCATGAGTGGTCGTTATCTAAATAAAGATAAAAACGAGGCTTGTCGAGTTTTTATCTTTATTTAGATGTCGAATTTAATACAGGCAAAAGCCCGCCGCGTAACGGCGGGCGTTGACCGCTTCATACATAGACAAGGGATGCATAAAAAAAAATTCGTCACGCGACATATATTTTCGCGATGCTATTTATGACCTTGAACAAATCAAAAACACTTTAAAATATGCTTAATCACATGTAAATACAAACTTCAGGAAAAAATATACAAATCACGTCATAATTGTGTAGCTAATCGTGCTTAATATTCTCGCATCATATGTTTTTCTCCGCTAAATTTACATGTTCTGCCTCCATTTGTTTACGCTTCCTGTTTACTTTTTCCCGGCCTTCAGTGGGTATAAGCCATAGACAGGTTCACTACCAAAAGTGACCGTTTTTTCCGAACACAATTTTGGTAAACATAACCCGTCTTAAATGTAATGCCTGAATCTCGATTTTTGTCGAATATTTTTTTTTCGATATCTTATTGTTATTATTATTTTTCTTTTCGATATCTTATTGTTATTATTATCCTGACAAATCACAGACGCTTGATTTTATTTTAAAAACATTATTATCGGCATCTGTATTCTCGCAGTATTCTCGCGGTATTTCAATAACGCCACCCTACTGTAATTTACTCGTCAGAATTCACAACGCATTTTCCATTCGCTCTCAGAAAGCAGTTTAACGTGTGATCATGAGCAATATTCTGGTAAGTTGTGGCTGGTATCCATCAGGAACACGATTTTTTAACACATTAAAGTTATTCCGATTGTACTTTTCAGTATTTAGTAACTTCTTTTTACTTCGTCTGCTCTTTCCCCGGTTATATGATTTATATGCATATGGTTACACATAACTATATAAATATTAGGCCTCAAACCACTTCATTTAATAATGTTATGATCTCCCCCGAATATAGTTAGTTAGCAGTTTTTGTAAATGTAAGATCACACATAATTTTATTTGCAGAAAATTAGAAGGAGTAAGGAGGCATGCTTAAAGACATCATTTTTGTACCACAACCCACACTGGCCACAGGTGGAAGTAACGTACCCTGGATAGTATATGGGTCCAGGAGCCCAATATATTCAAACAAATATATATAATTGTGTTTTATGAGAGAAAAAATGACAAAGAGCCATGAGAAAAATCCCCAACCTCTGATATTGGAATCATAAAACTGACAGTTTTTAGAAATCAACAAAGGAGTTATTCCGTCACTATCAAAGATTCCAAGAAAGAAAAATACAATCCATTGTGAATTTTTTTCATTGATTTTCTTGGATGGAACATATGTGAACTTTTCTAGAACTGTGAAGATTCTATTTATGTCTGTCTGTATACAAAAATAAGTAAAAGAACTCACTACCTAGACCACTGTGTTGTGATAATTTTTTAGTAAGACAGTGTAATTCTAAAGAGTCGCAACAAGCTTGTTTAGTTAATGCATAAAGAAGATTTCCTGTGTATTGTAAAATACATCAATTGGCTGTTACTTGTTGTCCCATGATAGATTTGTAAACCCTTGTTCAAAACCATCATTTTGTATTTTGTAAAAATAATACAATATTACGTATAAGATATTGTTTTGAACAAACTGAATACTGTGCTGTATTATGCTTATTTTGCATGCATGTGTTAAATGGTTTATAATACAAAAGCCATTGATATCACAATAACAATTCAGTTTAGACTGTTTTTTATGAATTGCTACACAATTGCTAATTTGTTTAGTGGCAACATAATTTCAAATAAGCGACACTACTTTTCCAAAGGAAATTAAAATCCTGTGAGGTACCTGTATTTATGACATTCTTCAATTGCAAAACAAGTAAGCTGTCCTTCACTTCTACATAATTGTACATTGATAATCAAAATTGATTTGACAAATCACGTTCTTTTATGTTTAAACTTAGTTTATGCTAAAATCATCAAATTCAGCAAGATTTATTTGAATTTAGACATTTAATGAAACAACCTGTTTCCTGGGTAGGACCAGTACTCAAGGGTCAAGGGGCCTTTTCACGTTTCGGTAAATTGACAAAATAAAAATAACAAGTTTCACATTCGCACATTTTGGTTGTAATTATGATATTTATGAGGAAACAGTAATACTGAACATTTACCATGCTCTAAAATATCCATTATATGCATGTTTACGATTTAAAAACCTGAAAATTATCAAGTGTTGCAACGCGAAGCGATTGAATAATTTTGAAAGTTATGTTGTTGTCGTTATAATTTTTAATACAACGAGGATTGCATGTATAATGTATAAAATACATCAACCATTGTCTGAGGACGAATGGCCGAGTGATCTAAGCGATTGTTTTTTACTCCATTTACTCCAGGGGTCAGTGGTTCGAGCCCAGTTGACGGTTTCTTTTTCGGCGTAAGCTTTATTAAGCCAGCTTTTCACCTTAGCCTGACCTTTGTAAGTGTCCAATAAAATTCCAATAAAATTTCCCGCGGCTAGGTACGAATGAATACACTTCATTTATTCCATTGGCTGATTTGAGTATACCACCAGAACATTGGAAACATATCCGCGTCTTTGTAATACTGTTTTACTGTATGAGACAATTTTATCTCGAATGAAAAGGCTTAATAGATAGAACAGTTTTACACTCAATTCTCGACATCAATACAGTTTGTGCGTACACCTTTTATTTTCAGAGTATTACCAGCGCAAGAGCGTTTATACTTAAAAGGCCATGTTCTCATATTTAGTACTTACTTCCTTATTCCTGTCAACATGTTAACATGTAAAAGTATAAAGAGCAATGGAAGCGAGGCCTCACTTTAAAGCATTGCATTTCAACCCGCGAGGTATATCGGGTCAATTCGCGGACATTCAGAGTTTATATACAGGTCATCACCGGAGTTGGCGGCCAGTAAAATAATCGTTATATAATAAAGACGCTATCCGTGAACTAGGTGACCTGGAATTTTCTTTAGACCAGAAATATGTTAAATGAAGATATTCAGCAATATAATAATGGTATGTAAATAATAGATGCTTAATGTGTTTTCAACAATACAATGATAAATATTATTGTTGATAAATTTAACAATAATTATTCGTCCATATTGCCTTATGTACTAAAGTGATATTATGAGCATGTAACAGTTTATAGGTGTCTATCGCAACCGTTGATTATTTTTGATGTTTCTACTTCATATACACTTATATTAATTAATGCAGCATCATCATACTAAAACAATATACCAGAAAGAGAAAAATAATGCACTTGAATATCAACCGTACTTTCGTTTGACAACTGATCATGCGTTTACGAGTTGAACCTAAATTTAGTTTTAGTGCAGATTTGTTCATACGACACAAAGACACGAAATTGTTTTACGGATCATTTCAGCTTACAGGACTGGGTGGGTCACGTAAGAATATCGAATATAAAAATGAAATTATTCTCGGTTTGATAAATACGCTATAGTATGGTTGAATACGTGTTATTTAGAAGAGAGATTATGGTAATGGTTTAGCGCGTATAATGCACGGGTTTTGTGTGCATGTTTTAGCGCGAAAGCGCACGAGTTTTTCGTTTTGGGGTATATATGATTTGCACATCTAGTAAGACGCCATTCGAGGGTTGTTTTTGACAGGCAAAGTTATGGAGCAAGAAAACGAAAGGGTGATAAAGTAGTTTAGGCGTTCATTTGCGAAATACATAGTATTCGGAAGGAGATTTTCGATGAGAGGACTGATTCTCTGCTAGAAGCGGAATGGTGAGCTGGAACTTCGAACAAAGGTCAGACTTGTTGGTTCTGTTTATTGTAATAACACTGGCAACAACATTCCGATTGAAATTAACACAGGTTGTGTTCCTTGTTAACTTTTATGATAAGTATATTCAATAACATGCTCTATATCTTTATTTGTGCTGTTGTTTTTGTTTAGTTCCAACTATTCAGATACATCAATTGATTTGATTATTGTGTAAAAATGAAACTATTTAAGTTCAAAAAGAGGTCGCAAATGTAATGGTCTGGTAGGATTATATATAGGTAAGGCCACATAGTGTGTCACTCCAGGTTGTTTTGATAGCAGAGTTAGATCACTCTCCCTCATGTTTTTACGAACACCTTGCTTTATTTTTATTGTTTTTAAGATATAACACCTTATATGGTAATACATGTGTTACAAGTTTGTGTATTAGTTCCAAGCGTATAATTCAACAAACGATTAATTAAAATTAACTGCCGTTTTCCATATAATTCAGCACGATGGTTGTGTGCGATATATGAGGTGGTATGATAATAAGCGGATGAAAATTTATGCGAACATATCTTTAAACTATTCAGGTATTCCAATTGGAATTAAGAATGTTACATCAAAAATCGATACATTACGGAAATATATATTCTATTCATCTATGAAACAGCTATAGAGACTTGTCTTGTAAACTTTTTTCGAAACATGTTTGTGTTTTGCATATATTACATCTCGTTCGCTGGATATTGAATAAACAGTTTATGTTATTGTTGTATACAATTAAACATTTTCTCTAAATTGAATTAAAACATTAAGAGTTATTATATTTTTCATAATAATTTAAGACGTTAAGTTTCCCCTGCAAGGTTGGTGTCAATAATGGTGTATGCATATGTGCTAATTAATTTACGATATTTTGGATAAACTGTGGTATAAATTTGGTTTGAAAAGAGCGTTGACAATAAGACTGTTGTTTTAAACTTAGATGAAAGGCATTTATCGGTTTTGTTAAATTTAGTTTCGTCATAGTTTAATGCATTTTTAAAGATTAGGTACTGTAATGATAACAAAAGTAGACCGGATTTATTTGCAATATAAGTCGATTTTGTTTTCGTGATAGTTTTTGTTCTTGTTTGGTGGACTGTTGGCTTGATGTGTAAAGACATTTTGCTTTTATGGTGTTTGGCCGTTTTTTGAATGCCAGTTAACATGTGTAATTTTGCTTATCGTTTTGGTGAAAGCCAGTTGACCAGATGTGGATAAACCCAGTTAGCGCGTGTAGTTTGTTAACCAAATTTGTTAAAACGTGCGTTTACATTTACATTTTTGTTTTTATTTAATGTTAAGATTGTACTGTTCGAAGGATATTATATATATTGGAGAACATTAAATGTATGTTATTAAGGGCCAGATTGGCTTATGTAAATTAACCGGTTGGCTCGGGTTGTCCGTTGACACTTTGTTTAAAGCAGATTTTTTCAGATGCGTATATGCCAGTTTGCTTGCGTGTCAGTTCACTAAAATATGTCTCAAAACACATGTTGAAATTGCATTTACACATGTTTGCGAAGTTTATTTTTTCAGAAGCTGGACAGTTCGAAGAATAAATAATGAATAGTGTAACATTATAGTAAGAGGGCAGCTCGAAAGGTATAATTTGTTGTTTGTTTTGTTTTGTGTAATTATGTGTTAGAAAATAACTTGTTAAGATTAATAATGATGATTTTATTGATGACGATGTTATAAATGTTGATGATGATGCTAACGTTATTGATGAGGAGGAGGAATAGTTGACAGTATTTTGTGAATGGATAATACTACATTAACGAATTTTGAGTGAATGAAATTATTTTAGGTTTGATAAATACCGAATGATGTTGGTCTATACATATTATTTAGAAGAGAAAGAGTATGGTTATGGTTTAGCACGTAAAAATGAATGGGTTTCTAGGTTTTGCGTTTAATTGAACAAAAACAAGTAACGGTTCAGCAACAGGGATTATTCTCAGATGGTACATGTATTCTTTTTAGAGTCACAGAAATTCAACTTTGCACCAATAACGGTTTTCTTTGAGATTTGTTTGATGGGTTAAAATTCTAAAAATTGACTAGTTTTGCAGCCGACCAAGTACCTATAGCTTTGTATTTGAGTGTGTTAAGCATTTTGTTGTTTTCAAATTAGTAAATCAAAGTTAATACGGTGTTCTAGTATATCAATTGAGCTTATGCTATTGCCATGGAAATTTGAGCCAGGGTTCGATCAGTAGCTTAAAGTATGTCTGTGTTGGTGAATTGAACCTAAAAACAAATGTCAAGTCGGTAGTTTTAATTTTAAGAGCAGAACATACGTATTGATTGTGAGAACATTCGTAAAATGTGTTTGGTATTTGTGCATGTCTCTTGTGGTCATTGGAACAAGTTGTTTAAGACCAATTGGCGTGATTTTGAAAGCCAGTTGGCTTGTATGGTCAGTTGACCGTTTTTAAAGCCAGTCTAAATGGTGTGTGAAAGCCTGTTGGCTTGTGTTGTCAGGTTACCGAACTTTCTTGGAACGAAAGTCTCATAGAATTTACAATATTTGCAAGATTATTGTTTGCAATGCAGTAACTGGACAGTTCGAATAGTATATTAAGTATTGAAGAACATAAAGGTATGGTTTATGTAGTATGTTATTATTATTACTAGGATTATTATGATGTATTTTATTTGGGTGCATTCGGAGAATTGCAAAGACGGTAGTTAAAAAAGAGCCTATTACATCAGATATATTAAAGAAATTTTATCACACTTTTGTTTCTGAGAGCGATTGTTCTTTGGGGTATTTAAGAGGCGTTACAATCTTTTTCTTATCTTATGCTGGTTTTTTAGAATAAGTGAAATTTTGTCTGTTAAAAGATCAGATGTTGTATTTTTAGATATGCATTGTGATATTTAAGTTGAAAAGTCAAAAACGGACATTTTAAGAGAGGGTAATACTGTTCTGATTGCAAAACTAATACAGACACATGTCCTGTGAAATTGTTTGAAAAGTGTTTGTGTGTTGCAGATATTGCATGTTCATCTACTGATAATGTGTTTAGACCAGTTTATTTGTGTAATGTTTAACACTGTTTCAAATTGATTTCTAATAATAAGCATATAAGTTATTCTACTATAAATGATAGTTTTGAGGAAGAAGTTAAGTCTAATGGGTTATGTTTCTTCTAAATATGGACTTCATTCTTTTCGTGCTGGTGGAGCATCTATAAGTGCCAAAAATAAGACTGTGGATAGACTTTGGCAAAGACATGATAGATGAAAAAGTGTTTCCACTAAGGACGGATATGTTAAAGATTCTTTGAAAGACAGATTATCGGTGTCGCTAAATTTAGATTTGTGAAAAGTCATTATTAATGTATGTGTGATTTGAAATGTATGATGTGTTGTTCGTAGCACATTTAAAGACACTATAATATATTATTATATAAATGGTTTGGAAATGCTTTTGAGTATTATTAAGTTCTGTGTTTGTGTTGTGTGTATGTTCCTTGTGGTCATTGGACCAATTTGTTTACGGCCATTTGGCCTGATTTGGTAAGCCAGTTGGCTTGTATGGTCAGTTGACCGTTTTTTAAAGCAAGTTGATTTGATGTGTGAAAGCCGGTTGGCTTTTGTGAGTTGACCTTATTTTCTTAAAAAGCATGTTCACATGGAATTAACAATCTGCAAGTTTATTTTTTGCAGTGCAGTAACTGGACAGTACGAATGGTATATTAAGTATTGGAGAACATAAAGGTATGGTTTATGTAGTATGTTATTATTATTATAAGGATTATGATTATGATATTTTTTATTTCCGTTTTAATGTTTATCATTAATTTGGTAAATATTGTTTTATTATATCTGTTTAATTCTCTTGTGCATTATTCGATTGGTCATTTGACCGTTTGTGAAGGCCAGAGTGTGCCTGATGTTGTTAGCCGTTTGGCTTGTGTGGTCATTTGACCGTTTGTGAAGGCCAGAGTGTGCCTGATGTTGATTAGCCGTTTGGCTTGTGTGGTCATTTGACCGTTTGTGAAGGCCAGAGTGTGCCTGATGTTGATAAGCCAGTTGGCTTGTGTGGTCAGTTGACCGTTGTTGAAGGCCATAGTGTGCCTATTTTGATTGAATTGATTTTATTGCTTTTACAAATGTTTATAATTGTATCTTTTCAGTTAAAACACAGTTCGAGAGGTATATAACGTGGTGGAGAATATTTAGGTATTCATTTTATGTTTTATATTATTTGTATTCTCTCTTTGTTTTATTCGAAAGTCCTGTCAAATACAAGCACTCACTCCTATTTTGTCTTTGGTTTATTATTTGTTTGATAATGATAATGATGATGATATGGGTAATAAAGATGATGAGATTTTAATAGTATTTTGAGAATAGAGAATAATAAATTTACTCATAACTATGAGTAAATGAAATTATTCTCGGTTTGATAAATACGCTATAGTATGGTTGAATACGTGTTATTTAGAAGAGAGATTATGGTAATGGTTTAGCGCGTATAATGCACGGGTTTTGTGTGCATGTTTTAGCGCGAAAGCGCACGAGTTTTTCGTTTTGGGGTATATATGATTTGCACATCTAGTAAGACGCCATTCGAGGGTTGTTTTTGACAGGCAAAGTTATGGAGCAAGAAAACGAAAGGGTGATAACCCCGCCCGCCCGCCCTTAATGAACATATGTATGGTTAAATAATTGGTTACATTGCTTTTATGTTTATAATTTTGCTATTATAAAGTCTATATTTAGTATATTTTCAGTTCGGTTTTTAGTCCATGTGAGATGGGATCTTAACACGAACCGATTTCTTTACTGGGAAAGACGATGGGTGTATTTTCATTTGAGTCTGAAGCAGCTAAGTTTTCTTGATTATTTTGACTCATTTTTTACATAATATTGTGTTTGAATGAGGTCTTTTAAGTTATGGGTGTCATGTTTTTCGAGACTCTCAATTTCTGGAGATAGTACCTCCAGCATACTTATTGAAATATTGGTATGTTTAAATGTCAGTGTTATAATTTTTTGTTGTCGTTCGTAATGAACGTTTAATTTTAAAGACATTTTTATTTTACGATTACTTAATATTTTCATTTTGGTGTGACTGGTTAGATGTTGAAGTCGGTTTAATATAGCTGTTAAATTCGTCATATGCATTTATATATTTCTCGGAATATTTATGATTTATCAACATTCTTTATAGATGCTTTATGGATTTTATGGTTTGAGTGATTTGTTTGTTTCTTGTTGATGTCCGGGGTGTGTGCAGGATGCTTTTGATGTTTGTTTGTTATGTTAACTTGCGCAATGAAATTGATAATGTTTTAATTACATTTTTTACTATAAAATACTTAATGTTACAGTATCTTAATAGCTGCTTATTTGTAGATTTCTCTAAATTAGAGGTTTTGGGAGGTGATGAAGGCACCTAGACACCGGTCTCGAGCCATGGGTCCTCATACGTCCCCCTGCCATTAAAAGAAAAAATAAGAAAACAAAAATGGCAGTAGGGTTGCGTATCCCGCTCGCGGTTTTACCTGAATCGTTTATTACTACTGATTATTGTATGGGGTGTACGTGAAGTCATGTACACTTCTCTTGATTGGTGGTGGTAGATGAATCTTGCAGATATTAGCAGCTTCTTTGAACAAATTAATGTTTCACATTTGTTTATTTATAATATTTAAGCAAGTTAGCGTGATTGATTGGCATTTGGGGCGTCCTGTGTGCACTGTGGGCATCGGCGGGGATCAGTTTATTCAAATAGTAACTCTTTTTTGAGATATATACTTGACGTCTAATTGTTATGAATACATTTGCACCTTTTCACATGACACACATGTGTATACGAAGTATTCATAATTACATGCCCTACAGCATTTAAATAGTATCGTTTCAGTTCTTTATACACCTGAACAAAGATGTTACACCGTTTCCAGTCGTCTCGAGATTCCTCAACTGAGCGGTGCCGTTGAGGTCTATATCCATTGCGCATACAACATATACGGGCGTCAGAAGAATTGTTTTTTGCATTTATTTGTTGAAAGTCCTGTCAAATACAAGCACTCACTCCTATTTTGTCTTTGGTTTATTATTTGTTTGATAATGATAATGATGATGATATGGGTAATAAAGATGATGAGATTTTAATAGTATTTTGAGAATAGAGAATAATAAATTTACTCATAACTATGAGTAATATATTTTTATAAACAACTGGTAGCAAGGTGAGTTGCAGATAATTAATCAGTAACCACATTTTAACTAACTATTTTGACCTGTTAATTCTTTTCAGCTCAATTCAACAGTGCAAAATGCCCATAATATCACTTTAAGCATTAGCACGATGATAATTGATACTGTTAATAATCGAATCAAATAGCAATGCCCGACAAACCACTAAAACAGGTTTGTTCGAAGAACGCGCCTATAAGTACGGATACTTCTCGTGTGGCCGGTTGACTCATATGTTTAAATTTCACTTCCATTCTTCTTTTGGTTTTCTGTTTTGTATCTATAGGTTTATGACCAGCAATATGTTATAATGTAAAATAAGCCGCGAAAACTCCCCGTAACATCCCGTACTGCGTGTGATGCAGCTAAGAGCTGCACAGAAAAAGACATTCGCTATCCTTGATCTCATTCATTAAACTATTTACGCCGTATATCTTTTTTAAAGATATTTCTTGTTTCTTTCTTTAATTGTATTCACGTTTTTACTGGAGCCGTTTAGATGTAATGTTTACATTTATCAAAATAAAGTATTTAATGACAAACTTCAAAACATGCCAAAATCTGTGAAAAGGCCCCTTTAATGGTCATCTTGAGAAAACTCGCACTTAAGGGATCAATACCAAGACCCCACAGTGACTAAGCGGACACCATATCCACTAAGCAGAGCTACTGAACCAGCTTTGAATTACAGAGGCTAAAACACACAATGATAAGATTTAAGATCTTAAAGCGAGATTATATGATTTTTATATGTGTAACATTGTAATATATTGATAAAATATGTTACAATAACACACAATAGGCAATAAATATTATACTTTAAAGACGAATTTCATAAAATGCAGCAAAGACAAATTAGCGCCCGAGCCGATTGTGACGAAGGTATTTCGTTTATATTTTCCTACAATAACCGATGCATTCATCTTTTTATTAGCATCAGAGTTAGTGTTCCTGTGTCGTATGATATATATCGTTGCAGGAATTTGAAATGAACCGTTAAACTAAATTTAGATTCACATCGTACATGCATGATATTCATGCTGGCGAATTCGACTGTACAGACATTTTCTATTTCAGAATTAAATATCTGGCTTATTTCGCATTTTTCGACACATGTTCTTCTTCACCTTTATTTTAATTTATATTGTAATATATGTATAATAAGTTTTTTTTTACACATTTTATATAAATTCATAAATATTTGACAAAATCGTATAATCTCGCTTTAAAGGGGCCTTTTCACAGATTTTGGCATTTTTTTAACTTAACTCATTAAATGCTATATATTGATAAATGTAAACATTGGATCATAAAAGCTCCAGTAAAAAATCAAGAAAAAAAAATAAAAAAGGGAAAAGAACATTGCCCGGAGCAGGTTTCGAACCAGTGACCCCTGGAGTCCTGCCAGAGTCCTGAAGTAAAAACGCTTTAGCCTACTGAGCTATTCCGTTGAGTACACATTCGTGACGTATTTTATACCTTATATAAGCAATCTTCGTAGTTTCACAAAATTTAACGACAAAAACAGAACTCTCCAAATTATTCAATCGTTTCGCGTTGCAACGCTTTATAATTTTTAGGTTTTAAAATCGTCAAAAGATGCATATAATGGCTATATTAGAGCATGGTTAATGTTCAGTATTACTGTTTCCTCACAAATATCATAACTAAAACGAAAACTTACGGATCTGAAACAACTTTTTTCAATTTTGTCAATTTACCAAAGCGTGAAAAGATCCCTTTAAAGCCTGGCTGATATAAAACACTTTTATCAAGCAAAAAATATGATTGATTTTTTTTGGTAGCATTACTGTTTTATTGAATGAATTTTTTGGTAGCATTACTGTTTTATTGAAAGTCTTGTAATGTTTTGTACCCAATACTTTCCATATATTTATTACAATACATGGTAATCAAATATAGATCTAAGCTATTGACCGTAAATTAGGTAGCACCTGTTATCATATTAAATTCAATACAAAATGACCACGAATCTAAGATTCTATTCATAACATGACCAACCAATTTTCTTTTTATTTTTTTTATGCTATTTTCACCGTTTATTCACATTGTAAAAGAGTTTAACTGAAGAAATTCGCTGGAAATTCGTAAAAAAAGACGTCTTTTCACAATTATATAACCTGTGTAATAACATTCGTGTAATAAACAAAATTGAGCATTACGTTATTTCACTCCTGGAGCGTCGGTCATGTTATAAAGCTGCATTCTTTATACTTAGTCTTGCTCAGTTGGAGATAATAACACAGTTGAGATGAATCTCGGTATCTTGAGACGATTTATTGAGCTCTAAATGATAAGAATGGGATGTATTGTTCATAATAAAAATAATTAATTAACAAACAAATTGGCCGCCGTTTCGGTTAGCATAATAAATACATTTAAAAGAGCCAAACAGCTTCAATTGCCGGCCGAGTTGATGTTTGTATATTTTCTCATTTTTGTAATGTGTCGCACAAACAGTGATTTTGAGTTTAAATGCGATGGTATTTATGTCAGATGTGCAAAAAAGTTGGTCAAAAGCGGTTAAAAAATGACGAAAATCAGTACAAAGATAGGGCTTTTCAATTTATGTCCATGGACAGAAATGATCTTAATTTAAACACGCGCGGGTCACATGTTAAACTACGTGATTCGCTCGAGGCATGGACTCGCCTGAATAATGAAAATAAATGCACAGACTCGGAGCACAGGTGTTGGGCGCGTGGCCAAGTCACGTAAACACTATCAATATGTCTTAAAACAACATTTTTCATCATTTTGAAAAAAAATAATCTAATACATATATATATACAAGGTAGGTTTCTCTAGACACAGGAAACGCAGCTATATCAACATTTTTAAGTTGTTAGTTGAAAAACTCGTATTTGTTTATTGTACTAATATGGATCATATTTCGATAGTGTTACTCTTGTAAAAATCGGCACTGAACGTTCGGTCAGACGAGAGCCGACCTGGTATTTCTACGAGTTCGAGAAGTGTTTTCTTGTAATTTATGTTGGCAAGTAGCCGTTCGTGGTCATATTTCGTCACGAGGCATTTTTTCCCAACAAAATGGTACATAGTTTACGAAAATCGACCGCCATTTAGGCACTTAATGGCTTATACATGTTGATGTAGGTGATTTTCCGTAGTCAAGAGATACATACCTTGTATATATATATATATATATATATATATATATATATATATATATATATATATATATATATATATATATATATATATATATATATATATATAATATACCAGCACTTTTTGTTATGTCAAAATGATGAAAGATGTTGTTTTAAGACACATTGATAGTGTTTTAGTGACTTGGCCACGCGCCCAACACCTATGATTTAGTAGGTTACACATGCCCAATTAATTTCCTTCTTTGTTATATATAGAATTCGCAATCTTTGATCTCAAATTTCACCATGACCGAGCGATAAGCCAATATATAACTATACATGACTGGAAAGGTGGTTTCATAAACTTACAAAAAAACTGCATTTGAAAAAATTCTATACGGTGTAACTCAAAATAATTACCTTAGAGCATATGAACCGGTTTTGACAGCTACCGGCACTGCCATTTGAAGGCAAAAACCATGCCCTACTATTGAGGCTGGCAACCACTAACATACAAAGAAATGCACAAATCAGGCCTTTTGCCCTGTGACTTACACATGTACCTTTAAACTGACACCTAAACTCTTCATTTCAGATACATTTTTAAAATCTTATGCACCAGGACCTGCATCATATGTACTAAGTAGCAAACCGACTGCATGTAACCCCCCAAATTCCACTTCCGTTTAGGATAATGTAACCTATAAGGGAACCCAACCCCTTCAAATTTGAATTAAAGGCACTTTTTCCATAGGTATAATCTGTTTTAAAAAAGATCACAAAGTTCCAGTACCATGACACACAGATTTATTCATTAAAGTTGACGTTGAAAGCGTCACGCGTAACAGCGTTTCGCGTCAAGAATTAAGGTAGAAAAGCCGACCTTGGTTACATCATACAGACAGCACTTAGACTCCATACAAGGCATCACTTTCGATTCTAATAGCATAGCAGATGTAACATATGACTTAATAAGTGAAAACAAATCATCAATGGCATTATATGTGCATCATAGCAGGTTTTGAACAAGATCCGAACAAACTTTTTATATATTTTTTGGCACATTTTAGGTAAAATCCATGTAGAAGCAGCATTTCTGATGTCATTTGACCCAACAAAAGGGCTTGCTTGCATGGGAAAACAACACACTTTACTTCCTGACGCAAAAAAAAGTCATCGTCAGACATGAGCTTTAAGTTTTCTGTCACACCTGGACCTATGATTCCTCGGCTCGAGTTCCGTCTCGGACAGGCTCCGGAAAGTGTCAGTCTGGCCCGGGTGCTCAATTCCGTGTAATCTGAGAAAACAAAAAGTTGTTTAGTGCACATTTACCCATTACGGTGCTAACTTATGTAAGTGAGATACAATTAGAGTAAGCTTTCAATAGTCTGTGTGGCTTTATTTACTGTAAACGGATAAGTCACCATGCCGGCATCACATTGTCGGGCACACTGGCAAAGTTATCGCCACAAAATGTGGTTTCAGAGCTGCAGTAATTGTAAAAAACAACAATTTGCCTAATTTTGGTGACAAAAGTGTGCCATGATATCAAAGAAATCATTTTACAATAGATTTCATTGAAAATAACAGCGTACTAACCTGCAAAGACACCGATCCTCTCGACACGACTGGGCGAGTGTTGAGGGCCGTCTCCGAATCAGTCATACTGTGCAGTTTTTGATGGCCTGTCACTTCAGCCGGACTTGTAAACCAATTGGACAGCAGTTCAGGCAGAGCTATAGACTAATTCCGACACCACCTAAAAATGTACATTTAGGTTTACGTATAATATTGAGGTCACTTAAATACAGATTCCCTGCTGTTTTTCACGCACGGTCTATCACAACAACATCGTTCCAAGAAAGAAAGCATAATATTATTATCCTTTTTGTGTTTTCAGCTGAATACTTGATTTAACTTGAACTCAGCAAGATATCCAAACAGGAAAAATAAGGCAAAGTAGTGTTATTCTGAGTAGATCTGCCTGGCGGGATTGAAAGCGAAGGCAGATAGCAGTGTCGGTCCAAAATTGCTTGCATGGAAAAACAACACACATTACATTTTAAATAGTAAAAGGCTAAAAGTAAACAATAGCAATAAATACAGATGAAATAAAGACAGGAATTAGGTTCATTATTGAGATTGATGCAAATTAATGTCAAAATGTCACTGAAAAACAATACCGAGTGTTTACGTAGTCTTAGAATGTGTCTTCGGAACAGGTTTCGGAGTGATTTTCAAGCATTTACCCCCCTTAGGACCCCAAGTGCAACAGCCCAATTGCAAACAGCCCTTAATTGGGTCAAAATGACATCTGGTAGTTATGTTTTGCAATACAGAGAGTTTTTGATGGTAAATTGTCAACATTCTGGAAGACGACTAACTTGGTCGGAAGTTCTTAAAGGTTACACATGCCCAATTAATTTCCTTCTTTGTTATATATAGAATTCGCAATCTTTGATCTCAAATTTCACCATGACCGAGCGATAAGCCAATATATAACTATACATGACTGGAAAGGTGGTTTCATAAACTTACAAAAAAACTGCATTTGAAAAAATTCTATACGGTGTAACTCAAAATAATTACCTTAGAGCATATGAACCGGTTTTGACAGCTACCGGCACTGCCATTTGAAGGCAAAAACCATGCCCTACTATTGAGGCTGGCAACCACTAACATACAAAGAAATGCACAAATCAGGCCTTTTGCCCTGTGACTTACACATGTACCTTTAAACTGACACCTAAACTCTTCATTTCAGATACATTTTTAAAATCTTATGCACCAGGACCTGCATCATATGTACTAAGTAGCAAACCGACTGCATGTAACCCCCCAAATTCCACTTCCGTTTAGGATAATGTAACCTTAGTAGTTCTTTGTTTTGAAAAGCGCGGAAGTGGAAATCACGTGAAATTGGCGCTCACGTGACCCAAAGCGTGTATACGTCACAGGTTAATAATAGTCTTGAGCAATTCCGTTATCAGAGGGGGTAATCACGTGATAGTCAAGATGGCGACGTCCGTACCGAGATGGTTATTTTTCGCCGTTTTATACCCTTTATAACTTCTGTTTATGTTTTAAATGACGCTCACTTTCCAGCAATATCAGTAAAAAAGGGGGTTAGCGTTTATTTCGTATTTAAATTCGCTTTATATTTCGACTTTACTCCTCGCAAATTTTCTTAGTGAAGCCCTAATTGGGTCATCTCGCTAAGAAAGTTTGCACCGAGTAAAGTCGAGATATAGAGAGAATAATACTATGAAATAAAAGCCAGTAACTTTCTTCCTATTATGGCTGGAAATTGAGCGGAATAAAGAAAAATAATACAAGTAATACAGGGTATAAAACGACGAAAAATACCTGCCTCGGCATGGACGTCGCAATCTTGTTTGTCACGTGATTACCCCCTCTGGTTATGTACATGATTAGGTTTCGTATTGTTGATGCTTTTGGCATTTTTTTGGCACAATTTTTGCGAAAATCAGTATGGAAGAGTTAAGAATTAGAGTGCATCTGACAAATACTATTGTGGTCAGTTGAGAAAACCAAATTGTTGTGAGAAAAATCAACTCGGCCGGCTTTAAGGTTATTCAAACCTTCATCAACCACATCTTGCAAAACCCACTTTGAAGTGTTTGATGGGGGCGTTAACTTTAATACTAAGTATATTTAAGACAATATAAGGCTAGGATTAACTGGCAAAGTAAATGCCGACTGGAATGAACCGCGCACACTAGGTCATGGCAAACGGTGGTGGACCAATATGCTTTTCTGGAACAGTATCTTTTAATTTATTTTCAAATGAACTTCATAAATGAAACACTATATAAATAATATATGTCATTAAAAATAATTTGTTAAAAAATACGCGTGTAAATAATAAAGCAAGTGATGCAGTTTTGCGGTTAAATTAATAATGCTAAGTTATCGTCCAGGCGCCTGCTAAGATAACCTGTTTCGTCGAATGTAAATGATTTTGCGCGTGAGCTTTGTGTCCAAGTATCCTATTCTCATAGCATCGGCCCTCCTCGTTGTATTGCGACTTCAACGAGCCTACTTGAAAAACAATTCATTAACGACAGGGCAGTTTATGCTATTCAATTTTAATAAGTTATATTTTATTTACTGCTCATCAAAGGTAATTAGAACGTTCTGTTTCATGGTTTCTGATTTTCATTGGAAAGCGGGTCATGTTTACTCTAGGGTGAATGTTTGATTTTTTAATCAATGATACACATAATTGTTTTCATTGTGTTACTGGTTAATAAGTTGGTTTATGTAATGTTTTATAAACAACTCAATTTCGAAAAAAAAATCTTTTAAGAACAAGATAATCAAGAGTTTCATTTTTCCTTGAAGAAACTTTTTATAGAATAAGCACAGTACCAAACCTTAGCAACCAAGTACCAAAACTTAGCAACCAATCAAAAGTGCCGATATTATGAGAAACTTTGTAAATGCTACAGATTACTATAGGGAGCTAAGCCTAGTCAGTATTATGACCTAACATTCCCGATTTCGATGCAGTTTTTGTTTTTAAGTCATTAATACACATTCAAGTATAGGTTGACATATTAAACCTGTTTGTATATAAATCATTTGAATTCATAAATAAAGATGTATTCGTTAAGAGGGCCGATACTACGGATACACATGCTAACGAATGGCTTCATCGTTTTGTGTGTGAATCGAGGAAGTCAACGGTTAATCGCATTTTCATAACAAAATGAGGGCAAAGCAAGTGTTTATTCCGAGCTGAATTGAAAAGCATCAATTGTTTGATAATATTTTATATTACTTTGTTAATGAAAATACTCATACTATCCTGTCAAGTCATGCTCAAAATACAGAATGTATTTCCCTACTGCAACGACACATTCGTTTAGAGCTGTGAATGAACAGCAGATGTCAGTGTGTAGAGCAGCCATAAAGTTTGGTGTTCCAACTACTTCACTAAGACATAGAGTAAGGGGAAGAGTAAATCAAGAGATGATGTAATCAGAACCCTCTTCCATTCTGTCACAAGATGAAGAAGCCATGATTGTAGACCATTTTAAGCTTATTGATAGTGTTGGATGGGGCTACACAAGGATGGAATCCTTCTTCCAGAATTAAACGAAACACGTTTTGCTCTCTGGCATTAAGTGCATATGCCGATGCCTTGTCCCACGATAATGTTAAGGCAGTTTTTGAGAATATAGTTATTTTTTCCTTTTGACAACACTGCAGTAGATTCGTCCCATTGTATACCATCCGCAGTATATAAAGATAAAGTCTCATTTCGATGTAATCCAGAACCCATGGAGTTTCATGATGTGTAGTTATTGAGACTGGATTGGATACATAGTGCATATGTTTTTGAAAAAAAGGACTGCATACAATTCAAATTTACAGCAAGTATAAAAGAGAGATGAAATATAATTGCCATTTTTTTTGGCAAGTCGTCCCTTAAGACATCACTGTAAATAATATTGAAAACCACAATAACAATGTAAAATCAAGTAAAGAGGGCAAAAGTAGGACAGCGAATCAACAACAAACAAACAGAAAGGCATCTGCTAATATTACAGAAAAAAACAAATACCAAAGTGAAAAATCTGCTGTAACATCCCTACACAGGCCCATCTGGACGATTTTTTCCATTCTCTGGCAGAAGTGGTTTTAGTTTAACTGATGATGATGATTATAAGTGTTGTTGTTTTTTGTTTGAAAAAATTTCCGACCTATTGTATTGACAAATTGCGTGCTCTTATATTTACAAAATGGGAACAATGTGATTCACAGAGATATTGTCACTGGATACATTTACAGTTTTGTTATTCTTATATGGATTTGTGAGGAGAGGTGATCACTTCCGCTGTCGATGTCACACGGCAGTGAGAAGGTAGCTGTTTTAATGCTCAACTTCTTTTTTGTTTAATGTATTTCTGTTTTCTAGTTTTGTAAACATATACTGTATTGTAGGCATTGGCTATATAGTAGTTAATATGTTAATAACCTGCTGTAATTTTGAAAAAAGGACATTTCTTGTCTGTATAAAAATGTTAAGTTTTTGTAGATAAGGAGAAAATATACATTTAGGCTTGTTTAAGAACTGAACCATAGGCTTGTGATAGTAATTTTCTTTTAACTTTTGGTACGTTCATCGCCGAAATGTTTTCGAAACTGATGTATTATAATACAAGGTCGTCGTAAAATGTTATCCGTGATGGTTTAATCACCATTGTCAGTTGACAACACACACACACGTGATATCGTGTAAAGGTAACATGCCAGTAAAGATTCACGAAGTGTAAACGCCCGACAAATTAAGATTTCAACACCTTCACACATTAACATATTATTTGATTAACTTTAACATTAAATTACATCCGATAATCATTCTGTCAAAAGCCCAATTTTGCAAATTTCAGTTATGAAAAAGTGTTTTGACGATTTATTATTAAAGCGACTTATTTCCGATGCTGACACAGATAGTGGAATGATAATTAACAGAGTGGATAATCACGTGATAGTCAAAATGGCGACGTCCATACCGAGATGGTTATTTTTCGCCGTTTTATACCCTTTATTACTTCTGTTAAATTTTTTAAATGACGCGTACTTTCCAGCCATATCAGTAAAAAGGTGATTAGCGTTTATTTCGTATATAAATTCGCTTTATATCTCAACTTTACTCACCACAAATTTGATTAGTGGAGCCCTAATTAGGTCATCCCGCTAAGAAATTTTGCACCGAGTAAAGTCGAGATATAGAGAGAATATTACTATGAAATAAAAGCCAGTAACTTTCTTCCTAATATTGATGGAAAGTGAGCGGAATAAAGAAAAATAATACAAGTAATACAGGGTATAAAACGACGAAAAATACCTGCCTCGGCATGGACGTCGCCATATTGATTGTCACACGATTACCCCCCCCCCCCCCCCTGCCCCCTACTGATGTATCCTATTTTCACTTCTATTGTGCAATATGCATTGATTTATTCCGCGCATATGCGTTAGGATGTACAAACCATAATTTTCGAAAAAATATATGAAATAGTTAGTCGCCATCCGCTTTAGTTTATATAATTATAACGAATGATAACGAATTTTGAGATGCGTACATAAAAGAAGGTAAAAACTGCACCGCACTAGAAATTGTTTGTAAACGGGTAATGTCCGCTCATTTATTTGTTGTGTAATGGCATGTTTGCCATTCTTTGTTGATGCATATTTATATTCAATTATTTTCTCCTACAATTAAAGCTTTTGCAATGCATAAAACCAAGTTAAAACTGATGTTTGTGTGCTATAATCTACAAATTCAATCGATTTTACCAACGGATATTATTTAATAAACTGCCCCTGTTCATTTGAACAACAGTAATGTAGAGCACATGACGCAGCGTGTGTGACGAAATTGAAGTTTATCAAGTACATAGACACATGAAAATTTCTTGCAGTAGTGATATTATGTCATAAGGGTCGTCTGCATTTAAATATTTAACAAAATTATTGAAGACCTGCATACACCATGGTCAGTTATTTTTGTTACATGGATTTGTTATTGATGTAATAGAATACTTCAAGGTAAGATAACATTTCGAATGTTTTTTGTTTTTAATTGTACTTATGTAGTTATACATATTAAATTACATGTATTACTTTCGATATTTTTTTTTTATTCTACTGGTGCAGTTGCTCATTCAATTTGGTCTTTTGACAAGTGAGGGGCTAAACTTACTAATGAGCTAGTTACAATAACTTGTTTGTCGCGAGCTTGATTTTCTTTTTGCTGACGCATTATGTTCAAATATGTCAGTTCCTGATCTCCATTTGGAGGGACCATTCTAACATAAGTGCCGTCGATGCACCCGATTAAGTCAGTTCCTGTTCTCCACTCGGAGAAACAATTCTAACACGAGTACCGTCGATGCACCCGACTACACACGGCATATCCCGAAAATAATTTATAAAAAATATTCCGTGCATCCTTAAGTTCGTCACCCGAGGTCGGAACTAGTATTGCACTGTCTTTAAGGTTGTATAAAGCGGCAGTCACTGCCGTCACATATCTTGACACCATGGTAACATCTACCCCAAAAGTATTCCCTACCAATTCAAAGGAAGTTCCTGAATCATTAAACCTATGCGCTATAACACGGCCTATCTGTTCCCGCGGTGTCTAGGTTGGTTGCGTCAGATAGGTCGTTGCGGTCTATGTCCTATCCTCTAATTAGTCGATGCATGCCGTCTAAAATCTCTACTTTGTCTGTTGTTCTTCGGCGTCAATATATGTCCATAGTTTCTTTACTCGTCGATATGGTCTAGGTCGTCGATGGTAAGAGTTTATTATGTCGACCATTTTGTCCAAGTTACCTCGCGGTTACTTGTACTTAGCCAGCTTGTGTGGCAGTGTATGTTATAACTGAGTTTTAAACAGATCGGTATATTTCATCAAATATTATACACATACTTGCAGATAAGTTACCAATAAATCCATCAAATATATTAAGTACACTTAGATACTTTCCGGTATGTACAAATTAGAATAACAAAAAATACTGATCTTGAAAATACCCAACTATTTTCTTGGTCATAAAATCCAATGTGGAAATAAGAGATTTGTAAGATTGTTTTAAATGTTCAACTAATAATTGTTCTACATACCAGCTGAGTGAGAAGTTACGACGAAATCTTCACCGTTACAATAATAAATACTTTAAATTAACCCTAACCGCACACTCTTCAATCAGCCTTCAGTGTTTAAATGCTGAACAAGACAAACAACAAATAGCAAACATAACATATCACATATCATTCAGAAAAATGGAAGAACAAGCCTAGTTTTTATTGCGCTATGAACACGCAAACGATGAACATAAGCAACATTCGAGAAAAACGAATAAGTTGCTTGTCTATTTCTTGGGATGCGTGTAGAGGGTGTCTTGAGCAGGCTTGATATCCCTGTTACAGTTGTCCGTGGTACAGCAGTAGGTACAGTGGATGTCCTTCATCGTGTTCTGGTCTGGTTTGTAGTCCTGACAGTCTGGATCATCACTTGTGCTGTGCCACCAGTCGTTCTCACACTCGTCATAAGTGCCACATCTACAACATGAAAAACATCAACAACATATGTTTCTGCAAAATGATATTTCATATCGACAAAGATGTGTTCAACGAGTAACGTCATTGAACCAAGTGATGAATAGGTTTTCTATAAGAATGCATTTTATAAACTATAATACTTTGAAACTATTTAATCTTGGTAATTGTAAATCAACCTAAAACTCCAACAAATCTTTAGATAATTACTACAATGTCTTTAATGTAAGGCAAGTGACCAATGGCCACACAGTTAGACTAAAGACAAAAACACACAGACTAACACCATTGTTAAAATTCAGACCACCGCGTTGGAACTGTTAAAGCAAAATATAGAATTGGGGGTTTAAAATCAGTAATAGGGTGTCCAAACCTAACGATGTGAAAAGATTAAAACCGCGTAAATCCTTTATTCATTTTGATGTAGTCACTTAAAAGTATTTTTTTCTAATTTAGATGTCGATCCACAAAACGGACTAGGTTATTTTAGAGGGTTCAATGACTGACCGTTTGTCAAACCATTTTGGACCATCTGCTTCGTTTGTTACTATTGATACAGAAGTAGAAAATCAACAATATGAACAGAGTTACAACAAGGTTTTATTACAAGTCTACACTACTGACTAGGTTATAGCAGAGGGTAATATGAATTGCCTTCTGTCATGAACATTATTGCATTTGGAGAAGGGCCTTATATTTCTTGCCTTCTGTCAACCCATTTGGAGCCGTCTTCCTTGTTTGTGACTTCATTGATGCAGTAGGAGTCAGGGCACATCTCCACCTTAGTGAGGACAAAGCACAGCTGCGGGTTGACCTTACACAATGTGCACTGGATAGCTGAAACATGATAGGTCAGTCATAAATCATAGCATGAAAAGTCATAATTGATACAACTAATAAGGGATATTTCCATCTTTACATATACTTGAGGTATCGATTTATAAATAGATATATGTATAATTCTAACATGACAATTGCTGATCTACATACAGGAACAAAATAACATAATTTGTGCAATTAAACTTCCCGCAAACAACAAAACAAAACTTTCAAGCATGAGCGCTGCATAATCATATATGGTTCTCATTTACATTGCATAATGTTCGATCCGAAATAATTGTCGCATTGTCATTATTAATATATACTTTTTGTTGTTCTGAGGCATGCCCTAATGGTTTCTGTGATATTAAATGTGTTTTTGCACCAGAACTAAATCGTTTTTTATAAACCGATCAACAACAATAAATCAAAACATATTTTTTTAACTTCCACTACAACCTGTTTCTCGTTTTCGTCATGGTAACTACTGGTAGATATATTTGGTAAATAGCCTGCATATCAAATTGAATTAGTGACATTTCATGTATCTCTATACAGAAATACATACATTTCTATTTTTTTATTTTTTTTAACCCTTTTGACGAGAAACGAAATCTCTACAATGTCCGCTCTCTATCCACCGCTAATTAATTATAACATTTCATTAAATGCCAAAAAATGTTGAGACGTACGATGTGCAGCCGCTGTTGGGCGGACGGCAGTGCCTGGAAAACATCAAGAATATATCCTGGTGAGTAAATGAGTGAACATGATTAAGTTAATCATCATACAAAGTGTATTTGCTGATGAGATGCCGATTGAGTTCATGAGAAAATTATTAACACTTCTATACCACTGGTGCGGTGATGCTTACGAGTAAACAGCGTCTCGTTAAAAATCAGATACATTACATGCTAAAAGTGCCACAATGTTAGCGAGTAAACAATGGGCTACTGGTGCGATGCTGTTTATGAGTTAACAACGTTCAATACCATTCCACTTGTGCGATAGTGTTTAACGATGCAACAAGTCGCATTTTAATGCTACTGTTACGATTGTTTTAACAAGTAAACAGCCTACAGTACCAGTGCTGCTAGTGAAATAATGTTAAAAGAGATGCAGTTCCATGCTACTGGTGTGAAGGTGTAAACGATTTTACATGTTCAGTTCCTAACTTAACAATGTATGGTGGTCATGAATAAACACCGTACAGTCCCGAGCCACAACGAAGACTGGTGCTCTGTTGTAAATGATTTTACAAAGCACAGTTCACTCCTACTAGTGCGATGTTGTTAAGTAGTGAACACAGAACAGTTCCATTCCACTAGTGTGATGATTAATGAGAATTCAATACATAAATTCATGCAAGTGGTCCAACAGTATTAATGAGGAAACAAATGTTCAGTTTCATTATATGGTACATTAGTGTTGATTGTCAAGGTACATTTCAATAGACTTTTTCGAAAGTGTTAATTTCTTAAGGTACAGTTCCATACTATCGTTGCGATATTTATTATTTTATCATGGTACAGTTTCATATCACTGATGTTCTTGTGATAATGAGTAAGTTTTAATCAATAAGTGTTTATAAGTAAAATTCGTAAACTTCAAACCTACTGATGCTTTGGTGTTGCCGAATAACAATATGCAATAACATGCTGGTAGTGCGATACTGCTAGCAAGAAAACAATGTTCAGCTCCATGCTACTGGAGCGATGGTGTTAATGGTATACCGCCTACAGTTCCATGCTAATGATGCGATGGTATTTTTGAGTAAACAAGCTACGGTTCATTACTACTAATGCAAGGTTATTACTAAGCAAACAGCTCACTGTTCCATAATAGTGATCCGATCGTAGACTTGAGTAAACGACCTACAGCTCCATACTCGTGATGCGATGGTATTATTGAGTAAACAACGTACAGTTCCATTCTAGTGATTCGATGGTAAAATGGGTAAACAACGTTCATGTCCATTCAAGTGATGCGATAGTGTCAATGAGTAAACAACATACAGTTCCATGTAGCTAGAGCGATGATGTTAAAGAGTAAACACGGCTAAGTTCCATACTACATCTGTGATGCTGTGAATTAGTAAACGACGGTCAGTTCAATATAAGTGATGCAATGTGGTGTTATATAAAAATCGACACAGAGTTCAATGAAACTGTTGCAATTGTGCAAATGAGAAAACAATGTTACGTTCCTTTCTACTGATTTGACGGTCTTAATGAGTAAATACATGTATAATGTTAAAGAGTAAATGCGTTGCAGTTCCATACTATCGATGCGAATGTGTTTATGAGTAAACATCCTACGATCAAATCCACTTGTATAATATTGTAAATGATTTAATACAGTACAGTTCAATTCTACTTGTGTGATTTTGTTCATAAGTAAACAACGCAAAGTTCGAGGAAACTGGTTTGATTTACACTTTATACTATGCTCTGCAAAATGAGTATTCATTTAAAATAGCACGAATTCAAATAGTGTTGTTAACATAAATATGTACTAGGCTTCAAAATATTCTAGCATTATCACCTGTTGTCGTTTCCGATATGCCGCTGGGTCCTGTTGTAGTAGTTGTTAGAGTTAATGTTGAAGTAGCGGTTAAAGCCTCGGTTGGACTACTCACAGTTGAGTTGATTGGTAAACTACCTGTAAAGTGAGAGTTGGTTCCGTTTTCAGAGTGATTGATAGGTGGTTTAGTGGCAAAAGACCAAACTATTTTTACTTAAAGGGTATATTTGCTAAAGATGTATTTTACTTGAAACCACAGATGCGACCAAAAGAAAAAAACTACCGAAACAGCATGTACTGGTTTCAACAAAATAAAACTACTTAGAAATATTGCAAGTAATTGTTTCATATTCCAGCAAGATGAGTAATCTCATTGCTTCAAATACCGAAATTTCGATTGTATTCAATGAAATATGAATGAATATAGGGCATGTTTTAATAGGTGGTATTCATGAAGTTGCAGACACTTTGATTCCCGATAACGGACACTTTGGATAACAAAGACTTTCAACAAATTGGGCACTCTGATAACCGTTTTATCTTCTACCTGAAATGCATTTATGTATACTATGACTTTTATTACCAACCATTTTGAAGTACGAATAAATGTGCGTAGTCAAGCGCAACACATTGGGAATCTATGCATAACTTAATTACAAACACATGTTATATATAACCAATGGCATTGTTCGTTTTCAAAAATCGCATTATTATTAATAAACAATATTTATATTATAATTTCAATTTTAAATAAGATTCAAATGCTTATAATTTATTTCTGAAGAAATATATGTCAAGTTACATATATTTTTTTAAATAATTGTCTACATAATGAACTTGTTTTTAGTAGTTTCAGAGAGATGAATATACAACGGATCATGTGGATCAACTGGATCGTGTTTAATTATCCCCGCCGAAAAAGTGTTCGGAGGGGATATAGTATTTGGTCCTGTCCGTCCTTCCGTACGAAACATTGTCCAGAGCATAACTCCAAATCTATTCAATGGATTTACTTTAAACTTAGAATATTAACAGATGGCAACAAGGAGAAGTGCATCGACCATAAACCATAACGACTATCTACCTTAGTTTTTGAATTATCTCCCTTTATATAATTTCAAGGTAAATGTTTTCCGGATCAAAACTCTAAGTATACTGAAGAAAGTTACTTAAAACTTGAAATATAAACAGATGGCAAGTAGATGAAGAAAGTCAGTAATTAAGAGTCATAACTACATCTACCTTAGTTTTTGAATTATCTCCCTTTATTTAATTTCAAAGTAAATTTTTGTCCGGAGCAAAACTCTTAATCAACTGAAGGGATTAACTTGAAACTTGATATATAAACAGATGGCAAGCAGGAGAAGTGCAGAAACCAAGAACCATAACTCTATCTACCTTATTTTTTGAATAAGCTCCCTTTATTTAATTCAAAGTATTTTTTTGTCCGGAGCATAACTCTAAATCTACTGAAGGGATTTACTTGAAACCAGAAATATAAACAGATGTCAACTAGGAGAATTGCAGTGAACATGAACCATAACTCTTTCGGTAGTATTTAATGAATTACTTCCCTTTATTTTTTATTTATTTTATTTATATTTTATTTATTTATAATTTTCAATTTAATTTAATTTAATTTAAGAGTAAATATTTTAGCTTTTCAATGTTTAATATCTCCCTCTATCTAATTTTAGAATAATATTTTAATTTGGACACTGAAGTATTCACTGTAAAATGAATAGATGAGTTTATGGAAAAATACAGTCAGTAACTGTTATAGTTCTCTTTTTTAATTACCTTCCTTTCTATCATTTCCATATATTTTATTATCTACAGCATAACTCCATCACTATATAACTAAGTGATCCTTGAAATATTTATATATGACACAGGTGCCATGTTTTACAAATATTAATATACTCTCTAAAAAATGTTGTAATACAAGCAAACACATTTCGGCGGGGATTTGGCACTACTGTGACAAACTCTTGTTTTACTTATAGCAGGGCTCTAAATAACGGCAGCGAAGGGGTCTTTAAGAGGGCAATACAATTTTGTTCTTCATAAAATCCTATGTCGTTTTTGCTCATTAGAATCGCATCATCAAGACGATACTAATGCATAGCCACACAATTAATAAGAGAATTGAAAACTCCCTATATCTTGAGCTCTGCTTATAGGGAGCACTTACTTTTACACAATGATATCGTAAATTCAAAGTGCGATTCAACTGGCCCTAAATCACCATTGGTTGAGTTAAAACAATGTAACGTTCCATACTACTGATTCGACGGTCTTAATGAGTAAATACATGTATAATGTTAAAGAGTAAATACGTTGCAGTTCCATACTATCGATGCGAATGTGTTTATGAGTAAACATCCTACGATCAAATCCACTTGTATAATATTGTAAATGATTTAATGCAGTACAGTTCAATTCTACTTGTGTGATTTTGTTCATAAGTAAACAACGCAAAGTTCCAGGAAACTGATTTGATTTACACTTTATGCTATGCTCTGCAAAATGAGTATTCATTTAAAATAGCACGAATTCAAATAGTGTTGTTAACATAAATATGTACTAGGCTACAAAATATTCTAGCATTATCACCTGTTGTCGTTTCCGATATGCCGCTGGGTCCTGTTGTAGTAGTTGTTGGAGGTAATGTTGTAGTAGCGGTTGAAGTCTCGGTTGGACTAATCGCAGTTGAGTTGATTGGTAAACTACCTGTAAAGTGAGAGTTGGTTCCGTTTTCAGAGTGATTGATTGGTGGTTTAGTGGCAAAAGACAAAAATATTTTTACTTAAAGGGTTTATTTGCTAAATATGTATTTTACTTGAAACCACAGATGCGACCAAAAGAAAAAAACTACCGAAACAGCATGTACTGGTTTCAACAAAATAAAACTACTTAGAAATATTGCAAGTAATTGTTTCATATTCCAGCAAGATGAGTAATCTCATTGCTTCAAATACCGAAATTTCGATTGTATTCAATGAAATATAAACGAATATAGGGCATGTTTTAATAGGTGATATTCATGAAGTTGCAGACACTTTGATTCCCGATAACGGACACTTTGGATAACAAAGACTTTCAACAAATTGGGCACTCTGATAACCGAGTTTTATCTTCTACCTGAAATGCATTTATGTATACTAAGACTATTATTACCAACCATTTTGAAGTACGAATAAATGTGCGTAGTCAAGCGCAACCCACTGGGAATCTATGCATAACTTAATTACAAACACATGTTATATATAACCAATGGCATTGTTCGTTTTCAAAAATCGCATTATTATTAATAAATAATATTGATATTATAATTTCAATTTTAAATAAGATTCAAATGCTCATTTCTGAAGAAATATATGTCGAGTTACATATATTTTGTAAATAATTGTCTACATAATGAACTTGTTTTTAGTAGTTTCAGAGAGATGAATATACAATGGATCATGTGGATCAACTGGATCGTGTTTAATAATCCCCGCCGAAAAAGTGTTGGGAGGGGATATAGTATTTGGTCCTGTCCGTCTGTGCGTCCGTCCTTCCGTCTGAAACTTTGTCCAGAGCATAACTCCAAATTTATTCAATGGATTTACTTTAAACTTAGAATATTAACAGATGGCAACAAGGAGAAGTGCATCGACCAAGAACCATAACGGCTATCTACCTTAGTTTTAGAATTATCTCCCTTTATATAATTTCAAGGTAAATGTTTTTCCGGATCAAAACTCTAAGTATACTGAAGAAATTTACTTAAAACTTGAAATATAAACAGATGGCAAGTAGATGAAGAAAGTCAGTGATTAAGAGTCATAACTATATCTACCTTAGTTTTTTAATTATCTCCCTTTATTTAATTTCAAAGTAAATTTTTGTCCGGAGCATAACTCTTAATCAACTGAAGGGAATAACTTGAAACTTGATATATAAACAGATGGCAAACAGGAGAAGTGCAGAAACCAAGAACCATAACTCTATCTACCTTATTTTTTTAATAAGCTCCCTTTATTTAATTCAAAGTAATTTTTTTCCGGAGCATAACTCTAAATCTACTGAAGGGATTTACTTGAAACCAGAAATATAAACAGATGTCAACTAGGAGAATTGCAGTGAACATGAACCATAACTCTTTCGGTAGTATTTAATGAATAACTTCCCTTTATTTTTTATTTACTTTATTTATATTTTATTTATTTATAATTTAAAACTAAATTCAATTTAATTTAAGAGTAAATATTTCAGCGTTTCAATGTTTAATATCTCCCTCTATCTAATTTTAGAATAATATTTTAATTTGGACACTGAAGTATTCACTGTAAAATGAATAGATGAGTTTATGGAAAAATACAGACAGAAACTGTTTATAGTTCTCTTTTTTAATTACCTCCCTTTCTATCATTTCCATATATTTTATTCTCTACAGCATAACTCCATCACTATAAAACTAAGTGATCCTTGAAATATATATATATGACACAGGTGCCATGTTTTACAAATATTAATCTACTCTCTAAAAAAAATGTTGTAATACAAGCAAACACATTTTGGCGGGGATTTGGCACTACTGTGACAAAATCTTGTTTTACTTATAATCGGGGCTCTAAATAAAGGCAGCGAAGGGGTCTTTAAGAGGGCAATACAATTTTGTTCTTCATAAAATCCGATGTCGTTTTTGCTCAGTAGAATCGCATCATCAAGACGATACTAATGCGAAGCCACACAATTAATAAGAGAATTGAAAACTCCCTATATCTTGAGCTCTGATTAAATAGAGAGCACTTACTTTTACACAATGATATCGTAAATTTAAAGTGCGATTCAACTGGCCCTAAATCACTTTATTGGTTGAGTTAAAACAATGTTACGTTCCATACTACTGATTCGACGGTCTTAATGAGTAAATACATGCATAATGTTAAAGAGTAAATACGTTGCAGTTCCATACTATCGATGCGAATGTGTTTATGAGTAAACATCCTACGATCAAATCCACTTGTATAATATTGTAAATGATTTAATACAGTACAGTTCAATTCTACTTGTGTGATTTTGTTCATTAGTAAACAACGCAAAGTTCCAGGAAACTGGTTTGATTTACACTTTATGCTATGCTCTGCAAAATGAGTATTCATTTAAAATAGCACGAATTCAAATAGTGTTGTTAACATAAATATGTACTAGGCTACAAAATATTCTAGCATTATCACCTGTTGTCGTTTCCGATATGCCGCTGGGTCCTGTTGTAGTAGTTGTTGGAGGTAATGTTGTAGTAGCGGTTGAAGTCTCGGTTGGACTAATCGCAGTTGAGTTGATTGGTAAACTACCTGTAAAGTGAGAGTTGGTTCCGTTTTCAGAGTGATTGATTGGTGGTTTAGTGGCAAAAGACAAAAATATTTTTACTTAAAGGGTTTATTTGCTAAATATGTATTTTACTTGAAACCACAGATGCGACCAAAAGAAAAAAACTACCGAAACAGCATGTACTGGTTTCAACAAAATAAAACTACTTAGAAATATTGCAAGTAATTGTTTCATATTCCAGCAAGATGAGTAATCTCATTGCTTCAAATACCGAAATTTCGATTGTATTCAATGAAATATAAATGAATATAGGGCAAGTTTTAATAGGTGGTATTCATGAAGTTGCAGACACTTTGATTCCCGATAACGGACACTTTGGATAACAAAGACTTTCAACAAATTGGGCACTCTGATAACCGAGTTTTATCTTCTACCTGAAATGCATTTATGTATACTATGACTATTATTCCCAACCATTTTGAAGTACGAATAAATGTGCGTAGTCAAGCGCAACACATTGGGAATCTATGCATAACTTAATTACAAACACATGTTATATATAACCAATGGCATTGTTCGTTTTCAAAAATCGCATTATTATTAATAAACAATATTTATATTATAATTTCAATTTTAAATAAGATTCAAATGCTTATTGCTGAAGAAATATATGTCGAGTTACATATATTTTGTAAATAATTGTCTACATAATGAACTTGTTTTTAGTAGTTTCAGAGAGATGAATATACAACGGATCATGTGGATCAACTGGATCGTGTTTAATTATCCCCGCCGAAAAAGTGTTCGGAGGGGATATAGTATTTTGTCCTGTCCGTCTGTGCGTCCGTCCTTCCGTCCGAAACTTTGTCCAGAGCATAACTCCAAATCTATTCAATAGATTTACTTTAAACTTAGAATATTAACAGATGGCAACAAGGAGAAGTGCATCGACCAAGAACCATAACGGCTATCTACCTTAGTTTTTGAATTATCTCCCTTTATATAATTTCAAGGTAAGTGTTTTTCCGGATCAAAACTCTAAGTATACTGAAGAAATTTACTTAAAACTTGAAATATAAACAGATGACAAGTAGATGAAGAAAGTCAGTGATTAAGAGTCATAACTATATCTACCTTAGTTTTTTTAATTATCTCCCTTTATTTAATTTCAAAGTAAATTTTTGTGCGGAGCATAACTCTTAATCAACTGAAGCGATTAACTTGAAACTTGATATATAAACAGATGGCAAGCAGGAGAAGTTCAGTAACCAAGAACCATAACTCTATCTACCTTATTTTTTGAAGAAGCTCCCTTTATGTAATTCAAAGTAATTTTTTGTCCGGAGCATAACTCTAAATCTACTGAAGGGATTTACTTGAAACCAGAAATATAAACAGATGTCAACTAGGAGAATTGCAGTGAACATGAACCATAACTCTTTCTGTAGTTTTTAATGAATTACTTCCCTTTATTTTTTATTTATTTTATTTTATTTATATTTTATTTATTTATAATTTTAAATTAAATCTAATTTAATTTAAGAGTAAATATTTCAGCGTTTCAATGTTTAATATCTCCCTCTATCTAATTTAACAATTATGTTTTAATTTGGACACTGAAGTATTCACTGTAAAATGAATAGATGAGTTTATGGAAAAATACAGTCAGTAACTGTTTATAGTTCTCTTTTTTAATTACCACCCTTTCTATCCTTTCCATATATTTTATTCTCTACAGCATAACTCCATCACTATATAACTAAGTGATCCTTGAAATATTAATATATGACACAGGTGCCATGTTTTACAAATATTAATCTACTCTCTAAAGAAATGTTGTAATAAAAGCAAACACATTTCGGCGGGGATTTGGCACTACTGTGACAAACTCTTGTTTTACTTATAGCAGGGCTCTAAATAACGGCAGCGAAGGGGTCTTTAAGAGGGCAATACAATTTTGTTCTTCATAAAATCCTATGTCGTTTTTGCTCATTAGAATCGCATCATCAAGACGATACTAATGCGTAGCCACACAATTAATAAGAGAATTGAAAACTCCCTATATCTTGAGCTCTGCTTATAGAGAGCACTTACTTTTACACAATGATATCGTAAATTCCAAGTGCGATTCAACTGGCCCTAAATCACTTTATTGGTTGAGTTAAAATAATTTCGGACCTTCATCGCTACTTACATTTATCTTTAAGTAGCAGTTTTAGAAGAGTGATGTTTGATGACATGATATTTACAATATTAGCAAATAACCTAAGTACCTTTATGAGGACATAAATATACATGCGTTAGATCACTGTTTCGCTACAAGGAACGTTAGTTAAAATTGTTTAAGCTCGTGTACTATGCGAAGATTCGGCCGTTGGGTGACTCGAAAACTAAAAAATGTATGGTCTTATAGACGGTACTCATCGAATTAGTTTCACATTTATCTTTCACATTTATACAAAATCATAAGCATATTCCAAAGGGATAATAACATGTTGCCGTAATCCGTGTTTAACTTACTACAGTAAATACATTTTTATGTATTGCCTTTTTACTATAACAGGATTCCACAGCGAATTCTGCATTTCTTATTTATTAAAAAGAGTGTGTTATATCTGGTAAAAGTGTCGACTAATCGGGAATACAAGTGCCGTCGTCTTTGAGATCATCGGTTAAAGAAGTGTCCATGACATTTTGGCATCCGACTCTTTAAAGTCATACACAACTGACGCGATTGAGTTAATGACTCTACATTGTTAAGTCACATACAACTGATGCGATGGTATTAATACCTAAACATTGTTAAGTCACATACAACTGATGCGATGGTGTTTTTTGCCTAGCATTGTACAATCCATAATTTTAAGATATGATGGTGTTAACAAGTAAACATTGCACAACTCCATTATCACTTTCTATCATCACCACCGGAAATAGATTACCAGCGAAGCGAAAGTAAACACATTAACCATGGAGAGCAGTCAGTATTTACCTAAAATATCTAATAATAACTCGCTCCTGGATAACCAGTGCGTGTTTGGCATCTCACAGAAAGATTAATATGTTTAAGAATGTATATCTATCTTGCAATTCGTATTGACAAAGCGTTATTTACACAAATTTATGACTGCTTAGTAACGGGTTGAAATTGGAACTTCTCGAATAAACAGCTTTTCTTTCATGATTACATGGTTTGCGATCGAATATGGAGTTTATTTCCTATTCTTATACCATAGTAACGCTATTTCTTGTATTGGTTTGATTATTGTTCGTGGAAATCTATTAAATTAAAATAACTGTAGTGTACGGCGAATAGTTGTTTAAGGCACAAGTCGTGTACGGTGAATAGTTAAAGTCATGTACGGCGAATAGTTGCAGCGTATTGGTCAAAGTTGTCGCAAATTAAAATGATTTAAAGAAAATATTTTTTCAATGTACGTATATATTCTTAAAGTCGGACTTTTGCCCTTTTAATGATGTATAAATCTTAATTTTAAACTTTGTTTTTGCCCCCCCCCCGAATTAATACGCAAACACAGCACATATGCTGAAATTAAAACAATGGCGACGCCATGTGTGTTTGCGGTTGAATGCTACAACGCTGTGAATAGAAAGTCAGCCGAGTTCCAATAATTACACGAGTTGTATATCAAATCCTGATTGGAATCCACTTGTTAGTAAATATTTTATCGATTCATCTTGATTTTAAAACATAACTACGATGAAATACACTAGAATCGTATTAAACACAAGTACGGACTGAACAATGGTCGATCGATTTATCATACAACCGCATTGATATCTGCCTGATATAGAGAATAACAGGTTACTGTCAGATCTTTTTGTAAGATGTCAGGAAAGGCTTAGAATAATATAACGGCGCGGCTTGCCGAGCTGTTATTTTATTCGCGCCGATCCTGATATAGTACAAAATGATCAGGCAGTAACCTGTTTTTTTCTGTTTATCTTACATCTACGTCCCCGATTTTAAAGAAATAATTTAAAAAACGCTAAAAAGCTGCATGTTTAGAGGGAAAGAATATGAATTTTATCGTTTGACGTGTTAATAATGAAGCCATGAGCACGCGCGCTCAATATTTGCAAAAATATAATGTTTTTTGCTGTCTGTGTTGCATTTTGTGTTTAACAAATATCACGTCTTGGGATCAAATAGTTTGGCTTGTTGAATCTGATTCGATTTCACTAAAGATGATTACTTTATAGTTTATTCCGAGTAATATGACCATCCTCCACACATGACTGATATAAGAACTTCCTATTGACCATGATATAAAAATATATCAGGCAACGTTATATTAGGCAGTTATCAATGCGGTAGTATGATAAAACGTTGCCTGATATTTTATTTTATAACTGCAGCTTTTTAGCGATTTTTGCATTATTTCTTTAAAATTGGGGACGTAGAGGTATGATAAACAGAAAAACAGGTTAGATCTTTTTGTAATATATTGTAATATATAGCAGGGTCGGCCTTGCCTGATATATAACAATAAGATCAGGCAGTAACCTGTTATTCTCTTTGTAGCAGGTGCCCGTAATAAAAAACAGTTTTTTTTTTAAATATCAACAATTCATCAGACGTAATCTTTGGCCATAAACGGTCTCATCGCAAATAATATAATTGTATTTATTTGTTTTATACCAAGATGGTCACGTATTTGCGAAATTTTCATTTATTTTCCCTTACAAACTCAAAACTATTTGCCGTACACAATTTAATTTTATTTTGCTATACGCCGTACACGTCAGGTTCTATTCGCCGTACACAAGGAAGTTTATATTTTAGCCAAACATGTGCATTCTAACTTGATTTGTTGGCTGAAGCTTGCACAAACCGATAGTTTCTATAATATTATGTGCACACCATTGAAAAATTCGGCAAAATAATTATATTTTCCTCGGACAAAAGGAAAAAAGATGTCACAATGAACTTAATTTTCGGTACCAGGTAGCTGATGATTGATCTATTTCAACACTCGAATGTTTTTATAAAGAACTCCAACTACTTACGATAGAAATGTGATATGTCCACTTTTAATTTGTCACACAGTTTTTTGAAAACGTTCGCGATAAAAATGGTAAAACTTATTCTTTTCACGAGCACTACCTCTTGCGTGATGTTTACTTTCCCTTCGCTGGTTATCTATTTCCGATGGTGATGATAGACAGTGATTATATTGATCCAATAGTGTTTGTGACTAAATATTACACAGGTCCGTGCTACTAGTGCGATCGTGTTTACGAGTTATCAAACAAACTTGATCAAAAAGTTTGATCGTCAGTATAAAGTGTTCAATAAAGATTCAAGACAATGTGTTTAAAAAAATATTATATTAAATAAAGTAACAGCGAAAGACATGTTACACATTTATAACAAAAGACTAACGATGTGTATGGTTAAACATATTTGAGCGTTGATGCGTAAATCAAATTCAATTAAAGATCACCATTAATTTACAAAATACTAGAAAACGCGCGTTTAAACATGCTTAATTCGAAGCTCGCATCTGATATAGCTTTGTTTAATGCCAAAAATTAGTCCATTACAAACACAAAAAGCCGAAATGGCATGGCATTTATATTTAAGTTCAACTGTAGTCTCTTTTCAGCAAGATGAGTATGCATTTAAATTAATATGAATGTAAAGTCCAGTCTACACAAATGTAACACAAGCTACCACGCTATTAAAATAATTATGACTTGATCACCTGTAGTTGTTTTTGATGTGCCGCCGTCATCGTTGTTTGAACCTGCCGTAGACGTTGTTGCACTATTGACTGGACTACTCGTAGATGACAATACATCAGTTGGAGAATTACCTGTAAAGTTAGAATTATAACTGTCTCTATTGTGATTTATAGACGATTAAGTGATAAGAGGAAAACGTAAACTCGGTGCAGTGTTTTTAGTTACTAGCATAATTTGCTCTAGATGAATCTTAATTTTAAACCCAGTTGAAATCAACTGACAAACCAGCAAATAGGGTGGCTCCGATATGTCCCCTTCAAACTTTGTTTTCGGAGAAACGAATACATTATAGTTAAAAACCTGGTTAATTTTTTTCGGCGTAGATGGTGAAAACGAATTACGCGTAATTCTTAATTATATTATATTTATTTTTACAGATAAATTATGACCGGGAAAGAACTGTCCTTAAAAGAATAATTAATGTTTGAAATGTTGCGATTTGGCTTTTTACGCATGTTTTAAACACGGATAATCAAATCAATCTTAAAGCAATAAATTCATGTATACTCATGCAAATCATAATTTTAGCACGCCTCACATGTATCACATCTTATTACCTGCAGTAACTTGTGTTGTCGAAGTTGATAATTGAGTTGCTGTTGTTGTGGTCACAGATGCTGCTGATGTAACTGCCGGTATTAGTCCTGACGTCGAAGCAATTGTAGTGGTTGGTGTTATTGCTTCTGTCATGTTTGATGCTATGATTGCTGGTGACCCTGCTGATGGTGAAGCTGTTGTTGTTGTTGTTGTTGTTGTTGTTGTTGTGCAGCGATCAGGTATACAAGTATGGTCCACTTCTTTTCCAGGCCCACAGTATCTACCACCACATAAAGGTCTGGGGTTATTACAGTGACGAACTCTCTCCCTGTGTGCGTCTGTACAGTTGCCACTGCACACCGACCAGTCTGTCCATGCACCGAAGCCGCCATTGACTTAAACACAATCCATATAGATATGAGAAACACTGCTCAGCCGTTTAATCAATTCAGCTTTGAATAAATGATCAATAATGTCTTTCCATTCAACAATTTAGGTTTTCAAAGTTTCTATATTTAATATTACTAATAGACTAAAATAATAACACCGAAATATTGCAAATGGGTTTTGCGAAAAAAAGTATCGAGTGGATGAAGCTAAATACATATAGCATGTTTTTTAAATATAAATAACGGTGGTCTCGACCTTTACCCGACTTACCCTCAATGTAATCACAAAACGAATACCCCTAACCCAACTCAATACCTCCATTTAAACTCAAATCATTTCGATTATTTGTTCTCTTACGTTGACCGTGACCAGACTGGTCCCCAAATCATGTTAAAATAGCATTGTGTCAGACATTAATAGAAATCCTATACCCGGTGCAATGTGAGTTTAGATACCTGGACAGCAGTCCGTTTCTACGCTATCTCCGGTACAATTGGCTCCACCAAACTGTGGAGGAGGCATGGAACAGGTGCGTGTTCTAGACTTGTTCGTGTTAACAACGGAGTCAGCAGGACAGTCGGACCAGGTAGACCAGTCGGACCAATCACCATCCACTGAAAAAGAAATGATTCACCATGATTCTGTGTTAATTGTATTTGTTGAAACCAATAAATGGAAGCATACATAAAGCCTACAAGGTCAAATGTGACGCAACACTTAAATAGAAATAATCTAAACATCGGTCTAATATTTACGGCATTAAAGGAAAAATACCACCTTACTGTGGAATAGGGCATTTATTAAAAATAACAAAGATACTTCTTATATTTTGAAATTAATAAATAATTTGAAATGTACAAAACACGTTTTCTTTCAGTGATGGGCCAGAAACCGACTGCACCTCATAGGACTGTTTGAATAATTATTGATAAAATTGTATTGTTTACTTCTTCAGTCGCAATTGGATACACATCCTTTTTATTAATTATCGAATCTCAAATATTGTATGATGTATTCCATTCGAATTATCAACTAGATGCATTGGTTATATTTAAATGCATCATCCTGAATTATTCAAATGCACCAACCAAACATTCATACGTTTTTGAGTTTAATAAACTGCAATTACATATTTTATTTGAACCATGCACGTCAAACATCTTTAGTGGATGCCATATCAGCAGGGTCAACTGGAGAGCAATTACCTGGACAGTCGCTGTCACAACACTGGAGTTGTTCTGTGTAATTTCCTTGACAGTTTCGGCCTCCATAATTTGGTTGTGGGTTGTTACAGACACGTGAACGCGTCTTAAGTCCATAACCAGTGGAAGGAAAACACGAACCCCACGCCATCCAGGCACCAAATCCACCGTCAACTGTAGGTTATGATACAAGATATAGTTGCACTTTTCGGTAATAATATTTCAACTACATCGTACCTAGGCTCCATGCAAAACTACACCATTTGTATACAATACATAAAATACTAGCCCTGTTTATATAGGTAGAGTCAGTGTACAAAAATCCCACATACTGTTATCATAATTTTAAAAATTGAATGAATTCTGAATAGCTTAACAATCTTCATAAACAATTTTACCTAACAGATTTACACACTGTTCGTTTGTGAATACAGTACTAGTTTCACGAGCCAGACTATGATGAACCTTGCTTGAAATCAAAGGCAATGCGAGGCGAATTTCTGAAAAGTATAACCTAGGTTTTTGCAGAATTCATGTAGTAAAATACGAAACTCACTTGGACAAGGCTTGTCGAAGCATTCCGCTAATTCGTTTTCAGGTCCTTCACAGTACTTGCCAAAGTTTTCTGGCGTCGGATTTTCACATAGTCTGTACCTGATGTGGTGTCCGGTTGCACACGTAACATCACACAAACTCCAAAGGCCCCACTCTGTCCAACCGCCATCAACTGAATAATGACATCAACTATATCTTAGAAATGAAATATAAAATAAATCAGGTTTCGACTCCAATAATTAGAAGGGAATACATTAACTTATTGTTTCGTGTTTGAGTCGTTCTTTTTTATTACGTGTTAGTATGTTGTGATTGAAAGAAGTACTAGTCAACTTCAACAAACATCAAAGTAGATAGGTAATTTTCCGATTTACACCCGGTAATAACGTCAACATATGAAGTCTGATGTTATTCTATTTGCCATCATCATAAACAACTGCATTATCACACTACCATAGTATCTCCTTCTTGGTTGCATTCATCTTAAGAGAGTCGCAACTGTAACCTGTGTTTAAAGGTTGGCCAAAATGACCAGCCAAACTCAAGCAACCAATTGGCAAGCATATTTTTAAACATACTGGAACCATGTTTAAACTTAATTGAGCTATCATTAGAACACATATTGTGATATAAAGATTTGGCAAAAATGTGACTTTAAGACAGTGATTTCAGCTCAATATAGCCTTGTAAAGAAACACATTTTTGAACAAGACCCAAATATAATACGAACAAATCGCTTGAAAAAGTTTCATGATGATTGGTCTGAAAATGTGACTTATAAAGTCAACGAGTATATTCTGGGTATTTTCGTACCATCGCAGTTGTCACGCGGTGTACACGTCTCAGTGCCGTTATATTGTCCTGTACAGTCGCTGCCTCCATGTTGCGGGGCCGGCGAGTCACAGAGGCGGTTACGAGATCGGATACCATTTAGACACGTGACGGAACACGACGTCCAGGACAGCCAACTCGACCACATACCGTCAACTGTTTGTGTATGAATATAAATAAGCATGTGATGATTCGCAAAAAAAAAATCATGATACCGTAACACTACTAATATTGTGATTTCATAATCTGATGCAGAAAGGTAAGAACAGTATCTGGAAGAAGTGGTAAATTACCTTGAAAGGTGCTGCGATTTAAATAATAACAAGCTTTAAGTATATTTAATATTAAGTAATTCCTTATACACTGTTTTTCAGATAAAAAAACATTACTGCTGAATATATTTATAACAGATTTTTTAACCAGAGCATTGGCACAAACATGACTGAAATAACAGCTTTGCCACATGATTAGCAGGCATTCCCGTGGATACGTTCAAGGGCACATAACTCGGAAAAAAATATCACCTCGCTTGAAATATTTGTTATGCACATGTATGCTTCATGGTGCTGACATATCTCAAGTTTTACTTCAAACTCTTAAGAAAAATGGAAAGTAGTTCGTTTAACAAACAGTGTGCATGTTATGCTTCTACCGAAAAATTGCTAAGTTAAAGGACATACAACTCAGACCGTGTTTATCACTAGGCATGAAATAGGTGTCTTGTATATTTACAATTACTGTAGACGACATAAGCTAATTTTCAATCCCATCGCTTGAGAAATGTGAAGCAGTTTGCTCCACAAACAATTAATGAGTCAAAACCGAGTCAAACACAAGTTTGAATCGACCAACAGACAGAGATATAAACCCGTGTCAAATCGTTTGCGGATGTATAAAAACCCGTAGTTTGTTTTACATTTTTAATTATCTACATGCATTTTAAGAAAAGTTTCAGACACATGTTTAGTTTTAATCTACTTGTTTGAGCTCGGTGTTATGAAAGGCAATCGGCTTATAGAAGCATCCTCAAGTCCGATTCCCTTGAAAGATGTATACTTAAAAAAGTGCGATCACGTTTTGTGATGAAATGATTTAAACAAGTTGGGCTAGAGAGCGGACACGATTAATTTAGCTTTATGTTTATAATTCAAAACCCATAATTAAGAACTGCTCCATGCCATTTGATTCTTTATTACACGTGGACAAGATAGTATGCCCACATACATTATCACGAGTTAAGAGTCGAATTGTAATCTTAGACGTCTTCCGAGACAAAAGAATGTTCTTATGTCCCGATTAATAAAGGACAAGCAAACAAGTGTTTTTAAACGAACAAAAAACCCTGAGAAAATAAAGATTTGAAGTATAATACTCGAGTCTCTTGGTTTGGGTCTAGGTTTGACTTCAGTAGCATAATTAAACAAACTTGGTAGAGAACCACAAAACGATCCTACATGCAAAATCTCTTAACATTGCACCTAAAAGGAAAGTTTTGATTTCAAGCTTTCTCTATAAACATATACGGAAAACAAGAAACTAAGATTGTTGGGGATATTTTAGATTTGTACACACTTGAAAAAGGGCCATAACGCGAACCTTCAATCCAAATATAACACTTCAGAGACAATATGAAAAATGCTATAAATATTTTAGCACTTGAGATTGATTATTTTCGATCTCAGAGACATAATTTGAACACAATAAGAAGACGACCACTATTCTAAGTTTATTTTGCGAAAAATTGGTTAAGCCACACACCTTTAAATGAAAGTAAATTTATATATAAATAAGAAACATATTTTATCTATGCCAATTAGACTAGATCTGGTGGTAACAAGGTATAAATCCGTTTTTTTGCGCATTTAAAGGGATCTTTTCACGCTTTGGTAAATTGACAAAATTGAAAAAAGTTGTTTCAGATTCGCAAATTTTCGTTTAAGTTATGATATTTGTGAGGAAACAGTCATACTGAACATTTACCGTGGTCTAATATAGCCATTATATGCATCTTTTGACGATTTTAAAACCTAAAAATTATAAAGCGTTGCAACGCGAAACGATTAAATAATTTGGAGAGTTCTGTTTTTGTCGTTAGATTTTGTGAAACTACGAAGATTGCTTATATAAGGTATAAAATACATCAACTAGTGTAATCGGCGGAATAGCTCAGTAGGCTAAAGCGTTTTTACTTCAGGACTCTGGCAGGACTCCAGGGGTCACTGGTTCGAAACCTAGTCCGGACAATGTTCTTTTCCTTTTTTTAATTTTATTCTTGATTTTTTACTGGAGCTTTTACGATACAATGTTTACATTTATCGATATAAAGCATTTAATGAATAAGTTAAAAAATGCCAAAATCTGTGAAAAGGCCCCTTTAAACTTAAAAATAATTGCGTTTGTTGAAATGGACGTATACGTCTAGAAATAATCCTTTCGGTTTTAAAAGCGGTACCGTTTGAAAAATAATTGAATACCAGGCTAAAGATTCAATTCTACCTATGCCAAATAGAATAAATGTGGTGGTAACAAGGTAGAAATACGTCTTTTTGCGCTTTAAACCTTAAAAATAATCGCGTTTGTCGAAACGGACGTACACGTATAGAAATCCTGCTTTCGGTTTTAAAATTAAAAATAAATCAAATAAATTACATTCTAACTAGGCTATACATAAAATGACAATTTTGAACACTTTCCAAATGCATCTATATGGATTGATTAACATGTTTTACATTTCAAGGTGTTAGGCTTTAAGAGAAGTTTTCTGTTTTTAATCTAGTTTTAGCTCTGAGGACCTTTATAAATAACAGACCGGAAATATTTAACAATTTTAAATGAAGTAAAATTCATGTGAAGCTTCATTATTATTTTGAAAGCGATAAACGTGATGTCGTCTAAAGGAAACAGTCGACGGACGGACGTAAACACGCAAAGACGGACGATAGTCATCACGGACTTGAGCTAAAGTGAGCTTAAATGGACATAATTATTTGAGATAAGCGTGACACAATAATCGGCTGACGGCTTAACGGAAGAATGAACATATCAGAGCAATTTACATACATCTACACCTTGTTAAGTTTTGTCAAGGACATTTTTCTAAACAAAATATCTAGTTCAACAAAGAAATTCATTGGCGTCGCTCTGGAGAGCGGCGACTAGTATGTAATGCATTTTTTTTTTGCTTATGGGAGGAGCAGTTATTGTACGGATCAATTTATATATTTTTGTTTGAAGAATATCTTGCAAAGTGGTGATTTTTTGTGTAAATTAGTGTAAATAAGTACTGCATTTGTGCTTATTATATTTATTACAACATTTATTACCAAAAATGCAAAGTTAATTCTTTAAATTAAAAGCTAAATATATATATTATTTTAAATAGAATTTAAAAATACCGCGTTTTAATGCGACCTGAATACAACGTTGCACATTTTTATTAAAATTAATGGATGCCGCGTGGTGACAACGTTAATTAAAATGTCTTACATCTCTTAAATATCTTATATAAAAATACACGTGTTTTTATGTTAACAAATAAATGCAAACAACACATCTATTTTGCATGGTAATAACACAACATCATAGATAAAGGTTATTTGGGGGTTATAACACAAAATAATAGACAATGGTTATACCAGTATATTTGTCTATTTTGATAAATATAATCGGCCAATATATTAATATTTACAGTAGAAAAAAATACGTTACATGTAACTTCATTTAGTGCCTTTTACACTGAAATTCCCGACGCCCTTTGATGCTTTGCATCAATACTTATCTTGTTCATACATAATATGATATAGTATAATATTAACACTTATATCATTTATAAATCAGAGTATCATACTAGGACAAGGTTTCTCCTGACATGTCTCGAACTGATCCGCTGTCTCATTGCACGGCTGCCCGCCATATTTAGGAGCAGGGCTATCACAGGTACGGTGTCTATTTCGGGTTCCGTTAGCGCACTTTACATCGCAGAAAGACCAAACGCTCCACCCGGACCAGCTGCCGTCAACTGAACGAGTATAGAATAAATTATAATCTCTTAAGCTGTTTTGCTATGTTAATTTAGCCAAAATAACCATACAATTTAGTGTTTTTTTTTATATAAATATCCGAAATTATTTAGCAATAACAATAAATGCTGAATATATGAAAAATCAATTGTATATTATTTCCACAAACTTCCAGTACAAATTATCCAAACAAAAAATGGAAAAAGGGATGTATAGATAATAATAGGTTGGTGACGTGGATGGAGAATGGTTATCTGGCACGTCGGAGGAAGTTATCGGGTGAGCCGACGGCGAACCCGATTAGATCCTCCGACGTGCCAGATAACCATTCTCCATTTATGTCACCAACCTATTATTCTATTTATCCTGTCACATTCGTTGAAATGTTTCTAAAATATCTAGTTTTCGAGTATTTTGTGTTTAAATATTTAATATGGGAAAAAACACGCGCGAACAAAAACATTGTTGCGTCACGTCATGCAAAACGCTTAGGCTAGTTTCCATATTGTTAAACAACACAGAAATCGAGTCAATCGTTATTAATTCAATACACAAAGACGGAACTATGCTGTTAAAATAATAATTTTTAAACAAACAGTGCTTAACATGTATTTTGTTGTTTTCTTTAATTGAAAACAAGTATATTTTATTAATAGAAAATAGTACAGGCGTGCGCATGCGCGGAGAGCAACTGACGGATATTCAAGGTCACGTTGTCATCTAGCCTAATATCTTTCTGGGATATTAGGTTACCTGGTTATCGGGCTGATTTAAAAGCATGTGACAGGATAAATATTTTTATCATACCACCGCATTGATATCTGCCTGATATAACGTTGCCTGATATTTTTTTATATCATGGTCAACAGGAAGTTCTAATATCAGTTATGTATTGAGGATGGTCATATTGCTCGGAATCAATTATAAAGTAATCATTCTTAGTAAGATCGAATCAGATTCCACATAACAAACAATTTGATACCAAGATGTAATATATTTTTAACACAAAATGCAACACCAATAGCAAAAACAATTTTTACAAATATTAAGCGCGCTTGTTCATGACGTCATTATTAACACGTCAAACGACAAAAGTCATATTCTTTCCAGCTAAACTGCAGTTTTTACTAAGTTTTTTTCCCCATTATTTCTTTAAAATCGGGGACGTAGAGGCATAATAAATAGAAAAACAGGATATTGCCTGATTTTTTTGTAATATATCCGGCTTGGCACGAAAAATATAACGGCTCGGCAAGCCTCGTCGTTATATTATTCTAAGCCTTGCCTGATACATTACAAAAATATAAGTAACCTTTTATTCTCTATATATCAGTTCAACAGGAAGTTCTTATATCGGTCGTCGATGATAGGAGGTTGGTCATATTACTCGGATTCAACTATAAAGTAATATTTGTTTAGTTAAATCCAATCAGATTCAGCAAAACGAACAATTTAATACTACTCGGCAAGCGTCGCCGTCATATTATTAGCCTTGTCTGATATATTACAAAAAGATCAGGCAGTAATCTGTTGTTGTCTATGTATCACGTCGACCGAAAACTGTTAAAATAGTCAATATTTGGAGGAAGGTCATGTTACTCGGAACCAACTATAAAGTCTTCATTTGTTTGTAAATTACAATGAGATTAAACGAACAAACAATTTGATTCCAAGATGTTAAAGCAACACAAACGGCAAACACGTATGTTACAAACATTAAGTGCAAGTGCAGGTTTCCCGCTAAAATGCAGCGTAGTGGCGTTTATATTTCATAATTTATTTCAAAATGGAAACTTACAGGTATGCTTAACAGAAAAACAAGTTGCTACTCAATCGTTGTCTAATATATCAGGCTCGGCACGAATAAACAAAATGGCTCGAAAAGTTATTTTCTATAAATAAGATAAGAAGCATTTCATATTAGGTCCGTAACATAAATGACGTCACATAAGCAAACAAGGACACGTCATTAAATACAGTTATAAGTATAATTGCAATAGTTTTTGGTTAGATAAATTTGTTACACGGATTCAAACTAAGTAAACTATATTGGGATCGAGCAACGCTCTATTACATTATTAATTTAGTGAACCTATATCACCCCAAACGGGGTCAATTATTACTTATAAGCCGTGTAAATCGACTCATATTTCCTTTTAATTACACCACAAAATTATCCACACAACATGAAAAATAGCTATAAAATCTTTATAGTAATAGCGAAGGTGTAAACGCACGAGCAGGACTAGGTGATTGTTTACTACGCACTCCTAAAATGATATCGAATACTTCTAGAGCACAAAGCAAATATTGATATTTCATGCACGACTCAGAAATATTGATTACATACTTGGACAAGGTTTAATTGTGCAGCTCTCAGTTTCATTGTCGTTGTCTGCACAGTCAACTCCACCGTGGGCGGGTGCAGGGTTGTCGCATGACCTGTTCCTGGAGTGGGAACCAATTCCACACGTGACACTGCACTTGGCCCACGCGCTCCAGTCTGACCAGCTCCCGTTGACTAATTTGAAAATAAATATATCGTATCAAAGTGTATTCAACGTCATAAGGTGACTATAATTGATATAGGTATTGAGATTTATGTCCCAGACAAGATTGAAAGTTTGTAAGCTGCTGACGCGTGAACACAAACTTTAAACCGTTCCACAATTCTGAGGCAACACTATTGTTTAATGTCATAGGAAACGAAACCATTAAGTTTACTCAAACCATGTAAATGCTACTTAAATAAATAATTGAACAGTTGACAGCTTTCCCTGATGACCAGTGATCACTTACATTCATCTTATCAGTCATTTAATCCATTATAACAACTAACCTGTTACGCACGACCGATCACCAAATGCAATACCTATTGCATTTGCCTTTTATATTTTGTATATGACGGTCGGATTGTTGCTGTTAAATAAATATCTTTGATATATATAACTGCTTTCAGGTTAGTGCGTTTATTGTATTTATTGTATTTTCATATTATTGTTTGTGCAATATATTGTAGTTACCATTATGCGCGTTAATATTTGATTGCATTTGCCTTTTATATTTTGTATATGACGGTCGGATTGTTGCTGTCAAATACATATCTTTGATGTATATAACTGCTGTCAGTTATCACTCATCAGCAATTAAGAATCCACTACGACATAAATACATGCCGACTGAGCTCACGTCGACATTGGCGCCCAACGTTTGGATTGCTGGCAGCGGGATGTCATAGACATCAGTTGACAACGTTGAGTGATTGTATACTGAAGGACAGCTAACATTACACAATCAGCCGTGTAGACCTGGATATTTCAGAGCGGACATCATTTGTGTGTACTGTATTTTGTAATCACACAATTATCGTGGAGGGATTAGCCATGACCAATACAGTGTAAAAAGACTAGATAATCACGTGATCCCATTCATTCAATTTACGGGAATAATATTGCATTATGCATATGACCCGGATTTTTTATCACGTGCACCAATAGAAACTGGTCGGTTTACGCGATTGACGTATTTGTTTACAAACATTGTCACGTGCGCATGGAAGTTGATGATAAAGGGCCCATCCGTAGAGACTTGGAATTTGTTTACTCGAGACGTCGAGTTCTAACTAAACTGTTGTGGAGAGAACCTTTGTGTGCGGCGGACTTAAAAGGATTTTACTTATAGTGAAATCGTCTTACATTAGATAAGTGCCTAGACACTTTTTAAGTGTGTATGAGTGTACTTGTGTAGTTATTTTATTACTAAAGGAATTAGGATTTTACTGGTAAGAGTTGTTTTCCTAAATATTTTATACATATTCAAATATAGTTCTGTCACATAGTTCAATTTTAATAATCTCACGTGCAACTTAGTGCACGCGGACTATATTCTGATTAAACAATTCTTGATTTTGTGCGCGTTAGATATTGAATGAATTTTACATAACACTTGTATATATTTTGATATAAATTTCAATACGCTTTTATTAAATTGTGTGTGGATAAGACATTATTTGCATTATACATTTGTGCAGTATACGGAATATATGCGTTACATTGTATAAGATTATAGATATCAAAGTTATTATATTTAGTACACATGTTGAATATCTTTTTACAACGATAGGACGTAAGTTTGGAATATTGTTCTATCTATCTATCTATATATACTGCTAGTCGCCAACAATTAGCATTACAAGCAGGCGCGTATCAGTGCAAGGAAATTAAGGAAGAAGTGTATAGGAGATAAAAAGTAATACATAATGTATTTGTGAGACATAGAAACAAAGGTGATTAAAGTGTTAGTTAAAAGAAGGAATATACAGATAAAAGGTTAAAAACAGCCAACCTGCTTAGAAACTGTGGTCTAGTTTGGTCACCCCCAGCCTAAACTGGTCCAGGGTAGGTGCCTGTACAATATTGGCTGGTAGAGAGTTCCATAGGACAATGGACATTGTTATAGGACATTGTTATATTGTTTGTGACACGTTTTTACAAATTGTGTTATTTCAATGTTGTCTGAATAAATTGCATATACCTTACATTGTAAAAAGGTAAAAATTTCATTTGTTAGCATGAATGATTATCCTATTTTTATAGTTTCCGAAGTGTATCTTAATGCAAGTAAATATATTGGTTGTTGTAATTCAAATGAATTATTGTTAAAACGCTGTTGAGCACGGTTTTTGTAAAATAATAAGAACTGTTTTGTAGATAACTAAGAACCGCTGTGTAGACTATTGAAAACAAATTGTAGATTATTGATTACCGCTTGATTGTAAGTTAGATGTTTTCTTCAATTTGAAAGTTTTAATTATATAAATCATAAACTGGGGGGTTAAGAACAGTTAATTAAGATTGTTTAAGCCAGGTGATAATCGATTCTTTTCTATACGCGTTATTTGAAACTCGGCGGAATTAAAGTATTGTGTAGAGTAGTAGATATACAGGTGTTCTGCATCGCTGTAATCCGTGTCTTGAGTTTTATACCTGCGAGGGAACATTTAATTGAAAATAACGGGTATGGCTGGTAAATAGTATACACGTTGTACGATTGTCGGTCGCAGAGGATATATACATTTGCTAACTTGCCAAGTAAAGTAACTCGTGTAAAAACTGTTGGATAGATCAGTAGTAGTTATTTCCCCTCAATAGACTGCGTGTGTTGCTATACAGGAGATAGGGACATAGAGTCAGTTAAATAAAAATTAATTTTGATAAGCATTGATTAAGTGTGCTAACGATTTTGATGAATGCATTGAATTGTATTATTATTGTTATTATTGCGTTTTATTTTAAATCGATGCATTTTTTTACATTGATATTTGTTCATGTGGCGCAATTATTTTGTTATATGCGCGTATATGAAACATATTGTGTTTTTTGCTGTTTTTTATGTGTGTTGCTTGTGTTGCTCCATACTTGTGCGTTGCTTGTGTTACCACTAGACCACTGTGGGGACAGTGGTCTAGTGGTAAGATGCTGGGCTAGGGATTGAAAGGTCCCTGGTTCGAATCCCGCCCAGGCACTGGATTTTTCTGAGCAAAAAATTAATCCCACGCTTGCTCCTTGCCACCCAGGTGTATAAATGGGTACCTGTGAGGGAAATAAGTCAATGTGCCGTGGCTGCCTGGTGCGCCATATGTTAACGGACGACTTAAATCCCAGTGATCGGGGGGTTGATTGTGAAGTCGGCTGAAGATGTATATCGAAGCAGACTATAAACCGCACCTTTAACCTTTAACCTTGTGCGAAAATATGTGATATGTGAAACTTAACATATTGATCAACCAATATATAAGTTATTCTAGTTATTTAATTGTGATTGCATTCAGTTTTGTGTGTGAAATATGGCGGTAAGAATTAGTGAACGTGAATTAAGACTTATTCGCAGGAACGCCGTGATGGCTGAATTAGAAAATCAAGAACTTGAAGGTTATATCAATGATAGAGCAAGTAAACTGTCGGATTTAGATACGATTAATTCATACTTTCATGAACAAACTTTGAAAAGTATTAGTGACATGGAGAGACGAAATGTTTCGCAGAAAAACGTAAAACATGTGCCACAAAGTAACTTTGAGTTTTTAGATGACCGTTACGATAAATTGGAACAGACATTTGAAGAACTACGAGCTGATTGTGCATTAAATGAAAAAGACACTTTACGTAGAAGGTTCAATGAACATGGAATTAGGGACAATTCCAACATTGAAGATGGGAGAAGGAAGGAAGCAATTGATGATGTTAGTGAGAGTGAATTAAAAGTTACAGATAGAAAAAGTGACAGATTAAAACAGTACACGAAACGTAGACTTGAATATGAGGACAGTCAAAGAAGCTTTAGTGCAGAATTAAGACACAATGATGCAGAATTAAAACAAATTCAACTTGAACAAGAGGAAATAATGAGTCTGTCTAGTCGATATGAACACGAAAGTTTGAAATTGAAACGATTGAACATGGAGGAGGATAGAATGCGTAGATTGATGTTTGAAAGTAAACGAAGAATAGATTATGAAATTAAATTGAAGGAAAAGGCGGAAAGGGAGTTGATGGAAAGAATCAACATATAAGAACAGCAAGAATTAGATCTAAGTGCTAGACGAAATGAAAATGAAAGGATAGATAAGGAAATTGATATGCAGAAGGCAAAAGAAGAAATGTTGAATAAAAGGTTAGAAATACTAAAAGCTAAGGAGAGTGTTGCTAGACAATGTTTGTGTGAGGGACACAGTTACAAACAGAAATAGATAGGAACATGAATATAGACAAAATGGTAATGGTGTAGACAGAAATACAAGAAGTGATTACAAAGACAACGAAGTAGGGCAACGAAATAAACCTAAGAATCAGCAGTCAACATACAAAATGGGATTACCCAAGATACCAATGTTTAATGGAAAACAATTTGAACAATGGAAAACAGAAGTTATTTGGGCACTGAAAAGTAGAGTATATCCAGATTACGCGATTGTTCAGGCAGAACGAAATTCTCTATGAAACCAGACAAGTCCTCTTGACATTGAAGCCAGCAGCAACCACAGAAGAAATATTGAAGAAATTGGATGAAATATACGGTGATGTAAAAACAGCCGATAGGGTAGCTCAAGACTTCTACTCAGCCAAACAGAAGGAAGGTGAACCATGCTCAACATGGGGAGTTAGAGTAGAGACACTATTTCAGCAGACCGTAGAAAAGGGTGAAATAGAGGAGAGTAAACGGGACAGGAAATTAAAGGAAAGGTTTTGGAGAGGAATACATTCAGACAAGCTGAGGATGGCCACACGCGTGTCTTATGAGAGTTCAGACACGTTTGAATGTCTTCGTATCAAAGCCAGAGCTGAAGAAGAAGAATATGGCGAAGAACCTTGTATAAAAGACACACAGAAGAAACCTGAAGTGACTTTAAATCAACAAAGAGATGACAGTGTTATGAACGAACTTTTATAAAGACTTAAAACGATGGAAATCGAGCTTAAAGAGCTTAGAAATCAGAACAAACAGCCACAACGTAGTTACTACAATGGTAATTTTAGACAAACTTACCGAGCGGAATATAGAGGATTTAGAGGGAGATTCAGAGGCGGAAATAAAACGGGAACAAGAGACAGTTCAGCAAGCGAAAGAAGACAACAGACAACAGGTGGAATTCATAGAGGAACCGAAAACCAAGAAAATAATTTAAACGGACAGACGCTTTCATCGGGAGGCACGAAGAAAGCATAGAAATAAACAGCCCTGAAGAAGAAAAAGTACACTTGCGAGGCAGATTAGTCGGTACATCGAATGAAGGATCTATTGAAATTGAAGGGTTTCCCCTGAAAGCATTGATAGATACAGGATCAATGATAAGTACTCTCTCAGAAGGATTTTATCTGTTAATGGAAAACAAACCAGAACTTAAGAGTTTGGATGCATTTTAACTCAGTATAACAGGTGCCAGTGGACATAAAATACCTTATTTGGGATATATTGAAGTAGGCGTGCGATTGCCAGATACCGATATGCAACCGTTGATTGTTCCACTTTTGATAGTGAAAGACACATCATACAATACGAAAGTACCATCGATTGTAGGAATGAACATTGTACGAGAATTTTCTATGCGATGTAAGAGCAAAGGACATGGGAATGTGCCAAAGGAATAGAACTTGGCATTCGGAGTTTTAATGTGTCCAAGTATTGGAACAGTCAAGCTAACTAAAGATTTGATCCTTCATCCAATGGAAAACAAAACGATAACAGACCTTGTAAGAAAATCTGCAGAAATAGATTCGGCGGTTAGAGAGGACATAGAAAATGCAGGAGCTGATAAATCTACCGTATGCCCAAGGGTAGTTAGACTATCAAATCCAGGAAAAACCGCAAGGATCCCTGTTCGAGTATGCAATTTGTCGGCAAAGGTTCTAAAGATTAAAGCCAGGTCACCAATTTGTTCTCTACAAGAAATAAGTGTCTTACGATCTGCACCTTTGTTCGAGAACGAAAGACCTACTTGTTCGAAACCTGTGGAAAAGGATCGGTCAACTGAACAAGAAAACACCATGATTGACAGCGATATACTTACCTGTTTTGCGTCATCAGCGTTCGCTCATCAGCAAATTTTACCTGAACAACAAAACATTGAGACCAAAGCATACACAGAAATAACGTCAAAATATGGAGTAAAGTTGGATGAATCTGTATTATCTCCGGAACAGCAAGAAAAGGTTCTAAAATTATTTGAAAAATGGGAATCTATTTTTCCAAAAACAGCACTTGATTTGGGAAATACTTCAGCTGTTGAGCATAAGATTGAGCTTACAAATCCGGAACCTTATAAGGAGTATTGCAGAAGAATACCTCCTGTCCTATTTCAAGAAGTGAAACACCATCTGCAAGATATGCTCGAAATCGGTGCAATAGGAGAGTCAAATAGCCCGTTCTCCTCAAATGTAGTCATCGTGAGGAAGAAGGATGGCACAATACGCTTCTGTATTGACTTCAGGAAACTCAACTCCCGCACAAAGAAGGATGCATACGCACTCCCACGAGTTGAAGACACGCTGCATAGGTTGGCCGGTGCGCGGTATTTTTCCAAGCTAGACTTGAAGTCAGGGTATTGGCTGGTGGAGCTGGATAAGGACGATAAGGAGAAGACAGCCTTTTAAGTTTGGGGTCTCGGCTTTTACCAGTGTAACCGGATGCCATTTGGGTTATGCAACGCCCCGGCAACGTTTCAACGACTCATGGAACGTTGCATGGGAGACCTGAATTTGAGAGACTGCCTTATCTACTTAGATGACATCATCATTTTTAGCTCTGATGTTGAGAGCCACCTGTATCATCTTGATGCTGTTTTCTCACGCTTAGCGGAATATAACTTGAAGATCATGTAGTCTCTGCAGAGGGCTTTAAAGCTGATCCCATGAAGATAAATGCGGTGAAGGAATGACCGATTCCTAAGTCAACCAAAGAGATTAGGCAGTTTTTGGGGTTTGCCGGCTACTATCGGCGGTTCATTCGTGGATTTGCTGCGATAGCAAGACCGCTTAATGATCTACTGGTGGGACAACCGACAAAAAGGAAACAGAGAAAACAGACACCGAAGCGGACTTAACCGATGCCGTTCAAGTGGGAAGAGCCACAACAGAAGGCGTTTGACGAGTTAAAGGCTAAGCTTACCAATCCCCCGGTTTTGGCCTATGCAGACTACAGCAAGCCTTTCATCTTACATACAGATGCGTCTTTCGTTGGACTCGGTGCGGTTTTATGCCAACGCCAAGATGGAAAGGAACGTCCAATAGCATTCGCAAGCCGAAGTCTGAATCAGAGTTAGCGATCATATCATGTTCACAAGCTCGAATTTCTGGCCTTGAAATGGTCAGTCACAGACAAGTTCCACGACTATTTGTATGGCGGGAAATTCGAGGTTGTAACAGATAACAATCCACTTACCTACGTCAACAGCTCAGCCAAGTTAGATGCCATGAGTCATCGGTGGGTTGATGCACTGTCAAACTACGACTATACCATCACTTACAGGAAGGGGTCGTCTCATTTAGATGCCGATGGTTTAAGTCGCTGTATCCCAAAAGAAGTTATTGGCACCGTCAGTCAGGCTGCGACAGCTGAAACTGTCCCACTTTCGGAGACAATACGCAACCCAGAAGTAGAGCTACCTAGCCAGCATCTGGAGGTGCCTGCTAAGTTGTTAAATGCACAAGCCTTATCGTCTACAGACTGGCGCAAGGCACAGGGTCGGGATGAAATCATTTCAACGGTCATCAATCATCTTACTCACGGAACCAAACCGGCTAAGCCGATGGATCGTAGATTGATACCTTATCTAACGGAGTGTTCAAACCTGACGGTATTGCAAGGTGTTGTGTACCGGAAGACCTCAGTAGACTCTGAAAAGCGCTTACAGCTTGTTTTGCCCGAGTTTCTTCGGCATGGTGTATTTAAAGCGCTACACGACGACCTTGGTCACCAGGGACGGGATAGAACCTCCGCATTATTTGCAGAAAGATTCTATTTGCCCGGGATGAATACGTTCGTGGCCAACTCAGTGAGAAATTGCGGACGCTGTATTCGACGTAAAGCGCGTGCTACAGTTGCTGAGCTAATCCCAATAACTACCACATCACCGATGGAGGTACTCTGCATCGATTATCTTTCACTTGAACGTTCCAAGGGTGGATATGAAAATGTACTTGTGTTGACGATTGACGTTAGCCGATTTGCACAGGCCTTTCCGACTCGAAACCAAACGGCGAAGACTACCGCCAAGGTACTATTTGAAAGTTTTATAGTACATTATGGTTTTCCTGCAAGGATTCATAGTGATCCAGGGAGGAATTTTGAGTCGGCGGTCATCAAGGAGCTATGTAACCTCGCTGGCGTAGAAAAGCTACCATCCCATGGGAAATGGAATGGTTGAGCGATTCAACCAAACGTTGCTCAATATGCTTGGTGCGTTGGAGGATTGTCAGAAACAAGATTGGAAGTCGCATTTTGCTAGTCTGGTTCATGCATACAACGCCACACGTCATGAGAGTACTGGGTTTGCACCGCATTTTCTGATGTTTGGCAGACACCCACGTCTAGCTATCGACGCTTTTCTGGGGCCCCCTACTGACAGCCTATCTTCCGGTTTACAGTCAGAGTATATAAGAAAGCTTCAGTATCGCCTCCGTTTTGCCTATGACTAGGCACGAGAACAAGCTGCGAAGACCTCGACAGTTAACAAACTAAATTATGATACTCGAGCTCGTAGCTCTGGTCTCTTTCCAGGTGACCGTTTTCTTGTAAGGAATGTATCCATCAGGGGAAAACAGAATTTAGCAGACAGATGGGAGCCTAATCCATATATCGTCATTCGGAAGCCCATTGAAGATGTACCGGTGTACGAAGTTAAACGGGAAGGAACTCGATTTACAAAGTCCAGGACTCTTCATCGAAATTTACTCCTTCCGTTTATGAGTACAACGGACGTCAAGGACAACGATGATGACGAGCAATGCAGAACAAGTAGTGATTTAGTCGATACTGTGCATGAATTAAGTACTGCTGGTGAAGATACACGAAAAACTGTGGAGCATTCGAACAGTGATGACACATCTGTCAAGTGGGTCCATATGTTATCCCTGCGAGGCGAAACCAACGGGTTTCAAACCAGTCAAATTCTTTGAGCCCCGAAAGGAATCGCAGACCACCAAAATGGATGACAAGTGGTGATTGCAAAACTTGAATTCAGTTGCTAGCGTAGTATAGAAATACATACTTTGATGGATATTTTAAAATCAATTACTGGAGTATGTGTTGAGTGTGATTGTGCTTAATTTTACTTTTACTATAAACTGTCATTCAATATTTCAAAATTATATTTTTGTTTTGTTTTGCATTACTTTAGTGTACACCGTGTATACTGGTACTTATTGTTGTGATAGGAATGCGACATGTCAAATCTTCTAGTATTTTATCTTTCAATAAATATAGCGTGTTTACTAAGCACATATATTCTGATATTGAAATGTTAAATAATATAGCCTATGGTATTCGATAATTTAGGAAATTGACGCAGTAGTATTACGTTGCATATGAAGTTGGATATTATTTAAATTGTAAAAATATCATATAATAAATAATTATTATGTACAACTTACCTTAAATGTAGTAATTGTGTAAATAATTATTATGTGCAATAAAACTTATAGGTAGATATTGTGTATCTTATATTGTTTCTCGGGGTTAACGAGTTATCTCCTTAAATTTAATGTTTGACCTAAAGTAGATACATTAACATATTGAGTTGGAGACTAGCTAACATACAAATTTTGTTTATGTTGTTACATTAGCTATTTTTATCCGTACTTTCTTTTATTTATTTCCTATTCATTCTTATGCATCTTAAAGTAAGAGTACATAAAAGTCAGGAGACTTTTAATATGAGCAGGGGAAGTATGTCATAGGAAACGAAACCATTAAGTTTACTCAAACCATGTAAATGCTACTTAAATAAATAATTGTACAGTCGACAGCTTTCCCTGATGACCAGTGATCACTTACATTCATCTTATCAGTCATTTAATCCATTATAACAACTAACCTGTTACGCACGACCGATTACCAAATGCAACACATATTGCATTTGCCTTTTATATTTTGTATATGACGGTCGGTTTGTTGCTGTCAAATAAATATCTTTGATATATATAACTGCTTTCAGGTTAGTTCATTTATTGTTTTTATTGTATTTTCATATTATTGTTTGTGCAATATATTGTAATTACTTTTATGCGCGTTAATATCTGATTGCATTTGCCTTTTATATTTTGTATATGACGGTCGGATTGTTGCTGTCAAATAAATATCTTTAGTTTAAACCTATTTATTTTAGCTCGATTGCATCAAAATCCTTAGGCTTATATAAACTCTCTCGAGTCCGTTCCCTGGGCCTAGAACCAGTACTTGGTGTCTTTGGTGGAGATCTAAAAAACGCTCCCACGGTGGGGATCGAACCCGTGACCTCCCGGTCGCTAGGCGGACACCATATCCATTACACCACGGCGACCTTAAATAAATATCTTTGATATATATAACTGTTTTCAGTTATCACTCATCAGCAATTAAGAATCCACTACGACATAAATACATGCCGACTGAGCTACGTCGACATTAACATGCGATTCAATAGCCCGGTACTTAACATAAAATTATCAATTAAATGCAAGAACTTCAGCGCCTTAAACACATACTTGGACAGGGCGGTCCTTGACACCCCTTAAGCTCCGTCTCCCCCTTCTCATGAACATCACAATAAAGACCCCCATATTGTGGGCGCGGGTTGTTGCATAACCTGAGCCGTAACATTTCACCAGGACCACAGGTCGTAGAGCATTCACTCCAAGGATACCAACTTCCCCACTTGCCATCCACTGCAATTAAATAATCCGTATATACAGGTAATATTTTTTTCCTTTTCTTCGATTACAGGAATGAAGCTTTTCATTCATTTTCATTCATGGGACGTTTTATCTTATGGGTATGTGTATATTGCAATTGGTATTGTAAATGTTTAACCATTTAATGCACGTACACAACATTTAACTTTCATTTGAAATATTGTCATCTGAAGTTCATATTTGTTACTATAAACTGCGTTCGTCTACTACCCTTAGAAATTACTTTTAAGCCAAGTTCGAATGTAGCAAAATCTCACACTGTTAAATCAATCATAATAATATATGTATTAACTACATGTAAGTTTGATGCTATTTCTGAAAACTAAATTTAGTACATATGTATGCCGAGATTTTAATAAAAATTAATTGAACATATTATCAATACGGCATCTTAAACTGATGAAGAACTTAATTTACCAGGACACGTTGTTGGTTTGTTTGCACAGACTTTGGTATCCCATGGCGATCCTAAACACTGCTGACCTGACCCTACCGGTGCTGGACTGTCACACTTCCGGACACGTGGCTGTGTGTTGTTACAGTTACATACGTTCCATTCTGCCCACTGTCCCCAGGCGCCATCGACTACAAAACGTAACATATTCTGTATAAGTAGTAGTAATGGCGCTGTGGGGATGGGTTTGGGGAAGTAGAAAGCAGTTTCGATAGCCACGACGTTACATTTGGTAATATGTTATAAGTTTCAAAGAGAACTTTTTACGTTTTGGTAAATTGACAAAATTAACAAAAAATGTTTCAGATTCGCACATGTTTGTTGTATTTATGATATTTGTGTGGAAATGGTAATACTGAACATTTACCATGCTCTTAAATATCCATTACATGTATATGCATCTTTGGTCGATAAAAAAACCTAAAATTTTTGAAGCGTTGCAATGCGAAAAGATTGATTAAATTTGAGAGTTCTGTTGTTGTCGTAATATTTTGGGATACTACGAGGATTGCTTAAATAAAGTATAACATACAACGCTCATTGTATGAGCACGGATGGCCGAGTGGTCTAAGCGTTAGACTTGTACTCCAGGGGTCAGTGGTTAAAGCCTATTTGAGGGTTACTTTTTATCACTCTATAATTTTATTCTGGTTTTTTTACTTGAGGTTTTTAATCCAATGTTTACATTTATAAATATAAAGCATTTAATGACAAACTTCAATACGTGCCAAAATCTATGAATATGTCCCTTTAAGGTGAAAGATTTGAATAAAAGGGGAACAATTTGAACGAAATGTGTATAAAGATAAAAAAAAAGTCGTACATACCAATTAAACCTTTGGGTTTCATGGTTTCAAAAGAAAATATTGTTAAAACTTTGTTGCCATATAAGTCTTCATTAACTATTGAACACCGGTAAGTCAAGTTATAATTGCAGGGAAAAGATTAAATTCAATATAAAACAGGTCAATTTTAAGATGTTACAAAGCATGTTAAACATGTCCTCACCTGCTGGTATCACATATGTTGGTATTTTGTTATATAAACATTAGTAGAAAAAGTAGTAGTAGAAGAAGTAGCAGTAGAAGTAGTAGAAGTAGTAGTAGTAGTAGTAGTTGAAGTAGTAGTAGTAGTAATACTGCTAGCAGTAGTAGAAGAAGTAGTAGTAGTAGTAATAATAGAAGAAGAAGTAGTAGTAGTAATAGAAACAGTAGTAGTAGTAGAAGAAGAAATAGTAGAAGTAGTAGTCGTAGTCGTAGTAGTGGTAGTAGTAGTTGTTGTTTTAGTAGAACTAGTGGTAGTAGTAGTAGTAGTAGTAGTAGTAGTAGTCGTATGAGTAGAAGTCGTAGTAGTCGTTGTAGTAGTAGTAGTAGTAGCAGTCGTAGTTGTAGTAGTAGTAGTAGTAGTAGTAGTAGTAGTAGTAGTAGTAGTAGTAGTAGTAGTAGCGAAAAGTTTAAGAGAAGTTGTATTAGTAGTAGTAGTAGTAGTAGTAGTAGTAGTAGTAGTAGTAGTAGTAGTAGTAGTAGTAGTAGTAGTAGTAGTAGTAGTAGTAGTTCTAGTAGTAGTAGTAGTATTAGTAGTAGTAATAGCAATACTAATAATAATAGTAGTAGTAGTAGTAAAAGTAGTAGTAGTAGTAGTAGCAGTAGTAGTAGTAGTAGTAGTACTAGTAGTAATTGTAGTAGTAGTAGTAGTAGAAGTAGTAGAATTAGTAGTAGTAGTAGTACTAGTCGTAGTAGTTGTAGTAGTATTAGTGGTTGAAGTAGAAGTAGTAGTAAGTAGTAGTTAAGTAGTACGTAGTAGTAGAAGTAGTAAGTAGTAGTAGTAGTTATCAGTCGTAGTTATGTAAGTAGTAGAAGTAGTAGTAGTATAGAAGTAGTAGTAGTAGTAGTAGTAGTAGTATAGTAGTAGTAGTAGTTAGTAGTAGAGTAGTAGTAGTAGTAGTAGAATAGTAGTAGTAGTACTAGTAGTAGTAGTAGAAGTAGAAGTAGAAGTAATAGTAGTAGTAGTAGTAGT